>NC_064818.1:51625100-51781233 GCF_023721935.1 Panthera uncia | reverse complement strand
GAGGGGGTTCCGCAGCGGAGGGGGGGGTCCGCAGCAGAAGGTGGGGCAGGGGGTCTGCACCGATGGGGGGGTGGTCTGCAGAAGGGGGGGTAGGGGTCTGCAGCAGGGGGTGGTAGTGGGGGATCCACAGCAGGGGGTGGGGGAGTGGAGGGAATCTGCAGCAGGGGACAAAGTGTGTGACTAAGCGTCTGCTGCTATGACTTCATCTCAAGTCCATGAACCACCTGGGAGAGCCAGACTCTAGTTCTGTTTTGGTCACTAACTAGCTGGGTTACCCTACGGACTTCACCATTTAGAGCCTCACTTTCCTCCTTTGCAAAATAAAGATAATACGTCTCCAACCGTCCTCACAGAGTTGCTGTAGATATCAAGTTAGACCTTGAATTAAAAAGCACTTTGAAGAGTTACATGTAAAGTATCATATTATTCTTTTGTATATCTTCCATTTGGTTTGTTGAAATTAGCTTAAAACCTTCCATATTTTCCTAACTCCCTTTCTTATTTCCCTTTTTAAAAACTCATTACATTGGGGTGCCTGGGTGGCCCAGTTGGTTAAGCCTCAGACTTGGGCTCAAGTCATGATCTCATGGTTCATGGATTTGAGCCCCACATCGGGCTCTGTGCCGACAGCTCAGAGCCTGGACCCTGCTTCAGATTCTGTGTCTCCCTCTTTCTCTGCTCCTCCCCTGCTCACTCACTCTCTCTCTCTCTCTCTCAAAAATAAATAAATATTTTTAAAAAACCTTTTTTTTAAATAATAAAACTTGTTACAAAAGCAACCTACACTATAAGCAATTTTTAAAAATAGAGAAAAAATTAAATTAAAGGAAAAATGACTTATAATCTCACTGTCTTTAAATAACTACTACTAACATTTTGGTATTATATCTTCCTTGTCTTTTTTTCTGTGTGTATGGACACATATATGTTTTAAAACAAAAGTGGCACATTATAATACACTTTATAAATCTGCTTTTTCCCGTAAGTAATGTTGCACACATTGATATGTGGCATTAAATATTTTCCCACAACATTAATTTCATAGCAGAATGGTCTTCCATTGTTCAGCAGAACTCCTCTTGTTACACATTGGGATTATTTCTAATTTCTCCCTAATAACAAAACTACTACAGAATACATCCTAATAACTAAATACTTGTCCATATTCATGACTATTTCCTAAGAAAATTTTCTAGATGTGGAATTTCTGGGTCAAAGATTTTGCAACACTCTCAGGCTTTGGCATCTGTTATATACCCAGAAACGTACCAACTTATGCTCCTGCAAATTGGAGATCTGTGTTCATTCCTGCATCAGCTATTACAATAGGACTTGTCATGTTTTAAAACTCTTACAACTTTGATATCCTTTTTCTTTTTGAATTTAGATCCATGATTACTTCCCCTTGATTACTTTCTGCTGGTGGGGGGCCTCAGAAGACCAAAGTTCACACCCACGTTTAGAAACTGTATGACTTCTAGTAAGTTACTTAAAATTTTTTTAACGTTTATTCGTTTTTTGATATAGAGAGACAGAGCGTGAGCAGGGGAGGGGCAGAGAGAGAGGAAGACACAGAATCTGAAGCAGGCTCCAGGCTCTGAACTGACAGCATGGAGCCCGACGCGGGGCTAGAACTCACGGACCATGAGATCATGACCTGAGCTGAAGTCGGATGCTCAACCGACTGAGCCACCCAGACACCCCTCTGATAAGTTACTTAATTTCAATGAAAAACAGTGTCCATGTCTATAAGATAGAAATCAAGTCCTGCCCTTGGCCTGCTTGCCTCACAGGCTATGAAAGATCAAATGAGAAGTGGGTGTGAAAGTCCCTTTGAAGAAGTCAGTTCCTGCACACCTGCCCAGGACGCTTCATATTTGCGCATTTGTCCACGAGGGAAGTCAGTCTCCCAGATGGCCCCGGGGAGGGATGCTTCCTGGTACTCATTCTCTAGTGTGTAGGCATCTCCCCTTGAGTCTTGGCTGGTCCTGAGTCTTATTTCTAAGCGGTAGGTGCAGTAGAGGTGACACCGTGTGACTCCTGAAGCTGGCCACGAGATGATCTAAAATTATAAAAGCGTCTTCAAGAGAGAACCACCCAGCTGGCACTATCAGTCCACAAAACCATGAGAGGTAGTAATAAATGTTTGTTTTAAGCCACTAGGTTTAGGGCTGTGTTGTTACACAGTAATGATAAGCGAAACATCTGCCAAATCTTCCAGTACTTTGAATCTGGGAGCAAGTCTAAAGCTTAATGGTTAAAAGTGGCTTTGGAACCAGACAGCCTGATTCTCAATTTTTGCCAACAATCTGTCTGCAGCTACATCATCTTGGGTAAATTATTAAACTCTCTCGGCCTTACTATACCAATCAGTAAAATGGGCATGACAATAGGACCTGCCTCATGGCACTGTTGAGACCATCAGATCAGATAATGCACATAAAGTCCTTAGCGCAATATCTGGCACATGGTCCTCATACATTTCAACTATAATGGTGGTGATAATCCCTGCTGATGAAATGCCTCACTTACTTGGCTTCCTTAATTAAGTTTCTTAAAGAGTATATATCAAAATACCCTATATTTTTATCCCCCACCCCCCACCTGAACCACCATCCCTGTGACGTCTTCTCTGGGCATTCAGGGAATATTCAACATTTCCAACCTTGGAGATGTAGTTTGGGTTAATGTCCCAAGACCAGACTGAAGGTATTTCTAAATGAGTTTCCAAAAATCAATTTCCTTAAAGAAATGTTTTACGTTTGTTGACGTCATTGATCAAATATTTACTTGATTTATGGTCACATTCTTGAAGTCTGCTCTGCATTATCTTTCGCACCCATGTTTGTTTAAGGGCTGAATCATACTTCTTGTTCCTCAGTGATTCTTCTGCAAATTCTACAGTTTAGGTATTTAGGGATAAGCCAGGTATTTCTTAAAGACAGTCAAACAGCTGTTTCTAAAAGGCCCTCATTCACTTGGTCTAAAAACATCTATTGAGCACCTACTACGTGCCAGACCCTAGTCTGGGCATAAGAGATGAAAAGGGATGATGACCCAACCTCTGACCTTAAGAAGCTCACAGTTTGTTGGGGGTGGAGTAGATGGAGGGAGAGAATGACAGGCAAGTGAAAGGTAATCATAATACTGGGAGGAAAGGGCAATGGAAGAAAGGCATAAGAATCATGGAATCCCAGAGAACACTGATGGGGGGAGCAGATGGACCTGAGACCTGGTGGCAGATGCCCACCCAGCAGCCATTCCCAAGCCTCTCCTTCTCTGGCATCAGGGGGGGCCTTTAGCAAAACACAATGCTCTGTGTTCTTCACACTGTTTCCTTTGTGGGGCCAACTGTCCTTCCTAGCCATCTTGCAGGTGGGCCATCAGATCAAGTTCAACTAATAGGAATGTGAACAGGGTACGTCCCAGTTTCATGCAATTAAGAGCTGGTGCCCTCGCTTTCCTCCCTCTTTCCCTTGCTGCAGTGACCTTAGAGGTCTCATGGTCCCAGGGGTTTGGCCACAAGACAAAGGAGGGCCACGAGCTCACAAAAATTGTGAGGTGAGCAAGAAGTAAACCTATACTGTGTTAAGCCACTGAGATTTCAGGGTTTACTTGTTACCTAAGCTTTGCCTGGCCTGTTCTAATATGCTATGCAATCCCATGCTAGTTAATGAGATGTAGGAAAGTGCACTGTGCAGTTTCTAGATGGATATCTCCCTTTCCAATACATTTTCTTTTATTGGAAAAAGGAGATCGGCATATAGGAGTACTCATTCATTACCCAGGCTAGCTGTCTGTTTCTTGGTTTTTGAAAATATATCTCATTAGAGACATGTGATGTTTGGAACTGCAGCAGCCATTCTGTGAGCATGAGTACAAGACCAAGGGAATTATAAAGATGACAGACCACAGTCTTCATATTGTGAAACTGGAATTGTCTGGTTCCATATTTCTTTTTAAACAAACAACAAATGTCCCAATGGTATTAGCCTTTCTTGTTACAAATATCCCCACTTTTGAAAGTTCATGTTACAGCCACTTTGCTTTCATGAAGGACCAACTTTAGCATCTGTTTTTGATGACTGAAAGAAAGCCATTATAGAGGCAGCACACCCCCTGAGCAGTGAGAGTGGCACCACCAGGAGCTACACTCAGCATCTCGGCATCATGCTGCCAAAACTTGCGTCTGGGAACATCTCTGCTCTGTCTCAATTGATTTTCTGCATCCGTTAGCAGGATGTGTCCTAAGGTGTCAGAAAAGCCTAAGAAAGGTTGTATTTTTGGTCTGGGAATGCTCAAAAAATTTTCCATATAAATTAATGGTAATTGCTTCTTCACTTACCACCATTTTGGCTTAGGAAAGGTTTCATAGGGCCCCTCTACTTTTGGATAGTGGGGGAAAACCTGTATCTGCATCTGGATGCATCTGCCCTGATATTACTTGCAAATGAGGATGAGGAGTTGGTTATAATGGATAAGTAAAACGAATGGAGGTTCTTGGAGGTAGGGAACGTCACTTTCATCTCCTGTCTTCTCTTCATCCCCATCCGCACCACAGTCATTGCCGAAAAACAAAAATAATCCCGGACAGTATTTCTCCAGCTGTGATGTGCTTTCAAGTTCATTTTCTGGCTTTAAGATGAGAGAGGAGTGGCAGCATTATGTAGGGGCTAAGAGCTCAGTCTCTAGAGGAAGACACAGTCAGGTTCAAGTACTGGCCCTGCCACTCTCATTGCTGTGTGACCTTGGACAAGTGACCTAAGCTCTCTAAACCATAGCTTCCTCATCTGTATAATGGAACGATGATAGAAATCCCATATACATAGTGTTACTGTGAGGACAAAATGACATCACACATAGGAAGTTTTAGCATATTGCTTGGGACACTAAACATGCTTAAGACGCAGGATTCCTTACAATAAATTGGACTTTGGTTTTGATGACATCCTAGCAGGCCGGCTAGGGAAGGTGCTGCCATTCCTAACGCAGAGTGAAGGAAACTGAGGCTTAGGGAGGTTAAATGACTTGCTCTAAGTCAGAGCCAGATTTTCATCCCACAGTCTGGTGCTTCCCATTTCGGGGGTCTTTCCAGACTAATGCGTTTCGTTGAAATTGCCAAAGACGTAAAACCAAATGAGATTTAAATGTTGAGATGCTTCTTTTTTGATTTCCAATGAACAGAATCATTTCCGTGAAGTTCAGTCTTTCAAGAGAAGGGAGTTTTTCCCATAGCATATGTGCGAATGTGAGGTTGTCAAATTTATATTGAAAAATAATATACTCTGGATGTTGTTCTTAGTCCTCCAGTATCAGCTCCCCGCCACCTGCCGCCACCTTATAAAAATCAAGAGAAAACGCAGACCTTCGCAAGAGTCTACGAAAGGAGGCAGAGGTGCTGCCTGTAGAATTTGTGAATCAAACAGCAAACCTGCCACTTTTCTAAGCCTTTTTCTTCTCCTTCATTAAAACCTTTGTTTATGATCTCCTTTGATATTTTATCACTCGAAACAGTCTGCTTTCTGTGGCTTTTGTGGCTACGTGACTCTGGACAGCAAGTTAGGAGGATATGAAGGAACGCCTTTTACTGCGTCAGAATCTGGATCCACGCTCCTGCCCTTCCTCTACACCCTCACCCTTTGTCATCAGAAAGTGACCAATATAACCCAGGCCGTTTTCTTTAAGTTCTGCTTAATGATTCACTTTCAACATAAGTCCAGGAACAAACACTATTACAACTTGAATATTATTTGTTTTCTTAAACCTAGCTCAGTCATCACCTCCTTTGGAAAGTCTCTCCTCTTTCCACAGTGGGGTGACTTCTAGTGGGGCACTGACGTCACTGTGCTGTAAGTGATCTGCAATGATATCCGCCCTGCCTTGGCTCTGCTAAAGGTGGGCCCTGCCATACCCTCTCTCCACCTCTAGTGTCTAGCAAGGCATCTTACCCGTTGCACATGGGCTAAATGTTTGCTGAATCAAGTAAGGAGATCAGTGCCTAGTACATCCCCTGAAATGGGTAAGATTTCTTCAGGAGACTTACCTGTAATACCTGTTAAAACATTGTAGCGGAAGATGTGCTGATCCTGGGGTTAAATCAATATACTGAGTCTGGTAGGTAAGAAGGTGAAGGTTATTATCAGATGCGAACTCATTCTCTAGGGTGCATACCATTCCTTCTTTCTCTGGTTGCTTCATTTGGGAGATACAACGTTAATTAGATTCTCTCTGAGGTCTCCTGTCTCCTTCTGGACTGCAGCAAGCTCCCCAGGACTCAGTGTTCTTTGATCCTTTCTTCCTGTCTCCAGATTCTATGCAAATCCTTGACCTTTCACCCTTGGTTGGGTGCCACCACTAAATTGGCCACTTGGATGTCTTGCCAGTATTTCCCACTCAACTGTCCAAAGCCAAAATATCATTAGATTCAAAGCAGAGAGCACAACACAGAGATAATAAGGAGAAATAAAGACACCCAGGCCAACAAACCACTGGATTTGCCTTAGGAAGACAGAGCGCTAAAGATCTTGGAAAGGGTAATTTTGCTAGAATCACAGTACACAAGCCAAAGTGGTAAGGGCTCTCATGACCACTGCCTTTGAAAGCCTGGGCCTCCCTCGCTTTCTTGCCAACCCACTATGGACAAGCTAGTCCCCTCTCTGGGACTCTGTTTCATCAGAAAGTCAAGGTTGAACTAGATGAGCAGTTCTCAGCCTTCAGTAAAACACCACAATGCCCTGGACAGCTTGTTAATAATGCATGTTCCATGCTCCCCACCCCCAGACATTCTGATTTAGGAAATAGAAGTAGGAGAGGCCAAGGATCAACATTTTCAAATGCGCTCCAAGGGTGAGGTGATTTTCTGGACCAAAAATGCTCAAGTAGATGATCTCCTAGTTCCCTTCCAGCCTGGACATTCTCTCAGTTGCCATGTTTGGGAAGCAGAGGGTAGCAAGGAAATGCTGTCAGCCAGCCAGTTCTGTTTGGGAAGGTAGCCACAAAAAGAAAGCCAGATGGCATGTGGAAGGAAACGGTCAGGGAGGGCCATATTCCCTGTGTCTCTCTAACAGTGCCTGTTTGAACAGGACTTGGGGAGACAGACCTCAGTCTCAAGACAGCAGACAGGACCAAAAGCCTGCCTTAGCTTCCTGCCTATCTCAGGCTAAGCTAACCACCGCTTCTTTTGCCCCTTTGAGATGCTCTAAACAAAGGTCACGAACAGGAAATGTGGCCCACGTAGTGTTGTTTTTAATTTTCCAACATTTAAAAATTGGAAGGTTTCACATTTAAATATTCCAGATCTCTAATGGAAAATCTGAAAGATCAGCTACATTTGACTCACCTGCACAAGACATTGGCTGGAGTGGAGCAGCGGGTACCTCCTTTCCGTAAAGGCACCATTTTCCGGTCTCCACAGTTTCCGGCTGGCCAGCGGCCTCACTCACACGACCCAGCTCCTGTCAGAGGGGGCTTTTGAGTCGGCTCCCCTGACTCTAAAATTTGCTCTGAGATAAGCAAGAGCAGCAGAAAGCTACATACTGGGAGAGGAGGACATGGCCTGCCCTCAAGGATTATGGAATGGCCTCTGGGCACGACCTTCTTCACCTATGCAGAAGAACACTGGTGAGAAAGCAGCAAGCTGGCACCATTGCTGTGCTTATGGCGACGTTGTGTTGAGGCTGTGGACCTCTACCTTACATGGTTTCTTCTCCACAAGCGCACACGGGAGAAATCTCTTTCTACAAATCTCTACAGCACCAGGACCGCTGTAATGGTGTTTCCCTCAGAGATCAGCTCTTGTGTTTAAATCACGCGAATGGTGTGCAGGACTGTTGCCCTGTGCTCAGCACCAGGCTCATGGCTCAGAAGCACTCCATGGCCTGGCTGTCAGGGGCTACCCTTAGGAGTGGCTCCATTTTACTTCTTAGTCTACCTTTACTTTTTTTTTTTTTAATCTTCGTATAAGATTTGCATCTTTCAAGAGTAAGACCTTCAGTCTTCATTAGAATAAGGCAGTTTCTGGGGTACCTGGGGGGCTCAGTTGGTTTGGCTCAGGTTATCCCAGCGTCGTGGGATCGAGCCTGGCATCGGGCTCTGCACTGAGCGTGGACCCTGTTTAAGGTTCTCTCTCTCTCTCTCTCTCTCTCTCTCTCTCTCTCTTTCTCTGCCTGTCTCCCCTGCTTGCGTGTACATTCTCTATCTCTAAAATTTAAAAACAAAAAACGAATAAGGCAGTTTCTGTACCCTCCATATACCTTGATTATAGCACCTCCTACATGTAATATTTACCTGTTACATGTTGGCCTCCTCTACTAGATGCTGAAGATGGGGCTGCATTTTATTATCACTGTGTCACTAATACCTAGCGTCGGGACTGGCACATAGATGGTGTTTAATAGGTGTTTGGAGAATGAGATTAAAGATGTTGGAGAACTGGCATAGCAGAGACCCATGGAACAGGTGGAGGGGTTCGACAAGGCGGGACTTCTCAGACCAGAGGGATGGAAGAGACCAGTTGGTATGTTCTGCTCTGCTGTTTTCCTAACTCAAGGAACATTCCATTACTCTGGTTATAACATCACCTGACGTGTACTGAGTTTGGAGAATTCACAAAAGTTTTCTGGCAGGGTAGAGTGAAGTTGGGCTTTGGGGCTGATTTGGGAGTTTGAAACCCAAGAATATGTTTCTCTTTTAAGTGATTGTGGGGATTTTGCTTTATCTCTCTGAGCCTCATGTAGTTTTTGGTTCCAGTGGATCCTTAACTCTCTTATCCCTTTACACTGTAAGTGAATCCGCTGTTCTCTGGCACACCCCTCAGGACAGAAATCTTAGAATACCTGTGTACATATACACAAGACATATTAAAACTTATTAAATAATTTTATTCTTTTCTCCTTTATATTACTAACAGTAGCCCATATTCAGCATTTTAGAAAACCTGAAGAAATAAAAAAAATTGGGGGTTTACACACACACATATAAAAATATATATTCAGATAAGCAAATGTTCATCACATTGCCCAACTTTAAGAGTGCCAAAAATAAATAAATAAAATACCTGCAAATCAAATGAGAGGGCTAGATGGCTTTGTTAAAATTCATTTTAACAACTTTAAGTGAGCAACCTGTGCTAATGAAATTCAAGTTAAAGTTACAGCCAGTTAATATGAAAGAAAACATTGTGTGTGGCTACTGAGGAGTATTGCTTAAGCAGAATCTGCCTTGTGCTTCTATTAGAACACAGCTCTGCAAAAAAAGATCAAGAAAAATTCCAACTTTTCTAATAACCGTCTTATTATAGAGAGGAAAAAATGTAAAAAGTATTACCAGCTTTTAACAATGGACATGAAAATTAGAATTGTAGGTTTATGAAGTTTGAATAAAAAACAAAAAGCCAACAAAGATCCTGGGTAATTAACTTTGACTTTTAAAAACCTACAAAAAACATAAAATATTTGCTTGCTGGTGCAACAGATTAAGCCCACAAGCAATAACCTGAACTATTTCGTCCTTATCAAGTACTTTAACAGTGCAAAATGTTAGTTGTCTCAGCTCACCTCATTCCGTCACTGAAGCCTGAAGATGAACCATCTCAGAGAGGTATCACTACCAAGGAAAATGCAAAGCAGCCAAAAAAAAAAAAAAAAAAAAAACAACAATGATTCACTCCTATGCCAGAGTCTCAAAGGTAGAGAGGCAGTTTCTTATAGAAGAGGTGAAATAAGTAATTCAAAATGTCCATAAGCTAACAGAAGATACAGTATTGAATCTTTTGCCACAAAAACAAAGAATAATTATATTGCTATTTTGAACAGTATTCAACGTGGACAAGTAGATCTCGATGCTCGGTGGCTGGATACTGTATATTGCACTTGGGACATTCCACCAGGCTTTCATTTAGTGCAGCAGTGGGACTTTTTGGTGAGGCAACTTTTACCCTGTTTTCGGACTCTCCTTGGAAAGTGACTAATGGCTCTGTGAAGGCAAATTCACGAAGCTGCTTCTGAAAAATAAATGTATACGAGGTAGTTATAAATTACCCAAATTACCCACGAAATACCAGGATTGGGTATTTACATGGACAGAGTTTATTAAAATGCTTAGAGCCAGGGATGCCTGGGTGGCTCAGTCAGTTAAGCGTCCAACTTCAGCTCAGGTCATGATCTCACCGCTTGGGAGTTCGAGCCCCGTGTCAGGCTCTGTGCTGACAGCTCAAAGCCTGGAGACTGCTTCAGATTCTGTCTCCCTCTCTCTCTGCCCCTCTCCTGCTCATGCTCTGTCTCTTTCTCTCAAAAATAAATATATGTTAAAAAATTTTTTTAAAAAATGCTTAGAGCCAGATATAAAGGTAGACCTATATACAAGGCTGACAAAATTTGATAGTTTTATAAAAAAAGGTCAAGTTCAGCAAGTAAAAAAAAAAAAACTACATAGAATTAAGAGTAGCAAAGAATGTTAGCAGATCAAATAGGTTACACATAGAAATCATAACAATATTGTATATCTTTGTGACTTTCCTTCTTTATGGTTTATTCCCCCCTGAGGAAGTCAGAATAGTCAATACAGCTTTAAAATGAATATTTTACAGCATATTCTAAAGATGATGGACAGCAGGAAAACAAAGAAAAGTACAGGAAAATTATGGAATCTTTTTTATACCCTCTGGCTTCCTATACTTTGAAAAATAGTCATTAACAGAAATGAATTATAAACTTCAATTTCAAATATTATATGTGGTCAAAATGAATGACGTACTACTAAAGAACAGAGTCAAGATATATTTTGTCGTTTACTCATAAAGAAGCTACAAATGATTTTTTTAACAATTGCTTTTTCCTCTTTCAAAAACTGAGGAATTCTATTTGTTACATTTTACCATCTGCAAATACTCTGCAGCACTAGGCATGAATAAAATATGTGCCAGGGTGCGTGGGTGGCTCAGTCCAACTTCGGCTCAGATCATGATCTCAAGGTTTGTGAGTTCCAGCCCCATATCAGGTCCCACACTGACAGTGCTGAGCCTGCTTGGGATTCTCTCTCTCCCTCTCTCTCCCTGCCCCTCCCCCACCCATGCGCGCACGTGCTCTCTCTCCCTGTCTCTATCTCAAAATGAATTAAAAATAAATAAAATATGTGCTAATGGGACATAACACGCACACACAGTTACCAACAGGTTTGGTTCAAAAGCTTCTTAGTAAGATGAAAATAGTAAGTCAAAAATCACTTCCTCATAGAAACAATCTTATTTAAAAGGTTTATGTTTTAAAAGATTATGTGTTCAAGGCAACCCACAAAATGTGCTTAACTCAACATGCCTGCAACAGTGTATTAACAGAACCATCCATTGTCACTAAAAATGACATTTCTTTCTTTCTAAATAGAAAAACATGGTTTCAGTTCAGGATTTACAACTGCCCTCCCTTACCCCACCTTGCCCCAGGCCAGCCCGTTTAGTGAGTCTAGAGTCACAGTAGGGAGAGGTGATCCCGGGCACCAGTAATGTCATTGTTACACAGAGGCACACAGGGCCCCTCCTTCTAGTGCCCTGGGTTGATGCTCAAAGGGCAGGTGCTTCCAACGAAGCAGGGTTCTGCCTGTTGATTTGAGAAATAGCCATGCTTGAAGCTGTATCCTCTCAGTCTGGGCACTGGTTTGATACATAAATGGGAAAATGGCAGCAAGAGAAAGAAGAAAATAAGTTTTAGTTTAACCATTCCAGACTCACCAAGGATTCCAACTGTGTTATTTGATTTCTTGCTTTTCGCAGTTCTTTAAGAATTATGTGCAGTTGGTGCTGCATATTTTGACGGTCAAGTTTTTCGTTTTCGAAGTCTAAAGTACATGCGTGCATCTGGAACAAATACCCAGGCCGAGACAATTATGGTTAGTATATACCGTTGACTTCTCTTGACTGGATGCTTGCATTTTTTTTTTAGCACAAGAGGCAAACATTTGCTGTGCCTTCACAGCAAGAATTCATCCGAGTACAGTGAGATGTTGATAAATAGAAAAGCTTCTGGTTGGGGGGTTGGTTTATCCAAGGAGCAAAGCCAGGGCTTGAGGTGAGTGAGGAGCAACTTAAGAAGTTGCTTGTTGGGGTGTGTCCTCCCTGAACCTCCTTCTGTTCTGGGGCAGGGGGAGAAGGGAAAGAGATAGCTGTTCCCTGGTTTGGAATACACTAAAAATCTCTGGTCTACATCCTGAGAACAAGTGGTATCTCTCTGAGTTCTACTTGAAGTTATAAGATGGCCCTCTTGGGGAGATCCTGCTCACTTGGAGTAGGGACTACAGAAGCCATGCGGGGAACAGTAAGATTTACCGAGGCAAACATTACCCTGTCAAAACAACCGCCATCCCCCCTCAGGATCTGGTTTAGCCTATAGATAGGAATAAATGGCGAGCACAGATGCTCACTTATATTTTTTGCTGTTGTTGTTAAAGTTTATTAAAAACATTTTTCATGACTTTCAAATGGTTCTTCATAGACTAGTGTAAACATGAGGAACAATCCCATTTTCTAACAAGTTAAGCTGAATTTAGAAGCAGCCCCAGTCGGTACCTGTTGTTCCAACAGAGCTACCCTTGTTTGTTCTTCTTGATGCTTTAACAGAGATGTGTAAAGAAACTGGACCTGTAGGATGGAAACAGAGCCAACACTGTCATATCCACTCTTCCACTGCTTGACTTGGGATGCAGGGGAGGCTCACAAATCCATCTCTATTCCGGACGACACCTGCTAGTTGGGGTGAGTCCCGGCAGCTGGTTGGTTGATGGCTATCTGTACAAGCGGCTGAGCAGCACCACCCTGGCTGAGGGCTCCCTGAGGCAGAGACCGTGAGTCCATAAACAGCACTGAACTCTGCAGTGCACACACCACTTTCCTGGAGGTTCTGACATCTGCTAATATTTCTGATGGGTTAACAAAGCTGGAGGTACCCTGCCTCCTTGCCTGCAGAGTTGGAACAAAATTCCCCACCATTTCTTTTTAAAAATTTTTTTTTAGTGTTTATTTATTGTTGAGAGAGAGTGCGAGCTGGGGAAGAGGCAGAGAGAGAGGGAGACACAGAATCCGAACCAGGCTCAGGCTCTGAGCTGTCAGCACACAGCCAGATGTGGGGCTTGAACCCACAAACCGTGAGATCATGACCTGAGCCAAAGTTGGATGCTTAACTGACTGAGCCACTCAGGCGCTCCCTCTCCACCATTTCTGGTTAATCTTTTGTAAAGATCACTGCTCACACCTGCAGGCACAAACCAGGGTGGTAAAGACTAAGAAGGCAAATGTTACAGACTGCTTTGTTCTCCCTCTCAACTTCTAGATGATTAAAAAAAATTACTATTCTAATGGCAGCAATAACGAACATTGACCCCAGCCCTTTATTTTACAAAGCACTTTCACATTCTCTCAGTTGACCTTCACAAAAGCCCTACGAGGCAAAAAAAAAAAAAAAAAAAAAAAAAAGACTGCTGTTATTAACTTGGCATCAATAATCTTCAAGTCAGGGAAGTTAGCTGATTTTCCTAAGGCCATACATCCTGAACTAGAGACCAGGTGTGGACTGCAAATAATGTTTTTTTCATTATTCCATGCTGCCAAGCAAGATTTAAATTAATGAGTTTCTGTTGAAGTAGTATTCAATTCTAACAATCCTAACTTAGTAACTCCAACGTTACTGGCACAGATATCCTGGCAGGAGGTCATGAGCGCAATGAGAAGGTGGACGGTATCAGGTGAAGGAATTAACTTGAGCACGGTATCATCCAGATCAAGGTGCCTGCCTGGGAACCAGCACCGATTCCCCTCTTTGCTTCACACCTTTCGGCTTCTCACACATACCTGCCTCCTCTTCCCCAAGGGCCTCTGTACACGAGCTCCTCCACAGGAGGGAATTCCCAGTCACTCTCTTCACAGGCTCCTTCTTCCCAAAAGACCTTCGTGCAAATACCGTCTCTGCAGTAAAGCCTCCCCCGGCCCCCCAGTTCTTGTGTCATATTGCCCTGCTTTATTTTCCTGAGTTTACTTGGTTATTTAGGTACTGGTTTATGGTCTGTTTCCATTCTAAATAAGAATCCTAGGGCAGGGCATTTGTTCCTTGTTGGTTCCCTAGTGGTTAACATAGTTCCTGATGCTTGGTAAGTACAATGGCAATTCTGAATTCTGAATCACGGAAAGTCTTACTAGTTAGGCTCACCTGAGATAAGAGCTCCTCAGATCTCTTCTTCTCTTCTTCAAGCTTTTCCCTCGCAATATCATTCTCTTCCTTGAGCCTTTGTATTTTCTCTGTCTTATGCCTATCGTCTTCCAGATGTTGTACATCTGCCTTTCTTTGTGAACACAGCAGTTGATTTAAATCTTGGACTTCTTTCTGGGTTTCTTCATATTTTCTTCGAAATTCACTAAGTTCAAAGCTCAACTGAGTTATGGTCTGTCGTTCAACCTCAAGATCTTTTTTTGCATTTGCCAAGAGATGGTTGTAATATTTTTGCTTTTCTTCTTGAAGATAACCTATGACAAACACATTGGGTCACAACCCACTTTATAAAACATAATAATCCTGAGAAGTTAAAACTAAACACATTTCTGTAAATAAGTTCTTATGAAACGAAGAGTCAAGAGATAGGGTAGACATCCGATGGAACAAGAAACAGAAGCTCAGGAACATTATTTGAAGTTAAACTAATAAACAGAAGAACTGAAAACAGTAATATAGCTATTCTATGGGAAGGGAAAATCAGCAATGTCTAAAAAAGATAAATCAACAAATAGAAATATAAGCTCATTATTTATAGGTATACTCACCAAAATCAAAACCAGAAATGTTAAAAGCGGCTGCCCTAATGGCAGGAGGAAAAAAAGACTGGGATGGACTATGAAGAGTGGGGCAAGCCCTCTTATACTACTATTAAATTACTTTAACAAGAGCTTACATTACTCTGGTAAAACACATATACACATAGAGAACATATTGCCAAAGAAGAAATTAGACTTAGCCCACAACTAAAATCTTACTTTTATGTGTAATAAACTTATAAAGGAATTACAGTTAAGTAACTTTGTGCCCAATTCCTTTTATATTTTCTTTTTCAGCATTAGCTTCATTTTAAATATTCAAATGTGAAGCTCCAAGATTAGCAGTCTTGTCTCCCTTTCTTTAGCCTTCTGTTTATATAATTCAAGGCTTCAGTCCCATTAGGGCCATCAGTCTTTTTTTTTTTTTTTTTTTAGGATTTTATTTTTAAGTAATCTCTACACCTAATGCGGGGCTTGAACTCACAACTCTGGGATCAAGAGTCGCACACTCCACTGAATGAGCCAGCCAGGCGCCCCGTGCTATCCGTCTTTTAACAAGTGCTTTGGAAGGGGGTTTCTTTTCTCTTCTTAGCTCGTCACCTGGAGCTGCTGAACCTATCTTCCCATCTGTAAAATGAGAATAATGTCCCCTCCTGCCCCACCTCTTAGAGTTCTTGTGAAACTCAATGTCAGAGAAGCTGAGAAGAACTTGACAAAAAGATTGAATCATCCTTAGGAGCCTTCATTTCAATTCTGTGGGAGACTCACAAGACTGAAAATCATCTATAAGAGGTATTCTTTCTCCTGGGATTGATATGAATACATGCAAGGAAGCAGAGTAAAAAGCTAATCAGTAACAAGGCTGACCCTGGGGGAAATAAAGCTGGAGAAGATCTTTGAAGGCAGAGAAGGACATGCATGAAGGAGAAAATTTAATGTGCCTTCAGAACTGCCAAAGACCCATTACTCTGTGGCTGTGCCCCCTTTTATCAAAAAACAATGAGAAAACAGACTCGGTAACACAATATTTCTTACTTCAAGGTTAGAAGATTTGCTTAATTTACTTTCTAACACTTATTTATAAAAATCTAAATTTGATGAATCTCTCCTTTTGGAAAATGTCAGGCAGGCCTACCCCAAAAGAACATTTTTACACCAGTACCTTCTGATTCAGCCTTTTTTGTCTGCTGTGGGAGTGAATGAGCAGCTGTTTCCGATTTCTGTTCCAACTCGAAGATCTTGGCTAAAAGTCCTTTTACGTAGACCTCCCGCTGCTGATCATACACAAGCCACTGCTGATTTTTCTCCAGAGCCTTGAAATGAAAATGAAAGCAAACCATTAAAACGAAAAACCAAAATCTTAAAATGGAGAAGAGAGCCAAAGTGATGTAGCCTTTCTCAGTGCACAGTCTTGTGGTTCACATAGAAGTCTGGTCCGCCACCGCATGGCTTGCAACCTCGAGATCCATTCGAACATCAGGCTCCTTCAGAGCACCTAACACCATGGCAAAGTCATGTTTCCATGGGGTCCAGTTCATTTCTCTGCTGTCTCCTATACACAACTTGCTTTGTATCTGTGTCCATGTCATTCTCTGTAAACTAGGATGCCTCTGTGGCAGAGGTGAGGTGCACTGCTGGGGCTCCCTTTGAGAAAGAGGGATTTCCACTCAACACATAACTCTGCTCAGGAGCTCTCCATGGGGACATAGATCCTGTCAGGCTTGCAGCCTGGTGCTCCTGCCCAGTCCTGCCACCTTCCTTCTACTTTCACAGATGTTGCTGCCCAGTAAACTGACCTCCGAACTCCGTCTCAGTGGCTGCTTCTCGGAGAATCAACTTAAAGAGCCGCCCCCCTTTTGATCACCAATTTTCATCCTTTACATCTCTTACAACTCAAGCAAAAATCCCAAGCTGGGATCATTCATTTGGTTTGTATAGGGGCTTATGAAGTCAGTTGTTACATAGATCTACATATTTTTAAAAATTATTTTACCAAACATCTTCAGATGTTTATCTGTGCTTGCTATGTCTTTCAAATAGTAAGTTTCTTGAAGTGGTAGACCATGCTCTTCTCAGAGGATTCCTCTGAGAAATCTCCTTTTATGTACAATATGTATACTCAAGAAATTATTTGAATGACAGGGTAATATTAATAAAATAGGCAGTGTCTATTTAAGTTAGCTGGTAACAAGGAAACTGATTCACTTTACCATTACTGCTAACACGAGTTTTTCATTTTGGTTACATCTTTCCCTCAAGAAACTAGATATGCTCTGATATAGCCTTACCAGGCCACCTAGCTGAAGTTTGAAAACCTGACCCCACCTGATCTGTGGCAAGACACTAGCAAACACTCCTATAGGAAGCTACATTAGCTTTAGTGGGTAAACAAGCTTTAGTGGGTAATACATGGACAAAGGTATGCAGATTTCTAAGGTGGTTCATTATTATCAATCAGGACAAGTTCATATCCCCTCTGATTCTAGCTCTCACTGTTCTTAACCACTGGATCCTTGGAAATTCAGTGAAAGGCAAAGGAGTCTGCCAGGACAGCCTAGTATCCCCAGCAATCGCACACTACCCCACCCCCTTGACCCCTGCCCTAGTTTTTCCAGGGGAGGTGGCAGTTTTGTTCATGAAAGTGGGGCCCAGATTCAAGTTGAAAGCTAGGAAAAAAGATAACTCATCTGCTGGCACTGGGGGGGAAAAGTCTAGAAATTCTTAAATAGCACCGCTATGCAATGAGATAACTCTTCTCTCCTTTCTAATCTAGAAGTTCAGTCCAAGAAGACGGGACTGTCCCTTTCTCGTTCTTTGCTCCTAAGAGGCTGGCTAGGGAAACAGTCTCAATGACTATTTGTGTAGAGAGGCCGTGCATTATCTAAACCTGATGCCACCTGTGCAAAATGTTACAGATGAAGGGTCCCAGAAGGGGGCACACACAGAGATGTGAACACCCATTTCTGATAGCCAAGCTCATTTGTACTGAGTCCTCTGGCCCTGGTGCTCATGCTATGACCTGTCTGCCCCTGTCGGAATGCCTACTTGAGCAATTATTCACTGTTGGATCTTGGTAAACCCTGGAGATAAGAGGATTAAGAGAAAAAAGAAAAAAATGTGTCCATTTTTTGCTCAACAATACAGATCCTCAGTTTGAAAGTGATTTCCCCATTAAAAGAGTATGAAGAGGCACAGGTTATCACCAAAAGCTTCAGGTTAATCAATACAATGATTACTCTGTATTTTGAGGAAAAACAGCTACTCCTAATAAATTCAATTCAACCTTTCCCTTGGTCCCCCAAAGTGCTAAACTGCTTTAATTATATTAGTAACAGAATTTTTGAAAGCTTCATAACACCATTTGCTAAAACTGAAGCTATGTTCCCTTAGGCTAACATTAAAATGGTCCACAATTTGCCTTTTCCCAACTCTTCAAGTTACAGCCTGGCCATTTCTGGCCTCCACTGCCACCTTGCTATCTACAGAACTATACACACTCTGTGCCTTGCTTAAACTCTTCCTTCTGCCCAGAATGCCCTAGAACTCCTTCCTATATCACCTGCTCACTTAAATCCCACCTTTTCAGCAAGTTCCTGTGCATCTGGGCTTGTCTTTCAAGACTCCTCACCGTAACTGCCCTCACCAAGTTCCCTCTCCTTTGTAAGCCAACAGTGATTTTAATGTCTATTCAATCTATTTGGCATCTTACACTCATGACCTTGATTGCCTCCTGACGATAGTTCTTATCTGAACTAGAACATGAGCCCCTAGAAAGCTGAGCCCAGGCTTGTTTAGAGTCCATAGGTTCTACTCATGTGTTCGGTGTTTCCATAGCAAGCAGCTGCCTGATGGATGTTCATGAATGATGGTGACGACATGGAGTGGAGAAACAATGATTGACAGAATCAGCCAAGCATCCAAGCAAGGCTTTTAGACCCAGACTGAAGTTTGAGAGTATTCAGGGAAGGGAGGAACTGGCATGAAAGAACCTAGTAGAAGTTCCTTACACACAGTAGAACAATCCATTTAGAATGATTCAAAAAGAATCAAACACCCTCAAGAATCTATTACTCATTAACTAAGGAATGTATGAAAATGTAATCAAACCTCCTTGTAATGGAACTATCACAGCTATTTCTGTGATTTTAACAAGTGCATGATATATACGTCTTATGTCATAATTCATCCCAGACCTGTTGGAATTTATTATCATCAATGGTTGAAGTGACAGCCAGGATGTAAAATTTCATATCCTCAGGGGTGCCAAACAAAGATGGTACAAACGTAAAGTTCTTGACAAAGATGTTGCATGGTCCAATCGGACTGAAGTAAAACATACATACTGGAATACATCTTCAAAAGTGCTCAATTCTTTTTACTCACGCTGCATTTGTTGTAGGTGTGCTGAAAAAGGAGGGGCTCCCCTTCCCTACAAGCTGGCATCTCCCCCGGGGAGTGAGATGGGAAAGGTGGTAAGGAACATACTGGATGTTTTTGGTTGTATATCAAGGCATCTTCTTTCAGATAAGAATTTCTATCTTTAAAGACATAAACGACTGAGTCTCAAGTCTAAAAAGATCTCTCTCTATAAAAACCCTTAAGTCTATAGAGTTCCTCTAAACTTTGCTAGGCTCTTTCCATGAGCATCCTACAAACTCATGAGCATCTAGGCATAGGGCTTAAAGAATTTTCAGTGTCTTATTTTCTGTAGAACTAAGAAATGGATTACAAAGACGACAGCATCTGGAATCAAAGACTTAGTCCAGGGCCCTCCAGTCACTTGACCACACACTTTTCTCTCTGCACCTGTCACGCAGTTACAACATTAATTCTCCTCACAGAGCTTAAGAGTTCTGTACTATATACTCAAATTTAGTTGCCGAAAGAGGTATGACTCAAAAAGCAGGCACATATCCAAATGCTTAATAAATCATATTAGTTAGATGCTAAAGATAACCTAATTTTATTTCAAATTTTAAATTAGTCCATCTTTAAGAAATATTTCAATATAAATAATCCAAGTTAACATTGGATGGTCATGAAAATTTTCTTCTTTTAAATGAACCCAGGACCACCTAGGTGGCTCAGTTGATTGAGCGGCTGACTCTTGATTTTGGCTCAGATTAGGATCCCAGGGTGATAGTATTAAGCTCCACATCAGGCTCTGTGCTAAGCATGGAACCTGCCTAAGATATTCTCTCTCTCTCTCTCTCTCTCTCTCTCTCTCTCTCCCCCTCCCTCCCTCCCTACCTCTACCCGTCTCCCTTGCTCACACTTGCTCTAATAGATATATTATATATATTAATATATATATAATATATTAGTATATATTAGTATATATACTAATTAGTATATATACTAGTATACTAATTAGTATATATACTAATATATATAATATATATATAATAAATGAACCTGCCCATACATTACTTAAGTATGAGAAACAGAACTACAGGTTAAGATTTGAGGTGCAATATTCTAAAAAGCCACGTGGTGGCAATATTACTTTATTAAAGTAGCAAACATTTCTTTACTTGGGCCTCTTCTCACTGACTCTGCATTTGCTTTCTTCTCTAAATAGTATCAATAATTAATGGATTTGATGGCTATCAAAAAATGCTGATATTAGTTTTGCATCTTTAGAGCCATCAATATATTACTATCTCTTCCAGCTTTGTGTCTTCTACGCATTTCTAAGGCATACATATAACATTTCCACTCAAGTTATCAATAAAAATATGGGACAGCAGTGGGCAAAAGAGAAGCCCTGTGGAATGCTACTAAAGTTCTCCCTCCTGGCTTCCCAGAGATGCATTACATAATTCTTGGGCAAAAACTGAAATGCAGGTTGAAATGTTAGCCTATACTGGAGAAATAAAAAATGTGGGTCAATTGACAAAACTGGAATATGGATGGTAGATTACATAGAAGTATAGTGTCCTTGTTAAATTTATTAAAGTTGCTATCTGTACTGTAATCACGTAAGAGAACATCCTCATTCTGAGGAATATATATTGAAGTATATAGGTTTAAAGGGCTGTAATATATGCAACTCACTCTCAAATGGTTTAGAAAAAAATATTATATGTGGGGGGGTATTGAAAGAGAGAGGTATAAGGTGGAACAAAATGTTAACAATGTTTGAATTTTGGTAATTAGTATTGGGTGTTCTATGTATCATCTTCATTCTTGTAACTTTTCTGCAAGTTTTACTTTTTTCCAAATAAAAAATTAAATAAATAAACATTACCTATATTCCCTAAATTCTGTTTAAAAATCAGATTTTTAAAATTAAGAGCAAGAAATGCCTATTTCAACTGCCTCTTAGCTATTTGATTTGCACGTTAATGACATTGTATGTTTACAGAATGAATGCCATGTAATTATTTCAAAATGTCAGCCAGACCTAAATGGCAGCTGAGAAAATGATACAGTAGGCTTTAAGAAAGGTAAACATGAGTTTTTAGGGCTTCTTTTAGCAAAACAAATACTGATTCTTAAAATAGGTGGGCAAAGCATTCCAGGAAGCTTTGTTCCAGGAAGCTTTGCAGGAGACTAGAGGAACGGTGAGGGATTGGAACTGCTGGGCTCTCAAAGCAGAATAATGCCACAATGCCTATGCTCAGAGGAGTGACAGGTCACTTTTTGGGCTCCCTAGTCTCCTCCTGGGCTCAGAGACAATCAGAGCTAAACCATCTCTTGCTCCTCAAACATGTAAGTTAATACAGCAGCAGCTGGGAATTTGTTGGAAATGCAGAATCTCAGGCCCTAACTCTGACCAATGAAATCAGAATCTGCATTTTATAAAAATCGCGTAGTCTCATCTGCACATAACAGTCTGGGAGGCATTGCTCAGTCTATTGAAGGTGAGTTGGGTTAAATTTTACTCTACTTGTCTAAAAGCCTTTTTAAGGTAAACAGAGCAGAGAAGTACCATGTGATCCTTAAGTAAGCCAGGAAGATAACACAGAACAAAAAGACTGGGTATACATGCATAACATTTCAAAGTTACTTTAACATAAAGAATTGCCATTATCTAAAAATAACCTTAGCTGATATTTGAAGCAGTTGGTGCTGAGACGCCTAAAAATTACATAGAAGTTTAAGATGATAGCATATTTTTTCAGGTACTAATAAAATTCAAATGTTCTAGATAATGGGGATATAGCGGTGAAAAAACCAGAAATCCTTCCCTCATAAAACATATACCAATGTATAGACAATGGAATATTACTCTGTGATCAAAAAGAATGAAATCTTGCCATTTGCAACAATGTGGATGGAACAGAATGTATTATGCTAATTAAAATGTTAGAGAAAGACAAATATCATATGATTTCACTCTCATGTGGAATTTAAGAAAAAAAAACAGATGAACATAGGGGAAGGGAAGGAAAAATAAGATAAAAAGAGAGGGAGGCAAATCATAAGAGACTCTTAAATACAGAGAACAAACTGAGGGTTGCTGGAGGGAAGGAGGGTGGGGGGATGTGCTAAATGGGTGATGGGCATTAAGGAGGGCACTTGTTGGGATGAGCACTGGGTGTTGCATGTAAGTGATGAATCACTAAATTCTACTCCTGAAACCATTATTATACTATATGTCAGCTAACTTGAATTTAAGTAAAATGAAAAAAATATATATACCAATGTAAGAGTCATGTAATAAAGTGAATAAAACATATTATAAGTTTAACAGTTATATGTGATGAGGGGAGAAGTTACAAAGCAAGAAAAGGGAATAGGAATTGTCTGGGAGCTATAATTTTAGAAAAATGGCTAGGTAAACCTCTGGCCCCACTCCCCGCCCCTCCCCCTTCCGAGAAAGTGACAATTGAGTATTATCTGATGAGGTGAGGAAGTGGGTCATGAAGATATCTGAGGGCAGTGAGCCAGGCAGAGAGAAGAGAAAGACAAAAGGCAGTGTAATGCAGGAGTAGCTAGAAAGCCAGCATGGCTGGAGTGGAAAAAGGGGAAAACTAGAGGTGGGTAGGTAAATTATTCATAGATATGTGCATCTGGTAGGTACTGATATACACAGAATGATAAAGGTCAGGGTAACATACAACACAAATAACTTATTTTGATAGATCTTTAAAAATTGTGTTTCTTCTTTATCTTAGTTACCTTTAGGTAAATTACTTTGATAAGGCTACTATAGTACTCTGCTATAAAGACACTCAACAGATTTAAATTCTTTTGAAGATCAAATAGACTGCAAGGTACACCTGCCAGATGAAATAAAACAGGAATCTTAAGAGCAACTTAGAGCAGGGCAGACATGCCAGTAATATTTCTGGAATCAAAATACCTACCTACTGGCCTAATAATTAACTCAAGAATTTTATACTTTGTATATCTGATATTAAAACTCAAAAAAATACAGTCCTGAATTTAGTGAATTCCTAATGAAACACTTCTTGTATTTAAGACATAAGTTTGAAATAATATAGCTTTACCATATATGTAGAATAACCTCATATCAAATTCTACAGAAGACGTACTGAGTATACTAAGAATGTGTTTCCTTTTCAAACTATGAAAGCAAATCCTGGCTCCAAGGGAAGAATTTTAAATGAATAGGTACATCTTGCATGGATAAACAAAAAGAGAAAAAACTATAAATAAAATTATACCATAATAATAAAATAATTGGGCAAATCAGATTGGGTGTTTGGGTGATTTCTAGGGCTTTCTAGCCTATTCGTGAGACCATGATTAGAGGAACTGGCCCTCTTGAATGTCTAGAAACAGATTTAAAGATAGTAACCTAGGGAGATGATCTCAAACCATTCAGTTCTCCGTCTTAACAGATTGTTTTTAAGCCACAGAATCAATGCTGTCAATTTCCATGAAATTTAAGAATGAATGAATCAGACCTCTTTTCCCATAACTTAATAAAAGGAAACTGAACTTACATCTTTTAGCTGTATTTCCATTTCATGAATATTACTCATTGATGAGTTGAAGCAGCTTGTGGCCACAGTCTGAAATAAACCAGTATTAGTTAATATCACAAATTTAACAACAGAAGTTTCCTCATTATATTTAGTTCTATAATAACACAGTATACTTCACAAGGGCATCCCAAAAATCCAGATCTAGTATATGCTGATGAGCCATCATGCCAGGTCATGAGTACCAGAAGAGAATGAAGATCTGGAAGCTTCCTCAGCACACTGGAAGCCCCGAGATTTCATAACTAATTTGACTTCTTAGAGCCTCTGGATCACTAGAATACCTCAGTGCATATGAATTGCCCAGTGCTTTTCACCAAAATGAGATAAAACACATAGAAGTGCGCTCTTAGATCAAATTTGGAAAATACTAAATTTTCAAAAGATAAAAGTTGTTTTCTAGAATTATATTTATATTAAAAATATTAATTAGTATTAGTTAAACAGATTTTACGGAACTCAAAACATAATTTCTCTCCTCTTTTTTTGTTCATTTTCTTATAGAGGAAAAAAAAGAGAGGAAATAGATGGTTAGGTACCCATGCTAACCAACAAAACTCATAAAAAGCTATATTTCACTCTTTTTAACAGCTTAAGGAAACAGATCTGTGTGAACACGGGCAACAAATCACAAAATATTTTTCTCCAAAGGTACTATAGATACTCACCCTAGTATGTGGTCCTTCCTCTCTCTCAATTTAGTCCTCTTGGTAAAAACTAGGACAGAGATAGCTCACCAAATCCCTTTCCATTTTTCCCTGGGCATACCTGGACTTCACATTCAGCCTTCGCTGTGCTTAGTGAGGCCATAAGACTGAATTCTGGCCAATGGAACGTGGACAGAAGTGAAATATGCCAATGCCAGGCCTGGCCCCCAAGCCCTCGCCTGATGCTCCACACAGTCTTTCTAGCTTACATAGCTGTACATAGAGGATCTGGTGGAAGGACGGGGAAACCACTAGAAGGAAGGAACCTGGATCTGAGTGACCCTGTGGAGTAAGGCACTAACTCTACTCTAACTCTACTCTACTCTAACTCTACTCCTCCACTCTAACCTGCACTAAACTGTGACATGAGGGAAAAAAACGAACATTTACTCTGTCAGACCATGAGATTTGGAGGTTGTTTGTTATGGCAATAAAACAGTCTGACTAATACAGAAATTAATAGTGGACAGCCTATACAATTACTATAAGAATACATTTTTTAAAAGTTATCGTTTATACCAGGGTTTGTCTTTCTATATTTGAGAGCAGAGAAACTAATTCTTGAGCTTTAAGGAAAAGTATTAGGCAACCACTTTGGATCTGATTATAATTTTCATGAGTTTTAGCTGCATGGAAATTCTCTAGAAAAACTTAACCCCTTTGAATTCACCTGTAAAAATACTCAACTGCCATTCTATGAGAGGGCACATAAAGGTGCATGATTACACATAAATGTATACGTCTGATCACTCTGACTACTCTAAATGGGAGAGAAAGTGCAAAGACCCCAAATAACATTGAGGTATTATATCTGAAAGCAACAGATTTTCTTCTATAGGTGGTATTAATAGTTGTAACGTTAGTATTATCCAAGTGTCCAAATTTATTAAAGAATCACAGATCTGATCAACAAGAAACTATTTACAGAGCACTTTCTATATACCAGGCACTGTGCTAGGGGATTTAGATATATTATCACATTTAATCTCCAGTATTCTTTCGCCATATTTGGACCTCTTTAGCTCCTTCACCTATTTTAATCTCCAGTATTCTTATCTTGATTTTACCACTGTGGAAACTGAGGTTAAGGAGAAGGGTCTGGTGAATTCTCTCTAGCATTGCCTCTAAGACTAGAAAGGTTACAGTCACACAACTAGCAAGTGGCAGAACCAAAATCTGAACTCAGACCTGCCTACCAACAAAGTCTTGCTCTTTCTGCTACACTAGAAACTTTAAAACAAAAGACGGGAGCAAAAGCACTTGTAGTTTCAAAAAACATGCTTGATATTATCATTGTATATCTCAAATTTGAAAACAATAACAAAAGGAAGCCTATTGTCTTCATGATACAAACTACAGGAAAAAAAAAAAAAAACAGCCTCAAAAAATCTTCTTGGATGTTGTAAATACACAGTGGATTCTGTATTCCGAATATTCCCTTGTGCAAAACAATGGTCTGGGGAATGGAGGGAGCCATGTTAACTATTTTTGCTTATGGAGAGGGTATCAGGCTATAAACAAAAAATAACCTGTTGGTATACTATACTGCTTCAACATTTGACAAGTGTGTTTTAACAAACTCATTCTTCACAAGAACTACAAATTGTATCAGAAAGGAAAAAAAACCTGGATTTAAAGAAATGGCAAGTACCTGTGATAAATGAAGTGTACTGGCTTTGCTCTCAAGTTCAGCAAGCCTTGCAGTTGTAGCAGACAACTGTTTTTTCAATACATCTGTCTCTTCAGACAAGGATTTCAACAGCTGCTCCCTCCTTTCGCCTTCCTTTGTTTTCTCTTCCAGCTGTTCAAGCAATGCGGTACTACTGTATTTGGCTTTCAGCTGCTCTCTGAGGCGCTGTATTTCTTTGTCTTTCTCTGTGAGATGATAAGCATTCTTCTGCCTCTCAGCTTCCAGGACTCGAATTTTCTAGATATAAACTAAGAAGAATCTTAGAACAAAGCCAGGTCAAACATGGAAATAAACAACATCCAACAAGCATTTACAGAGGGTTTATCACACATCAAGTCAGCATTACACTAGACACCAGGGCCAAAAAGAAAATGAAGCCAAGGTCTTGTGCTCAGAGAGCTCCAGAGAGGGAAACCATTAATGCAATATGGTCGGTGCTGTAGTTGAGACACATATAAAATGAATGGGAGAAACCAACTCTGTCAAGGGTGGTAAGAGAAAGCTAACGAAAAGCTGGCTCCCACATGAGTATGTGATAATCACCCCTCCATCATACCAGTTCCAATCATCTTAAAGGCTAAAAGTGAGTCCTAAAAGAGATACATGCTCATTATTGAACTCAAAGCAACAGAACCTAAAAATTACAGAAAATTACAGCTGGATAAAAATGCATTCATTAATTTGTTTTTGTTAATAAATGATTTGGTAACAAATCTAAAAGCTGATCTTCAAAGGACTGTTCACATTTCCAAGGATTTAAAAGATAAAGAAGGCACACTTGTTAAGCGGCTGCTTACAGAGGCGGGAAAGCATCTATGGAGAGTCCATAAAAAGTTAACTGACTTTACATGCTAACAAGGTAAAAACAACATAAAACTTCAAACTTGCATGAGGATGAAGGGGAGAAGCAGTTGTCCAAATATAATGGGGAAACTGAGTTAGGTGACCTTGAGAAAATGAGGGGATTTAAGTTGCCTCAAGCTTAAGATAAAGCAGTAGTATGATACAGTTACCAAAACAAAGCCCACATAATTTTAGGCTTTTGTAGAAAACAACATCCAAATTAGTAGAAATAATACTGCCATTTCAACCCGTGTTTGCCACTGTGCACGATATTGGGTGCATAATTCAGAAGGAATATGAACACATCACAAAATGTTCAGGAAAGTAACCAGGATGATAAGAAGCTAGAAAAGCTGAAGAAATGGGATTGGTCTACAGAAATGTAAGATGAGGGCTGCCTGGGTGGCTCCCTCAGTTAAGTGTCTGACTCTTGACCTCTGCTCAGGTCATGCTCTCACGGTTTGTGAGTTCGAGCCCTACATCAGGCTCTGTGCTGACAGCTCAGAGCCTGCTTGGGATTTTCTCTCTCCCTCCATCTCTCTCTCTCTCTGTCCCTCCCCCATGTGCACACACGCTCACTCGCTCGCTCTCTCAGAATAAATAAATAAACTTAAAAATATATATTAAAGAAAAGTAAGAGAAAGCAAGATTTCCTCAAATATCTGAAAAGTTGTCAAATGGATAAAAAAATAGACTTGTTCCATGCAGCTGTAATAGGTACAATTAGAACAAATTGGTAGAAGTTACAGGAAGTGTAATTTCAATTGATTACAAAGGAACAAAGTTTTGACAACCAGTGCTTGTTTAAAGTGGAAAGAACTGGAAAGAGATCTCTCAGAGAAGCTATTAGATTCCATCACCAGATTGCAAAATAATCTTTGTGTTTAAGAATTGGAGATAGGGACGCCTGGGTGGCTCAGTCAGTTAAGCATCAGACTCTTGATTTCGGCTCAGGTCATGATCTCATGGTTTGTGAGTTCAAAGCCCACTATTAGCACAAGCCTGCTTGGGATTCTCTCTCCCTCTCTCTCTCTCTCTCTCTCCCCCTCTCTCTTTGCCTCTCCCCTGCTCACACTCTGTGTCTCTCTCAAAATAAATAAATAAACTTAAAAAAAAAAAATCGGTGATAGATCATTTCTCAATGCTTCAATAAGTATTTACCTCAATATGTGTTGTTAAAGAAATAAATTATTCGGTTTTAGGTGTGCCTATAAAATAAAATTTAAAGAAATCCAATGATACGATTTAATATAGGTCATTTATTTTCTAACTATGAACAAGGAAATAGCTTTTGCAAAATAAAATAAATGATTAAGTTTTTAAATCCTTCCAGTTCTAATAAATTCTTAACTGCTTTATTGACTATGCCATAACAAACTGTAAATTAGAGAATCTGAAATATAGTTTAACAGAATGCAAAATGCCAATATATGTAATGATTTTATCTCAAATATCTGAAAACAAGGATTATTTGGAAAGCAACCAATATATATGATAAAATGAGTTTTTAAGCATTCACATTAAAATCTGAACTCCATTAAACATTTTGAAATTACTAGTTTTGATTTTTTACATTTAGTGAATGAACAGAATAACCAAATTACATCATTACTGGGAAAATACTTTCTCATCTCCTACAGTAAGGCTTATTATACTTTAAAAAGGTTTATGCGGCACCTGGGTGGCTCAGTGGGTTAAACGTCTGACTTTGGCTCAGGTCATGATCTCGAGGCTTATGAGTTCGAGCCCGGCGTTGGGCTCTGTGCTGACAACTCAGAGCCTGGAGCCTGCTTCGATTCTGTGTCTCCTCCTCTCTGCCCCTCCCCTGCTTGTGCTCTGTCTCTGTCTCTCAATCATAAATAAACGTTTAAAAAATTAAAAAAAAAAAAAAAAAAAGGTTTATAAGGCCACTCACCTCCAAAAGTCTGTGTTTGTCTTTATCAGTCAGCTTTCCTTTCCCACTTGTGATTTCATCCACTGATGTTTTTAAGGCTGCAATTTCTCCCCTAAATTTTTCTAATGCAGTTTCTGATTTGGAGTTACTAGGCTTTGATCCCCATTTACCTTTAATTAAACTTTTGGGACTTCTGGAAGACATCTCTGAAACTGTAAAAATAAAAATACAATTATACTTTATTAGTCTAAGTTTGAAAGGCTTGGAAAGGTAATAACCGATTTGCTAAATAGAAGAACATTTCTATCTCAACAGAAGAGATACAGCCAAACCAAGGGACTGGGAAAGGCTTCTGGCTTGCTGGTAACAATACCGATTCTTTAATCTGGGTGGTGGATACATGGGGAGAATTCACCTTTTAAAAATATGTCAACTTATCTTGATGCTCACTGAGTAATGTACAGAATTGTTGAAACACTACATTATACACCTGAAACTAAATAGCGCTATATGTTAACCATACTGGTATTAAAATAAAAATGTTAAAAAACACGGACACACGTTTTGTGCAGGATTCTGTATGTGTCATACTTCAATGAAAAAGTTTCATCTAAAAGAAAAAGGATCAATGATTAAACCATCAAATGAAGTCTGAATGAAACAGATCACAATCAAAGACATATTTTACCCAGGAATAAAAAGCTAGTGATAAGTATGTAATTCTGAGCACACAGGCATTGAAATATCATTACCTGACATAATGATATGTCCTGTTTTAGAAGATAGGCCTAGTTCAGATCTACGTAGTCAGTTGAGAGAGTACAGTGGGGCAGAAGTGAGGAGAATCTAAGATCAGACATTTCTAGGAAAAAGAGGCACAATATTCAAGAATTAAGAACAGTGGCCAAATTGAGTAAGAACCTTAGAATCTGCTAACAGTATCTGGTAACAGTGTAGAAGAAATGTATAATATTAACTCTAGGAGCAAAATAGTGAAAGATACTGCGCATATAATAAAAGTAGCTTTAATTAGGGAGATTAAAAAGCATTTTTCTACATTATGGATCCCAAGATAAAAATAGTGGTGGTGACTAAAGTAAATGAGAGGGATGTGTGACCATTCATGCATTTAAAAAATACTGGAAAACCTAATTTACCAGGCAACATCATAGGTGCTGGGTATAAATGGGCAAAAAAAAAAAAAAAAAAAAAAAGAAAGAAAGAAAGACAAAGAAACAAAAGAAAAAGAGACATGTTCCCTTACATAATGGAACTTTCAATCTAGTAAAGGAGGCAAGGACGCAATATAGATTCTCAAGCTGTAAAGTCGATGCTCTATAGGAATCAATGATTCTGGTAAAAAAACAGGGGAGACCTACTCGGTTAAGGTGACGGGGGAAGGCCTGCCTGTGGAAGTGACTTTTACGGTCATCCTGTATGAAATCAGTCTGAAAACACCAGAGCTGTGAAAACTGAGTGGAACAGACCATCTAGCGAAAGGTTAGTCCTGGATTTTTGCCCACTCTAAGGTGAAAGGCTGACATAACTGGTAAACCGAGTAAGACCAAAGCAAGGTTATGGCATCTTGAGAACCTGCTGCCACAGGAAGTTCTTTCCTACATGCTTCTGTTAGTAACACATGGTTGACTTGCTATAATGGGTTGATATGACAGAAAACTACTTTTCACCCAAGTCACTGAAACACACAATGGTGGAACCACATGCATCAGTAGAACAGGAAGGAACCTATGGACGTTCGCTTCCTGACCTCTGGACAGAACTTTGGTCACAAATGACTATTGTTTCTAGCTTCTGGACTAGATAGACCCTGCTGGGATCTCCCAGCTCCCCACCATTTAGTCCTCCCAACCTCCTTTCCCCGTTTTTTTTTCTACTCCCATCAGGCCAATACTCACAGAGCTCACACCGTTCAAACTTTATCCGGCCCTGCTGCATCTTCTCCAGGACGCCTTCCCTCTGTATAAGCTACATTGGTCACAGGATACAATCTGGTACTCGATTGTTTACTCCCACCCTACACCCACTTCTTAAATTTGTTCAGCAGTTGTTTCAGGGGCTGAACCTTGAATTATTTTTGTCACTCACAGAATCTAACAGCCGCTGTTCAATAAATATTTATTGACTGGCTGAAGTGATCTAAGGCATCCTGGACAGGAGGTGACCAAAGAAATCTTGCAACCCAACAACCTGCACAGCCTCCAAGTGGAGGCGAATCTTACAAAACCCTCACATAAGATCTACGTGATTTCTTTATTTCTACACAGAAATAAAGAAAAACTGCAAAACGAGGCACTTTTTTTTTTCCTCACCTCTAAAGTGAAGATGTCTGTAGAACAGACATGAACGTGCTTGCTAGTCGGCAAAATGCTGTACGTACGAAAAGACCTCGGCCAAGTCACTTGGCCTCTTCGCACCAAGAAAAAAAAAAAAAAAAGGCAAAGAGGGTGATGATACCCACCGCAAAGATGAAAGGAAGGATCGACCCGCTGACGGTCGAGGCTCCCAACCCGGGGCAGGCACGAAGTGAGCGCCAGGGAAAGGGGACATATATCAGGGCGAGCAGAGATGGAGTCCAAACGGACGCGATCTGCCCGCTGACCGCGCCTCCCTCGCGGTCCAGCCTGGCCCCGGGGCTGTGGACCCCGGCAGCCCTCGCCACCCTCGGCTGTCGTCTAATCGCCGCCAGCCAGCACCTGAGGTGAAGCGCGGCGCTCGAGTCCGCCCAGTCACACCCTGCGGCGCGGGCGCCGCTTCCGGGAGTTTGAATCCCGCGGCTGCGGGGCGGGGCACGTCACTGCCGGCGGGGGCGCGGCCGGCAGGAAGAGGGGAGCGGCACACGCGGCGAGCCCGCGCCTCCCCGATTGGCTGCGGCCTCCGAGAGGCGGGACCTAGACCGGACGAAGTGGGTCCGACGGGGCGGGGTCAGGGGGCGGGACGGAAGACTGGAACTCCGGCCCAAGGCCCCGCAGTCCTATTTTGGGTTTTTTTTTTTTCTGGGTTTTTTTGAGGTCTCAAACCTCAGACTCGGTGTTTCTTTGTAAGCAGCGGATTTATGTTTATCTGCTTTGGGGATGAAGTACATTACTATGTTCAGTGAGTTAAACCCAATAACTGAATGGGGACTAACTCGTCCTGTGTCCTTGAGCGTAACTTGCCTTTCTAGGTACCAGTTTTGCCCTTTATAGAATGGGAGAACTGCCTTCCCCGAGAGGACAGCCTGTCTTCCCATTGGGCTGAAGCTTTCTCCTGCCAAAAGTCAGGGGTGGAGCATTGGAGAGTGTAGCAGGTGGGAGAACTGATAGGCACGCCCAGACTGAACTCCTAGATTATGAGTCCTGCAGGAGACCAGGCAGCCCTTTGCTCCAGATTGCTGCCCTCCGGCTTGATGTCTGTAGGTCAAATCTGAGTCATTCTTAGCTGCCTACAGGGCTCTATTGCTGCAAAGGGGCACAAAGAGTGTTTGGCAGAGCCTAACATTTCTCTCTTAGACCAAGCATAAACTCACCAAGATTTAATAATAGGATACAGTAGCAAAACGTCCTGGGAAAACAATGTCACACACCAGAACTCTAGATTACGACTGCATCTAACTCCTGGCTTGACTGCCTCTTACTGGATGTGTGATCTTAAATAAGTTATTTAACCTCTCTGAGCCTCAGTTTCCTGATCTGTAAAATAATGTAAATAATAATATCTACCCTCTAGAATGGATATAAGAATTAAATGGAAGAATCTGTGTAAAGTGCTTGGCATTTAGTAAATGCCCAGTTGACATTACCCATTATTACACAAAAAGTAACAAACTCCTATGTAACTAAATAAAATGGATGAGAAGCCATGTAGAGAATTTTAAGGATTTTTTTTTTTTTTTAAATAATGCAAGAAGATAACATTTGGTCCCTGCTTCCAAAGAGCTCACATTTCTGATGGGAAAGTGAATAGAATTGAGCTCTTTCACATCTGTTGTGTTAAAGTGTCAGATGGGATTGGGGTGGGAGGAATTCCTGGCAAAATAAGGGAGGTTGTGAATGATATGCATTGCCCACAGTTGCAAGGACAAAATTAGTTTCCATAGAAATTTGCAAAAATTTTTGGAGTGACAGAGAAAGAAATCTCCCTGCTCAGTTTAGAACCAAAATGGGAATAAAGAAGAGAGGGAGTTGGGGGGTGGGGAGACAACTCTGTGAAGAAGGGTGGCACCTGGCAGACTGGCAGTGGGGGACCTGCTGGGCCAGACACCTCAATTACACATTCTTCTGGTGGGAGCTCCCCCTGTGACTGGGGACCCCAGAGGAAGAAGAGCAGGCAGGAGGCTCACTGGCCCCATGGCTTGCTGAATTTTGTAATTTTGTAATTTCCTAATTATTAGACCTGAAAATCAACATTTGCTCTTCACTGACAGGTGCCGCCAGGCATGAAGTGTGAGGAGCTGTAGTTTGTATAAGGCCTCACAAAGGTGCTAGGACTTTGATGCTGACTTCACTCTGAGGAATCCTAGGGCAAGGTTTCAGAGAGCAATCTAACAGCCAAGCAGACTGGATATTTATTTCAGCAGGTTATTTTATTTTCTTCCCAGTAGGAAAATCTACTTGTGAAACCAGAATGGTACCAACAGCCTGCTGAATATGTTTAGCCTTAAGAAAAAGAAATAGTGGGGCTGTTTGTTGTAGGTGAGTACGATCAACACCTTTGAAAGATTAGGTCTTTCCCAAGACCTAAAAGGATAGTAATGAATGCCCAGGGCCTCACCAGCAGATCCTACGTACTTTCCAAATACAACTTTCGGCAGTGAGGCAAAAGTTCCTTCTGCTCTGTCCAATATGTGGCACTAGACATACAGCTGTTGAGTGCTTGAAATGTGGCTACTGTGATTGAAGAACTGAATTTTTCATTTTACTTAATTTTAATTTAAAACATGGTAGTTGATTCAGTTATTGGAAAACTTTTAACTATGTTTGGAACAACTTGGGTCTGCAAACCTATTTTTTTCAACTGTAAAGTTTATGAAATCTAAATACAGCTGTATTTCTAATGAAAATTTCATTTCTGAATTGGGATGTGTGAACTACACAGCAGATTTCAAAAACTAGTATGAAAAAGAGAACATAAGATATTTCACTAGTAATTTTTTATATTTTTACATGCTGAGATGGGGATGCTTGGGTGACTCAGTCAGTTAAGCATCCGACTTCGGCTCAGGTCATGATCTCGCGGTTCATGAGTTCAAGTCCCGCACCGGGTTCTGTGCTGACAGCTCAGAGCCTGGAGCCTGCTTCAGATTCTGTGTCTCCCTGTCTCTCTCTGCCCCTCCCCTGCTCTCACTCTGTCTCTCTCTCTCTCAAAAATAAAGAAACATTTAAAAAAAGCTTTTTACATGTTAAGATAGTATTATTATAGATATTTTTGGCAAAATCAAATATATTAAAATTAATCTCACTATTACTGTTTTACTGTCTTTACTGTGAATTTTAGAAAATCCAAAACGATAAATGTGGCTTCTGTTACATTTCTATTGGACAGTGTCGATATGTACATGATAAATGTTCTTTAAATGCAGGAAGAAAAGGACCAAGTAAACTCTTGCCTTCTTCCAATCCAATTTCCCTTCAGTAGGGATTTTTTTGGAATAAGTAGATGTAATCATGTCACACATTCCCCAACACACCTAAAACATTTTACTGACCCACCTTTGTTCTTGGCATAAAAAAGCAAATCCCTCTTTGTTCTCTCAGGCTTAGCAGGGCTAAGCCTGGTCTCAAACCAGCCACACTTGACAACTTCCATTCCTTGACCAGGCAGGTTTATTCCTGCCTCAGGGCTTTTTCCCAGGAAGCTCCCACATCTGTGATGCTGCCACTATTATCTTTTCCTACTTCCCTTTCAGATCTCAGCTTAATCCTCACTGCCTTAGGAAAGGCTTTCCTGCCTCTGAGAAGGAGATTTTCCTTCTTTACCAGCTACTTCTTCAAAACATTCGCTGTAGTTATAATCGCACATTTATTTGTTAATGATTCTTTGGTGTCCTTTTTCCTCACTAGACTGCAAACTCCTTGAGGAATTTGTCTGATTTTGCTCACCATCATATCCTCAGCACCTACCATCACCGTGCTTGAACAAATTAGGAAGCTAATAACTATTTGCTCAATGAATGAATGAATAAATGAATGAATGAACTGACCTGGGTGTTCTCTGCCCTAGATTACCGTGGAGAAATAGACAAATTCTTTACTCTCCTCCTTTCTCAATATTCCTTAACAGGCACAAAAAAGCGTCATTTTAGAGCCCGACACTTTTCTGGGTCGACCCACTGCTCTTTCCTGGGTTAGATAGAGTTCATAGTCAGCCACGAAGGGCTGCGTTCTAAATCTGTAAATAAGGAGACACCCTTAGCATTTGGCTGAGATCAAAGCAGCCCTATCAGTAAGTAACACGTTTGAAAGCCATTTCCGGGGCAGGTTGGCAGATTTTCTCTGCTGACTAATCTCACTTGGGAGAATTCTTACCAGCCAGTCAGTGATCCTCCTGACATGGTTTTCAGTTCCTGGTGCGTTCTGTTTGATGAGAGCAGCTCCTTGAGCACTGACAGCTCTGCCTGCTTTAGCTCCTTTTAAATTAATTTTCAGTCTGTGGGGTTATTAAAATGTTTCATTTGTCTCCAGAGAACTGGCATGTAATTTAATCATTTTGCTTCCCTGCAGAAAAATGCATCTTTAGTAAGTCCCCACTGCCACTGAGGCATGGTGTAAGGAGATAAGAGCATGGAGTCTAGAGGATAACTGCGTGTGTTCGCATCCCGGCTCCGCTTGCCGGGAGAACTTAGGCACTACTTAACCAAACTGGGCCTCAGTTTCCTCATCTGTAAAATGGGGATGATAAAGTGGTAATTACCTCATAAGATAGAGCAGTGGATGGATTAAATGAGACAAAATAAAAGGCTGAGGACAGCGTCTGGCACAGAGTGAGCACTCATTAGATGTAAGTTGTTATTAACAGAGCAAACAAGTGTCTCTGAGCTGCTGTCTGCCTGCCTAGGCTCACTGCTTGACTGCTTCACCTCACACGTGATGTTCTGCCAACACCAAATGGCTTGAAGTTTCTAATGCTCACCATGTGTATTTGTTTAATGCTAGTTCAAATCATACATATGTCGATTCAACCATTAATACAGAAGTCCCTGACTTAACAGCTTTATGATGGTACAAAAGTGATATGCATTCAGTAAACACCATACTTTGAATTTCGATCTTTTCCCGGGCTGGCACAATCCATTACAATCCTCTTTCATGATGCTGGGTAGCAGCAAGCCGCAGCTCCCAGTCAGCCACACCATCACAAGGGCCAGCAACCCATACAAATTACAACCATTCTGCTCCCATGTAACCACACTGTTTTTCACTCTCAGTAGTGTATTCAGTAAATCATACGAAACAGTCAACGCTTTGTGTTAAATGATTTTGCCCAACTATAGGCTTGTGTAAGTGTTCTGAGCACATTTAAGGTGGGCTAGGCTAAGCTATGATGTCTGGTCGGTTAGGCATATTAAATGCATTTATGATATGTAAAGCATTAAATATTGACTTACGATATTTTCAACTTATGATGATGGGTTTATGGGACTATAACTGCATTGTAAGTTGAGGAAGATCTGTATTCAGTCCAGCAGCCACCTCCTCCAGAAGCCCACCCTGTTTGCCCTGGCCTGCCCTGTTAGATACCTGTCTTCTCTGTCTCCCTCTATCATTACACTCACCCCACTGGACTATAATTACCTCTGAGCTTCTTGCAGAGAGGACATGTGTGTTATTCGTCTTTGTAGTTAACATTGTACTTGGCACCAAGTGGATTTCCAGTAGCTGTTAGCTGAATAAAGGCACATGTGCATGAATGAAGCATCCTTACAGAAGAATGATTGGGAGGCACTTGTCTATCAAACATTTTGATGAAGAATTGTTATTTCCAAAAAAGTGAGCACAAGGCTTAAAATGATTCCACTTTTCCCTGTTCTGTTTGTTTTTTTTTTTTAAGGTTTATTTTAGAATATGTTAATACTGAATTGGAGAAGTTCAGATTCATACCTATCTTGTATTTAGCTCCTCAATTGCCTTGAATAATGATGATATAATGGTGCCAAATGTTATAAAATATTTTGTCCTCTCCTGCCCTCCATGTATATTTAGGTCACTGCCAGGTACTTTTTTAAAGAAATAAAATTTAAATATACTATATATTAAGTTATTTAAAAGTATCATTTACTCCTGTGCAAAACCCTATAATTAAACTACAAAAAATAGCATTTTTGCTCTAAAAATCATTTTAGTTATCAGCTGAAATAATTCCTTTTTTATTAAGGTTTTTTTTTGATGATTATTCATTTTTGAGAGAGAGAGACAGAGAGACAGAGCATGAGCAAGGGAGGGGAAGAGAGAGAGGGAGACACAGGCTCCAGGCTCTGAGCTGTCAGCACAGAGCCTAATGCAGGGCTCAAACCCACGAACTGCAAGATCATGACCTGAGCTGAAGTCAGACACCCAACAGACTGAGCCAGGCAGGCACCCCTGAAATTAAAAAAAAAAAAAAAACTTCTTAAAGAAGTATTTCAGCAAAGAGATCTTAACAATGGACCCTCTGTGCATGCCAGTTTGAAAATTGCTGTTAGATAATACCTAACGTCCTGCAAAACTGGAATTGGAATAAGATATTATGAATCTTCATTTCTCTTCCACTAACCCCTCTTTACTACCCCTTACTTTGCTCCTTACATCTAGAGTTTTTGCGAAGACTTCCTCTTTTCTATTTCTTTTTCTCTGGTGAAAGCAGTAAATGATAGACATGTGAGAGCTGGCATGTAGTCCCCACTAGAGTTGGGGAGCTCCATCAGGTCAGAAATTCGGCTTATTCTCCACTGAAGCCCCAGCCCAGACCCCCCAGAAACATAGAAACAGACCCACACATCTACATACGACCTAGATTTGGGGAAAGGGCAAATTCTTCAATAAATTGTAATAAAGCATTTGAATATCCATATTTGAAAAGATGAAACGTGACCTCTAACATAGTCAATTACAAGTAGAATATAATCAACTATATAGCGGAATGCATGCGCTCTTTGATACAATTCCACTCATAAGTTAGATCCTAAATATGCTCATGCACATTTGTAGCAGGAAACAAGCACAAGGATGTTCACAATAGCCCTGTTTGTAATGGCCTCAAACTCTGAATACTCCAATGTCCATCAAAAGTAGAGTGGATTAATAAAATGTGGTACGCTCACACAGTGAAATGTTAGATAGCAAAGAGCAAACAAAGTAGTTACATGGATGAACCTCAAAATGTAATGTTGAAAAAAATAAGCCAAACACAATTCATACTATATGATTCCTTTTATACAAAGGTCATAATACAGCCAAGAATTCATTCTGTATGAATATATGTATGTGTGTATTACATATGTAGGTATAAATATACATGTATACAAAATTCATAATGTATAAAGAAATTGATATTATCATATAAAGGTCATAATCAAGCAAACTATTTTGGGGGTAAACACTATGAAGAACAGAAATTGTTACCATAAAAATCAAGATAGTGGTTACCTCTGGGGGGAAGGGAAGAAGGTAGATGTGACATATGGGTTATAACAAGGGGCTGCTGGAGTGTTGGCAATGTTCTCTATCTTCCCCTGGATGCTCATTTGTTAAACTGTCACATTTATGTTCTATGAATTTTTTCAAAAATATATTTCACAATGAAAAGGAGATGTAAAAACGAGCCAAGCAAAATAAACACAATTTTGTTTATATTCCACCAAAATGTAGTCTATTTAGTCTGTGTGTCTAAATATATTGAGTCTAATATGGTCCCTTTAGTCAATAATGTATATAGTGTTGGCTTCATTGGTTGTTTGTATAAGCCATTGAGAAACTCACAGAGATAGAATTCCTATAGATAAACCATGTTCTTTCAATGCACTTGAAGCATTTGCTTACAAATGGTCTTGTTGGTTGTATGTTCAAAAACAGAAATAAACCCTGTGTTTCTTCACCCTAAGTTCTTAGCTTTTTCTTCTGAAACACAGTGATTTAAAGCCAATTTACTTTATGGGACATGCTATGAAATCATGTTCAAGCATGAACTTCTGGTTCTGTACGTGTGTGACTTAGTGCATGCTCCGTGCCAGGACCCCACACTAAGACCTTTATCTTATGACAACTTTACCTTAGATTAGATCACCGCAGAAAAGAGGGGGTTAGAACCTTGTAAGGTGACATAACTCAAAGTGAAGCAGGGACCCATAGTCAGGTCTGGCTGGCTACTAACCCCAGACATCTTCTAGGATCGTAATCATCAGGTTACACCACCCAACACACCCTCAGGGACACAAAGAGTTTTATTTGACCAAACTGGAGGCAGGCTCCTCTGAACCTTCCCATGGGCCTATCTGTGCACTTCCTTGTAAAAGTCACTTTAACCAGAACCCCCCACCTTCCGTATCTGATCACTCTTGACATCTGATGGGGTTTCTCATTCTCTCCCATCACCCAGCTGATATCTGGCCATCCTGACCTACCTTCAGCAAGAATCCTGTTAGGTCTGTTTAACCAGAACCCCCTTTCTGACATTTCTTCCTAGTAACTTTCCATCCTGGCCCCCCACCCTGACTATGAATTCCCACTTGCCCCTGATGTACTTCAAATTGAGCCTGATCTCTCCCCTCCACTGCAAAATTCCATTGCAGTGGTCCCTATACCTATTGCAAAGGTCCCCTTCTCTTGAATAAAGCCATATCATGCTTTAACAAGTGTCACTGATTTTTTTTTTTTTCTTTAGCAAAGGAATGGAAGACACTGCCTGGGATTAGCTGCGAAAGAGGGGAGAGTCACTTCTCCGTTTCCATTGAAGACTATTAGCAGCTTTGGATGGACGAGGAAAACTTAAGTGCCCAGCTTTTTTTTTTTTTTTTTAAAGAAATCCTAAGCCGAATCCTTTTGTAAAGCAAAAGATCAGCTTCTACTACACCAATTTTGCAAACCCTCCGGATTGGGTTTGCTTGGAACAAACTCAGTTATTCCTCTGCATTCCAACAGGGGGCATCCTTTAACTGATTTTTTTTTTTTTTTCCCAAACCTTCCTCTAAGTGATTACTGAGTGGGTGTGTTCAGCAGCATGAGAGAGAAAACAGCAAAAGTAAAATTCCAAAAAAAAAAAAAAAAAAAAGACTAAGCAAAGTTTTAAAACTCCACGAAGCGCAAAAAAGAATGAACGGGGTGGTGTGGAACACCAATTAATTCGGCTTTTGCCGAATTAAAAGTCAGTGGCGTCTTGGCGGTCTCCTGACCTGGCTGCATTTATTAGCGCCAAACCACTTCGGTTTCATTTGTTGCACATAATTATTTTTAGTTGAGGTTTCGCCCTTTTCACTTCCACATTTCCCAAATTCATAAGCGGGTTCCTGCAGCACTGCGGGGGCCCCGGGAGTTTGGGTATCAGTTTACACGTAGCCTTCAGTACACAATCCGTCAGAGATCCACCCAGTCGCCTCCCCCTACCCCACCCCTGCGCTCTGGACTGGAGAAATCTTACCTTCTCCCCCCGCGGCGCGCAGCCCCAGCGCACACTCCGCGTCAACTCGGCTGGCTGGCACTTGCCTTCTGCCCACGAAGAGCCATGCTTCGCGTGATTGTGGAGTCTGCCAGCAATATCCCTAAAACGAAATTTGGGAAACCGGATCCTATTGTTTCTGTTCTTTTTAAGGGTAAGGAAGAGTTTTCTTCTTTTTCTCAGGTCCTGCTTTGGAAAGTCAGTTTCGTGGGTCACGGTCTTTAACAGGCTGCGTTTAGTCCACGGATACAGCAAAACCTCTCTGGCTTTAAGCTGGATTGCTACCTGTGCAGGTGAGCGGAGAGGACAGATTTCTGTGGAAGGCATTTCATTTTCTCCAGGGTTTTGCGACTCATTGAATGACCGGATGTTTTAATTCTAATAATGTGATTTCTGTAAGCCCTTATAGGGAAATATGTACTTGTTAATCCCCAAGTTTTAAGTCTTAAAAAGGGCTGTGTTGGTTCAAAGTAAGTTTGAGCAGTCTTGTGTGCATTTTTACTGTCTGTTTTCAAGAAGTGGGTGACCGAGGAAAAAGTGCAGTTGAGTTGTTCTAGGTACTGTTACTGCCTAACACAGCCCATTTGCCGCTACTTTGTCACCGGCTTTTGGGAGGTGGAGCAAAGTTATTATTTTGGATTAGGTTGTCTTCATGTTGTTTTGTGCCATTTTGTCTTCGTCTCTCCAAACTTGGAGAATGTGGGTTCCATAGCTTTTAAGTTGCTCATAGAGGAAATAGCTCTGAACAAAGCAAGTCTGTAGTTTGGGCATCTACTTTGGTCCAGCTGAATAACCTTGAGCAAGTGACCTCCTTTCTCTGGATGTCAGTTCTGTTTTCTGTAAAACAGTGAGAAGGGTTTAGATTAGATCATCTTTAAAAGGCCTACTGTAATTCCAAAAGGTTATTTTTTTATGACGTTGAATTACAGTGGAAGGGGACAGGAGTGGCTAGTGTGAGAGTTTGCTCCCGGGCATTGTAAGTGATTCCAGTTTGGGCCCTGGTGATGTGTCTAAATCTGAGTTTAGAAGCTTTATCATTTTCTGTTTATCCAAGGTCACTGGCAAGGTATCCAGTTCACTTCTTGGCAGGAGGGATGAGAGACAGAGGGGAGAACAGAGAGAAGGGGAGGCTTGATGGGCACAGGGTTCCTGACCACGCCTCTGACCACACCTCGAACATTTCTTTCTTCCTCCAGGAACCAACTACTTCTCCCTTCCAGTTTCTGATTTATCTATGCCTCTCTCTTTTCATTTGTCTATTTTATCTATTTCTCTTCTCAAACCTTTCTCCATTAGAATGAGCAAGAAAATGAAATGAAACCCAAAGCGGTCAATGGTTGTTTAGTTTATTAAAAAAAAAAAAGATTCAGAGGGCAAAAGTCCAATTCTTTTTTTATTTTTTATTTTTTATTTTCTTAATGTTTATTTATTTTTGAGAGAGAGAGAGAGAAAGAGACAACGTAAGAGCAGGGAAGGGGCAGAGAGAGAGGGAGACACAGATCTGAAGCAGGCTCCAGGCTCTGAGCTGTCAGCACAGAGCCCGATGCGGGGCTCAAACTCATGAGCCATGAAATCATGACCTGAGCCAGAGTCAGATGTTCAACCGACTGAGCCATCCAGGTGCCCCAAAAGTTCAATTCTTAAAAGACAACCTGGTTTGAGAATCTGTTTAGCAAATATCATGTAGTCATGTTACAACCATGTTCTCTTACATGTATTAGTTGATCTTAAGTCTTTTGTTTTTCTTTGAAGTAATTGCATAACAGGACGTAACATGAAAAGTTTGTACCTTCACCATTGACATGTAAAGACACATAAAAATATATTGGGTTCAACCTGGCGATGTCATTATTTGAGGCAAGTCATATAGATTATAGAGAAATTGGAGTTTAATACTGTATTGAAATCTGACTTGTATTTTGTCTGGAAAGTGTGTGCATTGGTCCAAACTTTTAAATGACTAAAAATATGCCTGAAACTATCAACATATGCACCCAGTTGAAAGTGGAAAACTTCAGTTAAATTGGGCAAATGTAGTCTCTCCAATTATATTTATTAGATCATTTAACTTGAGTCTCTTTTCCAGTTTCCTTTGGTTGTGCAAATTAAGTGGGAAAGTCAGTCAATCGTTCATCTGACCAGCAACCTAGCAGCAGAAACTCTGATCTCAGAGTAGGAACACCCGGACTGTGGCTGATATTTCCAGAATGACCCAGATTTAACCACCCGGGCCTCACCTTTCTCAGCTGTGGAATGATGGGAACTGATCTCCTGGAGGTTCCTTCTGGCTGTAAAATCCTATTATTTTATAGTTCCATGTATTGAATACCTGTGCTCAGCAAGGTGTGGAAGGCAGAGACTTAGGTACTGGAGGATATACGGTAACAGATTGAGAACACTGGGATGGCAAGCCCTTCCCAGGTGTGCGTCCCACTTTTGAGCACTGTAAGTGCTGACAGGACTAAGGATGCTTATTACAATGAGATGTCCTTCAGAGGGAACAGAGCCAGAGGCGCTTCATGATGTGGTGTGGAGGGGTAGAGTGTGGAGAGTGAGATGTAAAAGGCCCTACGAGAAGATCAGAGAAAGCCCCTGTGCTTACTCAAACGTGTAAAATTCTGACTATTGAGTACATCACATAGTAAGGTCAGGGCAAAAGGCAACTCTCCTCAAATTTCAAGATGGTAGGAAGAATGTCCAAGTGACGGGTGTTAGTGGCGATGAGTGTATGGACGCTGAGGACCTGTGAGACTAGTTACACTCCAGCAGGGAATGTGGTGCACTGACAACCAACTGGTTTAGAGTTGACCTCAGTCTGTGGTGTTCACTCCTCTTCTGAGGTTGACTACCGAACTTCTTAGGACCTGATATGAACCAGGAGGATTTGGAAGTTACTCGAATCCCCGTTGAGATATCATTGATATTTTCCAGTTCAGGAGTAGATTATGAAAACCACAGAGGTTATTTGATTTTTCACATCCTTGGGGTGCACCAGCTTCTGTAAACTAGCTCTGAATCTTAAGGCCAGAGCACCTGCAAGCCAAAAGTGGCCATTCTCTCTTGAGTTCTATGCCAAGAGCCAGGCTATGAAGCTAAATATGGCAGAGATTAGATTAGACAGATGCTTGTGGCTTCTCTCAACTCCAAGACTTCGTGATTCTCCCAAACATAACAGGTTTGAAAAACTTTTTTTTAATGATATTTAAAACATTTTAAAATAATGCAACATAAAAACACAACAAACAATCCAGAAGGGATTGTACAACTCAAAAGTAAAAATTCTCACCACGTTCTTCCTATTCTTTCTCTCCCTCCACTCTTACTATCTAGGAATAACTACTTAGAACAGTTTGATTTGAATTCTTCTTGACTTTCTGCTTTAGATATGTAACCTGTTCCAACATCTCCCTGTTAGCAGTGCTCTTACTGCAATGGATGTTCTTAACAGTGCACATCTTTGTGAATGTGTGCATTACTGAAGGACAAGATTCTCTTTTTGGTAGTTGTTGCCTTTTGGGTTATGGGTTTGGGTTGCATTTTTTCTTTTATCTTTTTAAATATTTATTTATTTTTCAGGATGGGGGGAGGGGCAGAGAGAGAAGGAAACAGAGAATCCCAAGCAGGCGCCACGCTGTCAGCGTAGAGCCTGACACGGGACTCAAACCCACGAACTGTGAAATCATGACCTGAACAGAAATCAAGAGTCAGACACTTAACCAACTGAGTCATCCAGGCACCCCTTTCTTTTTTATTTTTACAGATGGTTTTGCAGATTATTGCCATGGGTTTCCATTTTCCTTGTGTCTCATCTCTGGCTTTGGTGTCAAATCTCTCGGCATTAAATTGATCGAGAGGAAAGTTTCTTGCAGTCCTTTATATTGCTGTGCTTTTCCAATGTGGCCACATTGCATTCATATGAAACATCCAACTCTAGGGAGCATGATTGTTGCAACTGTAGCATTTTTCTCATTCCATCCTTGTGATATTGTCCATTCTGTCAGCTAGAATTTTTTCTTCTGGTCTTGTGTAGATCATTGCCTTGTGAAATGGCTCTGCTATTGTCCAAATGGTCACCACATAATTGTCCTATTATCACCTATTTTTCCAGGTACTTGTTGTTTCATTTGTACATGTTTTTGGAGTGAAACCTAGATATTTCTAGGAACTCCTTTCAAAGAGCTTATCGACTTTATAGCCTTTAGGAGACCACTTGACCCCTCTAAGAATCCTTTTCTTTTCTCATTTGAAAAATAGAGTTTTAATGGCTTACTTGAAGGGGAGTAGATCTGCAGAGATCCCCCAAGGCTGTGATTTATGTAACAAAGAATTTTCTATTTTTAGCAAAAAGTATTTTACTATTTGAAAATTTACAGTTAAATATTCAAAAATAACCTTTTAGATAAGCAGAAAAGGAAAATGAAATTCCATTTAAGAGGGATGAAGCATGGTGGGAAAAAGATCCAATGGTTTTCACTCACTGTCATCCGTGAAGGCGCCTGATGAGCAACCCACAGGTGACTTGGTTTACCCAGATACACCATAGGATGAGTCAGGGCTCAACTGACAATCATGCTGTGCTGGTACCCCCATAGAACCACTGTCCTGCATTTACTAAACTCTCGGGAAAGCAGAAGTGTTTAATTTACTGAGTCATTTCCCTCACTTCCGGGAGTACAGAACTTGGAGAGTCACCGCCTAAGGAAAGTGTCCCCACTCTAGTGAATGAAGCATGGGAACTCTCAAAGGTATTCTTCCTAAAGGCACATTTTACAGGGTCCCAGTCATTTATAAAGCCACGAATGCCTTTTAAAAATGAATTAATGTGGTTTGTTTTTCTTCTCCTCTTGCACAAGGTATCTTACTTACATGTGTGCCCTCAAGGCATGCCCAAAGTTGCTGGTATTTGTCTGGTTTGGGTTTACTGGTGAGTTTCCCCATCCCCATGGGATTTGGCCCTGCTGAAAAGGAATGAGATTTTTATATCCTCTGCAACCTCTAGCACATCACTGATGCTGAATATGCATTTTAAATGTTGACCATGGAAGCAAGAGCTGGCAGAAGATTTGAGACAGTTTAGTGCAATAAAGTCATTGATTCTTGGTCCTAAAAGGGACCGTCAGAAGCCTCCCCATCTCCCTTCTCTCAGGAAGAATTAAACTTAATATTCTCTTAGGTGCTTTGTGGATGAGGTTTGGCAAAGGGTCACTTCACACATGTCTGAACACTGAGCATAATCAATTCCTAGTACCTGCTGCCCAGGGGCAAACCGGTGTTGTAGTACTTTTTTATTCAAAGTTTATTTATTTATTTTGAGGAGGGGTGGGGAATAGAGAGAGGCAGAGAGAATCCCAACCAGGCTCTGCGCTATCAGCTCAAACCTATGAACCACGAGATCGTGACCCGAGCTGAAATCAAGAGTTAGACGCTTAACTGACTGAGCCACCCGGGCACCCCAGTATTGTAGTGCTTTTTGCATTCTTGATCTTGCAAGGAAAATGTGAAGTTGTAAGCTTTTATGTTGCAAATTCATACGTGAACTGTGCAGTGGCGTATACCAGATAATGCATGTACCACGACGTGTCAACGATCACCTATCCTCTGTATAATTTCTATTGAACAACTGTTCTGTTGAGTAGGAGTGTGCTGTCAGTGTTTCTGAGCACCCAGAAACAACTTCTTGGACATCTGGCACCTTAAGTTTTATCAGCTAACAGAATTAGGCATTAGATTGCAAAGCCTATCGGGCATTAGGGTGCAAGGCCTCTGGGCTTTGGAGCCAAGGAGACATGAACGAGAATCCAGTCTCCCGCCCCTTGCTGCCTGCGTGTTCTGGGGCAAATGAATTAAAATTTCCGGCTTCACTGTTCTTAATAACTGCCCCCCCCCCCCCGCAGGGTTGTTTGAGGATTAAATGAATATACATGTGATATTGCACATGGGAACCCCTAAATTTCCTTCCCCATTTGATAACATTTACTTTTATGGAGATCTACAAGCACCAGACAGTATGTGAGGAATAAGTCTAGAAAAATATACATAGCATGGCTAGGCCTCCTAGGCCTAGGAAATCAACTAGTTAGAACACGAGAACGAGATACAAACCAGAATAGACATAGGGAATTACAATGCTGGAGCAGATGGACGAGGAATAAGCTTTGCGGGGAAGTATCACTTGACTCAGTCTTAAAGGATGTGTAATTTGACAGAAATAATGAAAAGGAAGACATTCTAGGCTTTGGAAGAACACAGAAAGGCCAGGGAGCATGGACCTGTGTGGTGAGGTTGCCAGAGGGTAATCCGGTGTGGTTAGGGACTGCACTTTGCTTATAAACTAGTGGTGAGACACTAGGCAGCACCGTGAGGTTAGTTCTAGTCAGGGTGACTAAACAGGTTTACTGGTTGAGGCAAATGCTTTGCAGGGCAGAGAGAGCTCATCCCAGGGTTAGAACGAGAAGGAAAGGACTGACATGCAAGATACTAAGAAAGCAATCCGACTGAATTAAATTAATAAGAAAACTGCCCTGGGCAGGCTAATTCTTCACACTCCTCTCTGAAACAGAACATCAGCCTGCTTTTCCTCCCAGCCAGGGTGTTCACCCTGTAGGCGAGTGTGGGGCTGGGAGCGGCGGGGGATAGTGGCTCTGCAGAAGGCCAGCATGAGAATGTTAGCTACCTGAGACCGGTGGGAAGGTAGCCACTAAGAGAAGAAAAACATAGAAATAAAAAGTGGCAGGAAAGACAAATTTCGCTGTTTTCCCAAAGGCCAACAGGGTGCATTTCTTCAACCAAGCTGAGCTGAGGTCTCGTTCACATAAAGTCCTTCTCCCCCTAGCCAAGTGTCCTGCCTGAAGGGTGAGGTGTCATGGCCAGCAACTGTTTAATTTCAAGGAACACATGCCCACAAGCTTGTTCAAGTAAAGCGTGGTTTAGTCTTTCTGTTTTTTTCCCCAAAGCTAGAGAGAAATCTCATGGAATCTAAATTACGGGCCTCACAGGAGCCAGAATGGTGTTAGGCAGGGTGGCATTCGCTCTCTCTCCCCAGGGGACTATCAGGCCTCATGCCTCTGTTCCTTCCTGCACAGGGCGTCCATTTTCTCTCTGCACATTGGCTGCCTTCATGGAGTCTCTTACTCCTGCTTCCCTGCAATTGGCAGCATGCATGGGGCTTTGGGTTACCATGGAGGTGACTTGGTCCTGACTCTACATCTCTTATGGCCTCAGTGTCTCTTGGTGGGGATCTTTAACAGAAAGATACCAATTGGCTCTGTTTTCATCAGGTGTTCACTCCTGGTCCAATCAGCTGTGCCAAGGGATACATACACACACGAGGTGGGTATCCCAGATGTCTCTACTACACAAGATGAGTTTTGATGGCCTAGACCATGAACTGTCTGGCCCACCTCCCTCCAGCTTAGGCATTTGACCTGCTTTGCCATCTTTGGTTACTATCTGACCAACCCCACCACATCCCCTAAAAGAGCCTCCTTCTTTCCGTAATCAACACAATTCAGGTAAAGTGATGAGCTTTGGACTGGGCAGACCAAGTTTCACTCTTGGATGTGTCATTAGGAGCTAAATATTTTGTATTTTGTTTGTTTTGAGAGAGAGTTCGAGCAGGAGAGGGAGAAAGGAAGAGAGAGAGAGAGGGAGTGAGAGAATATCCCAAGCAGTCTCCACACTCAGGGTGGAGCTGGTCATGGGGCTCAATCCCATGACACTGAGATCATGACCTGAGCTGAGATCAAGAGTCGAGAGCTTAACCAACTGAGCCACCCAGGCACCCCAGAAGGTAAATATTTTTGAACAACTATATTTCTGAGCCTTTATTTCTTCATGTATAAAATGAGGAGAATGATATGTACCTCACAAGGACATTGTAAGGATCAACAATGATAAAATATCTAAAGTAGTATCATAGGGTCTGGCATATAATACCAGACCGTCCTTGACCTATGAGGGTGTTACACTCCATTAAACCCATCCTAAGTTGAAAATGCATAGGGATGCCTGGGTGGCTCAGTCAGTTAAGCATCCTACTCTTGATTTTGGCTCAGGTCATGATCTCACAGTTTGTGAGATCTCCCTTTCTCTCTGCCTCTATCTCTCTCTCTCAAAATAAAGAAATAAACACTAAAAAAAAAAAAGAAAATTCACTTAATACACCTCATGTACAGAACGTCATAGCTTAGCAGAGCCTACCTTGAACATACCCAGAACACCTACATTAGCCTTCATCATCTGGACAAAATCATCCCACACAAAGCTTATTTTATAATACAGAGTTGAATATCTCATGTAATCATTGAATACTCTACTGAAAGTGAAAAACAGAATGGCTGTATGGGTGCAGAACGGTTGTAAGTGTATCAGTTGTTTCCCTGTGTGATTGTGCAGGTGACTGGAGCCGTGGCTCGCTGTCCCTGCCCAGCACCACGATAGTATCACACTGCATAGGGCTGGGCCTGGACAAATCCAAATTCAAATTCAAAGTACATTTCTACTGAATGCATATCGCTTCTGCACCTTCATAAAGTTGGAAAATTGAGTTGTACCATCGCAAGCTAGGAGACATCGGTCATTGTACGGCAAACACTCACTTCCTCCCCCTTTATATGCCCCACTCTTTACCCCACTGCTGGGGGCGGGCAATACAAAATGCTGGGGGACACTTGAGGGGTGGCCCAAACTTAGAGGAATAAATGGGATGCCCGGTAGCTAGGATGCACAAGCAGTTTGAAGGCAGAGCCAGTGTTAGATTCATCTGTGGGAGCACGTTGTAACTTCTTGACCAGGCCCACTATACGTTCTTTGTTGGTGGTGGTGTTTGAATTGTGGTTCAGTGTATACAGCATAAATGTTACCATTTTGACCATTTTAAGTGTACATCGAATAGCATTAAGTACATTCGTGTTGTTGTACGGTCATCACCGTCTTCTGTCCCCAGAACTTTTTCATCTTCCCAAACTGAAACTCTGTAGTATTCATTAAATAATAATTCCTCATTCCCCCCTCCCCCACCCCCAGCCCCTAGCATCTATCATTCTATTTTCTGTCTCTGTGAATTTGACTGCCTAGGTACCACATCTGAGTGAAATCATTCAATTTTTGGGACTGGCTTATTTCACTTGGCATAATGTCCTCAGGGTTCATCTGTGTTGTACAAGGTGTCAGAATTTTTGTCTTTCTTAAGGCTGTACGTATATGCCACATTTTGTTTATCCATTCATCCATCGATGAGCACCTGGGTTGCTTCACTTTTCGGCTATGGTGAGTAGTGTAGCTCTGAACGGTACCGTTTTTGAGTTCCTGCTCTTAATTCTTTTGGGTATATACCCCGAAGTGGAATTGTTGAATCATGTGGTAATTCTATGTTTAATGTTTTGAGCCACTACCACACTGTTTTCCATACTGACTGCATGATTTTAAGAACATTCCCACCAGCAGTGAGCAAGGTTCCAATTTCTCCATATCCTCGCCAGCACTTATTTTCTGGTTTGTCTTGTTCTGTTTTCTTTTTGTTTTCGTAATAGTCATCCTAATGGATGTGATTCTTAGCAACTCTCGGTTGACTTGGATTTTCAACCCGCACTTAACCGCAGTGACTCCGAATAAGGGTCTCTGCCTTATTCTGTATTCTGTAGCCTCAGTGGCCAGCATCAAGGCAGCCCTCTTGTGAAGGGACGTCTGCCTGGCAGGGGCCCAGCCTCCACCTGAGAGAGGCTGATGGCCTGTTAGCCAGTGGAGCCCTGACCCTGTGATGTCTGTGGCTGAGGTCGTGCCAAGAGCTATAGCAGGGCTGAAGGCAAATGGAAAATAGCTTTGGTCTCCTGCAGTTCCAGGTCTTCTGGTTGGTCGGGGCTCCCCAGCCCAGGGTTGGAACCAGCGGTCACTCATCTGTGCTTCCCAGCAGCACATCCTGACAGGTCCCTCTGTATTTATTTCTCATAACATCCTATGCTCTTTCATGGCACCTATCAGAACATACAGTTGTACATTTGCTGGCTTATTTGATTTCTGTCTGCCTCCTCCATCGGGCAGTAACCTTCTTGAAGGGCAGGGACTATGTCTGTTTCCCCAGCACCTAGGTTAGTGCTTGGCAGACGGTAAATGATCAAGAAGGAGTTACTGAATGAGTGCCTCTGGCTTCTCCCCTCGTTCACTCAGGTCATGTCACCAGACCAAAGTGGGTCCCCTCCTTGGGGAGTTATAGACAAAGACTGTACATGTGGAGTTGCCTCTCAACATCATCTTTGTTCGTACAAATAAGGAGATCACGGGAATAATTCCATAGCCATGGCAGACTCCTTTTATTAAGGCTTGGGATGAATACTCAGGGGGAGGGGATTTTAACATTATAGTGAAACTGAGGTAACTGTCGGGCACTTTCTGGCTCATCCATATAGGCATCCTCCTCAACTGTTTCTTTTCCTGTTTCAGCATTTTGTTAGCTTCTAAAAGATGAAATTGACAGTGACGCAGAAGCTTTTAGGGATTTGCTGAGTTCAGAAAGTCAGTCCTGAGTTCAGGGGGTCAATGGTGAATTCAGGGGTCAAAGGGTCTTATCGGTGACAGGGTCTCACAGACCAGATGGGACCAAAGGCGACCAGATCCCTCTGCCCACAAAGTACAAAACTGATCTTGGGTTCTTAAGGCTTCAGAGTTTCCACAGGCTGCACCTCAAAGGAAGCTGGAAGGCAGAGGAACTGCAGCCTACCTCTGACTTTGATATTGGCAAGAAACTTATTAATGGCAAGAAACTTCTCTGAACCTCAGTCTTCCCGGCTGTGAAGTGGGTATAAGACCTACCTCTGAAGGTTGTCAAAGTCAAACAACATATATTTAAAGTACTTGGACGAGGCGCATCTAGGTTAAGCATCTGATTCTCAGTTTCGGCTCAGGTCATGATCTCACAGGTTGTGAGTTCAAGCCATGCATTGGGCTCTGCACTAACAGCGTGAAGCCTGCTTGGGATCTGTCTCCCTCTCTCTGCCCCTCCCCCACTTGCTCTCTCTCTCTTTCTCTCTCAAAATAAATAAGCATTTAAGAAAATAAAAAAGTACTTGGACTAAAAGTATATGTTTACTGGGGTGCCTGACTGGCTTTAGTGGGAAAAACATACAACTCTTTTTTTTTTTTTCATGCAACTCTTGATCTCTGGATTTTGAGTTCGAGCCCCACGTTGGGTGTAGAGATTACTAAAAATAAATAAATAAACTTAAACTTTGCGCTGATCTCACCTCTTGAAGTTTGGCTCTTTTTGCATGTGGAAAAGTAAAAGATTAGTGGTGTAGGTTAGGGACTAAAGAAGTATGAAGCTTGCGAATCAAATGAGGAGAGCTGATGCAGGGCCTTTATGTTCTCCTCTTACAAGGTGAAGCTACTAATCTAGGAAAGAGGTCTAGGTTGGGCTCATTATTTTGTCAAAACAATGAGTCAGTTTGGTGAAAATAACATAGAGCTGTACTCATTGTATTTACTTCCTTCGGCAGTCACTTATTTGTGTGCTCAATTACTGAGAGCAGAACTGTCTGCTGAAACGTTCTGGGACAGTGGAGATGTTCGAGGTCTGCCCTGTGTGTTATGGTAGCCACGAACCACATGTGGCTGCCGATCACTGAAACGCGGCCAATGTGACTTGAGGAATTGGATGTTTACTAATACTTGATTTTCATTAATCTAGATGGACACAGCCACGTGTGGTTATTGCACAGCACAGATAGCAGAAGACAGTCACAGCCGTGAGGGGCCTGGGACTTCCTGTCACTCACTGCTGCCCACCGTCTCTGAACCTCAGGTGTCCCATCTACAAAACTGGACAGGATAGCAGTCCCCACCTCAGAGGGCGGCTGTGAGGATTAGCATGATTAAAGGAAAGCACTTACATAGAAAGTGCTATAAGTGTTCCTTGCTACTCAGGTCTTCCGGAGATTCTGGCATGGTGGGGGAGATAGCCTGAGTACCAACCGCCTGCTACACCACCACCACCATTTATTAAATTCTTATACTAGGCCCACACCTGTGTGTATTATCTTATTTAATCCTCATGGCATTTTTAGGAACTAAGTCTTATTATCATCTTTGTTTTACACGTGGGGAAACTGAGGCAGAGGCCAGTCAGGATTCAACTCAGGACTGTCTGATTCCAGAGTCTCCAATGTGTATTCCCTGAGGTCAACATGGGTAAAGAGGTAACACACACCCTGTGCCTTAAACAACCAAGTCAAATTATGAATGCTTCCTTTCCACTCTGAATGGATTGCGTTGTTCAGTGTGTGGAGATCGTTTCAGACCCAGCCTGAAAGAGGAAGAACATGTACCAAGAACACAAAAACTTTTAAAGAAGAATAAAAGTAAAACCCAGCCCTCTTGGGGTGAGTTTCCACAGGGTAATGAAAGCCTTTATGACTTTGTGACTCAGAAGCTCAGAGCTGAAATAGCTTAGCAGTGAATCAGTTCCTCTGATAGTCAAGTTGGAGCCATTTTATTAGTGGAGACTAAAACTCTAGCATATTCCGAGTAAAGTATTAAAAACCTAATATCTGAGGGGCACCTGGGTGGCTCAGTTGGTTAAACTTCCGACTTCAGCTCAGGTCACGATCTCATAGTTTGTGGGTTTGAGCCCCGCATCAGGCTCTGTGCTGACAGCTCGGAGCCTGGAGCCTGCTTCGGATTCTGTGTCTCCCTGTCTCTCTGCCCCTTCCCTGCTCATGCCCTGTCTGTCTGTCTGTCTGTCTCTCTCTCAAAATAAATAAACATTAAACATTTTTTTTTAATCTAATATTTGAGTGGAAGGGGAGTCTCCACTTAACCTCACCTCAGTTCTCTGGTTTATTACCTTTTACATTCCAGTGGCACAACTTATAAATTTTTTAAAAAATCCTTTTCTTTATCTCTCTCTCATTATCAAAAAATAAAAAAGGCTCTTTTTGCTGACCTCTCCTCATTGTCGGAAATGACTGCCTTGGACGGTCCCTATTTCCCTCCCTTCTCTCTTTTGCTGTTGTGTCTCCTTACTGCTTCTCCCAAACATAAATTCATTCAACAAGTGTTGACCAAGAGTGTACTCTGTTGGGCGCTCAGCACTGCAGGTGGGATCGGGAACTAGCCAGGCTTGCCCCTGCCCGAGCAGCTCCTAGTGCAGCTGTGAATCCAGCCAGAAGTCAGTGAATTCAGAGTTCAGTGGGTTTAAACTCCCGGAAAGCTAAAAAAATTGTTTTTCATTATTTGCAGATTCTATTGGTGATGAGAGCTACTAAGTCCAGCAAGGGCTTCATATATATTTATTCTTACCGAATAAATGAACTCCCTCTGTTTACGGTTGAAGTCCCACTTTTTAGGGGTTTGGGGAGGGCACGCGGCCTTGGTCAGGGTCCTGGAGCAGGTTCCATGCACATGCCCACTGCTGAGACTGTAACAGCCCATGTGAGAGGCTAGGTCTTGGCCAAGTGTCCGGCCCACCCTGGGGTAATGCACAGAGAGGCTCAAGGTTCAGACCCCTCTGCTTGGCATCCAGGCGCTCTCGCCTTCCCATTGTATTTCCTTGGCTAGAGTCAGCCCTGGGGCAGGTAGCCAGAGCAGTGCCAGGGCCTGGGACATTGGTGCCTTGGGGCCTCACACTTCTGACCTCAGAGACCTTCTCTGGGGCTCCAGACCCTTGTCTGGGGCTCCTCTGGTTTGTCCCAGTGTGCTGGACACATTATGGTGGCGTCCCCTGTATGACATAGCTTGAGGAAGGGCCTCCTCCCGGGGCACTGAGACTAAGTTCTATGCTGTCTCCCACTGCTGTGTGCGTGTCTGGCTTTCTTTGTGCTTCATCTCTCTGGGCTAAGTCTACTTCCATCCCCATCCCAGACAGTCCCAATTCCCAGCTCTACCTTGTACCTGTGGTGACTGATCAGCCTAGTTTGCTAAAGAGCCCAGATGTCAAAGCCAGACCCAGTTTAGGAAGGAACACTGGGGACAGTGGATTAAACGACTGGCAATGGCAAAAATCCCATTGAAAGAGGTTATTTACTATGGGACACCAAGACCTCAGCTTCAGCAAAGCACAGCTAGAAGCTCGTTGCTTAGAAGGGATGGAATTGAATTATTAAGATTTTGACTCAGTGCTTTCTGCTTACTTTCAGAGTTCTTTTCTGTGACTTTCGTTTTCTCCTGATCTTGGAATCAAGGAAAGCAGAGGAACATGATCCTCTTTATATTGTTTGATGGTGGTAGTTTGTGATTCTGATTCTGATCCAACACAAAGGAATGTCTCCTGTGTCCTAGACAGCCTCAGGCTTTCTCATCTGATCTTCAGTACAGCCATGCCGGGGACTTCTTCATCCTCTTCTACAGGGTACCCAGGCATTGAGAGGCCCTTCTGAAACTCTAGGAACTTTCCACCTCAAGCTGGATTTGAAGCGAATTTGCCCAGTACCAGCCTTCATTCATTCTCTAGCAAATTGTCTCAGAAACATACCAGGCAAAGGAAGGAGAGGTTAAAAAGCTAGGAGCCAGGAGACCAGCATTCAAATTCTGGCTTTGTTTCTTAGTAGCAGGTGACCCTGAACAAGCTACTTGATTTTATTATGACTCAAAATAAAGATAATAGTAACAAGTAACATATACCAAGCCCTTAGAAGAGTGCCTGGTATACTATGAGCCCTATGGATGGGAGTTATTATTCCTGGGCATCTGGTACCAATACTTATTAATAACAAAATGTAGATACAGAGATCTGGAGAGCCGGCTCAAAGTCACACGGCTGGTAAGTGGTGAAAATATACAGCAGGTCACTTGACATCCTCAGCCCTCGGTGGAGGTTAAGAGCACAGGTCTGGAAATGAGGCAGGCTTGGGGCTGCAGCTCAGTTCTGCCACCCACTAGCTGTGTGGTCTCCGGCAAGTCGCTTAACATCACTGAACCTCAGTTTCCTCATCCGTAAAATGGCAATACTGATACCTCTGTTGTAAGAATTAGACGTGAATGTGTTCAAAGTGCTGGGCATGGGAGTAGATGTTCACATGCAAAATAAACAGACAAGCCCAAGAGGCACACAGTTCGGTCTTCTACCAAGGCAGCTAATCCAGGTGCCTGGCCGACCTGGTATCTCTCCACCTGCAGCCCTGGCAGATGGCAGAGCTGGAACACAACCACCCCCAGGGGCAGCTTTTTTTTTTTTTTAATTTACATCCAAATTAGTTAGCCTGTAGTGCAACAATGATTTCAGGAGTAGATTCCTTAATGCCCCTTACCCATTTAGCCCATCCCCCCTCCCACAACCCCTCCAGTAATCCTCAGTTTGATCTCCATATCTATGAGTCCCCTCTGTTTTGTCCCCCTCCCTTATGTTCATCTGTTTTGTCTCTTAAAGTCCTCATATAAATGAAGTCATATGGTATTTGTCTTTCTCTGACTGACTAATTTCACTTAGCATAATACCGTCCAGTTCCATCCACGTAGTTGCAAATGGCAAGATTTCACTCTTTTTGATTGCCGAGTAATACTCCATTGTATATAAATACCACATCTTCTTTATCCATTCATCCATCAATGGACATTTGGGCTCTTTCCATCCTTTGGCTATTGTTGATAGTGCTGCTATAAACATGGGGGTGCGTGTGTGCCTTCGAAACAGCACACCTATATCCTTTGGATAAATACCTAGTAGGGCAATTGCAGGGTCGCAGGGTAGTTCTATTTTTAGTTTTTTGAGGAACCTCCATACTGTTTTCCAGAGTGGCTGCACCAGCTTGCATTCCCACCCCAGGGGCCGCTTTTAGGAAGAAGATCCTGTATGGGGTTGTCCAGATCGATTGGGCTTCACCGCAGTTCCCTTGGAGGATTTGGTTTTGATTCAAGAGCTCAAATGCCTGTCAGAACATCTCAAGAGGCCGGTGGGGGCACAGGCTATGGAAAGCAGAGTGGTAATCCCGCCTGCCTTTTTGTTTGGGCCTTTCTGTTTATCAGCAATATCAGTGACTATGTCAGAAATGTACCAAACAGCTTTGCTTTTTATCATAGTTGCCGTTTGGCCAAAATAAATGCCTTTCCCCAGAACTCGTTTGACAACATAGCTGGAGCAGTAGGGCAGCCAGGGTGGAGACACAAAAAGTCAGACATCTGACTGTGGCCCCAGCGGTGGGCTGGGGGCAGACATCAGGTCGGACTGCGGCCCCGCCCACCAACTCCAGTTATACACCACAGCACGGGGGAAGTGCCCTGCAGGTCCTCACCACTCCAGGGACTATCCAAAATGACCAAACGGAAGAATTCCCCTCAGAAGAATCTCCAGGAAATAACAACAGCTAATGAACTGATCAAAAAGGATTTAAATAATATAACAGAAAGTGAATTTAGAATAATAGTCATAAAATTAATCGCTGGGCTTGAAAACAGTATACAGGACAGCAGAGAATCTCTTGCCACAGAGATCAAGGGACTAAGGAACAGTCACGAGGAGCTGAAAAGCGCTTTAAACGAAATGCAAAACAAAATGGAAACGACGACAGCTCAGATTGAAGAGGCAGAGGAGAGAATAGGTGAACTAGAAGATAAAGTTATGGAAAAAGAGGAAGCTGAGAGAAAGAGAGATAAAAAAATCCAGGAGTATGAGGGAAAAATTAGAGAACTAAGTGATACACTAAAAAGAAATAATATATGCATAATTGGTATCCCAGAGGAGGAAGAGAGAGGGAAAGGTGCTGAAGGGGTACTTGAAGAAATTATAGCTGAGAACTTCCCTGAACTGGGGAAGGAAAAAGGCATTGAAATCCAAGAGGCACAGAGAACTCCCTTCAGACGTAACTTGAATCGATCTTCTGCACGACATATCATAGTGAAACTGGCAAAATACAAGGATAAAGAGAAAATTCTGAAAGCAGCAAGGGATAAACGTGCCCTCGCATATAAAGGGAGACCTATAAGACTTGTGACTGATCTCTCCTTTGAAACTTGGCAGGCCAGAAAGGCTTGGCACGATATCTTCAGTGTGCTAAACAGAAAAAATATGCAGCCGAGAATCCTTTATCCAGCAAGTCTGTCATTTAGAATAGAAGGAGAGATAAAGGTCTTCCCAAACAAACAAAAACTGAAGGAATTTGTCACCACTAAACCAGCCCTACAAGAAATCCTAAGGGGGATCCTGTGAGATAAAGTACCAGAGATATCACTACAAGCATAAAACATACAGACATCACAATGACTCTAAACCCGTATCTTTCTATAATAACACTGCATGTAAATGGATTAAATGCGCCAACTAAAAGACATAGGGTATCAGAATGGATAAAAAAACAAGACCCATCTATTTGCTGTCTACAAGAGACTCATTTTAGATCTGAGGACACCTTTAGATTGAGAGTGAGGGGATGGAAGCCAAAAGAAAGCTGGAGTAGCCATACTTATATCAGACAAACTAGACTTTAAATTAAAGGCTGTAACAAGAGATGAAGAAGGGCATTATATAATAATTACAGGGTCTATCCATCAGGAAGAGCTAACAATTATAAATGTCTATGCGCCGAATACCGGAGCCCCCAAATATATAAAACAATTACTCATAAACAAAAAGTCAGAGATCCGCATTTAGCCAGGTAGGCCTGGATGGGCCACATGTCTCTGTGCTCCCCCCAGGTCCCTCTACGTCCTGAGGGTGGGAGGAATCTCCTGTTGGCCCTTCCCAGAGCCTTCTCTGACCTCTCTGCTTATGGTGGAAATTCTCCCAGATGCTCGTGGCTGCCAGACTGACTGCCAGGGAGGAGCGGTTGCTGCCCGTCTGGCAGCTGTCCCGGGCAGGCCTCGGAGGTCTGGAACCCAGCCACGTGGGAGAACTGCTACACCAAGGCTGGGCCTAGCGTCACTGGGCGCTTCCTCTGGTCGCTGGGCCCTGCCCTCCAGGGCGGGCTCCACAGCCTGGGAGTGCCCTTGGGGCATACAAGGGGTGCTGCCCAGGTGCCTTAATACAAAATAAAAGCTCCTGGTTCAATGCTTCCTGTATGCTGGGCCCTGTGCTGAGCACTCTGTATTCGTTTTCTCACTTAATCATTAAAGCAACCCTAGTAATAATACATGAGCTTACGAAGTCAAATGCACTCAAATCATGGAACGATTACGCTGAGAGGAATACCAACACTAGTAAAATACAGTCCCAGCCTTCAAAGAGTCACCGTCTGGTCTTAATCCTCATAAGATTGTTCTGGGTCCTGTCTGCCAGAGTCTGAATCCCAGCTCCACCACTTAATAGCTGTGTGACCTCTGATAAATTGCTTAACTTCTCTTGTCTTGGTTTCTCCTTTTGTAATTGGGGAAGCTTATTACCTTTTAGGGTAGTTGTAAAGATTAGTGAGACAATCTATAGAAAGCTCCGGAAACAATGACTAGTTCAGAGCACTTAGTAACCGTTAGCCATGATTGGATGGCTTCAGGAGGTCTGTGATATTCTAGGCCAACTAGTGGGTGACTCTCCATTTGTCTATGAATGTTTCTCAAGACAAAAGTGGCCACAACCCGGGAGCCAGAGAAGATGAAGAAGTATTTCTCAATGAGAGGTCAAGTTTAGATGCATGGCTGGACCTAGAGATCTTGTTAATCTACTTTGCCTACCAAAAAGCTGAGGTACTTGGGGGAGCTTTGTAAATGCCCTCTGACCCCCACTTCTCCTGGGGCCATGTCATAAGACACAGAAATCTAGCTAGGGAGGACTGGGGGGGCTTCATAAATCACATGTTCCACTAGACCTGGAGGCAGACTTAGAGATCATCTAGTCTAAATTCCCCGGTGTTTACAAGAGGGATTCTGAGCTCAGTGGTTGAGCCTATGTCTCTCTGAGATCAAATCTCAAAGAATTGGAGAAGTTCACTGATTTGAAAGTCCAGTCAGAAGAGCTGGGCCTGGGTGGCTCAGTCGGTTGAGCGTCCGACTTCAGCTCAGGTCATGCTCTCACGGTTCGTGATTTCAAGCCCTGAATCAGGCTCTGTGCTGACAACTCAGAGCCTGGAGCCTGTTGCAGAGTTTGTCTCTCTCTCTCTCTCTCTCTCTCTCTCTGTCCCTTCCCTGCTCACGCTCTGTCTCTCACTCTCTCAAAAATAAAGAAACATTAAGAAGAGCTGGGCCAAGTCCTGCACTTTGCCCTGAAGGAGTATGAGGATCAGTGAGATGGTATGTCTTTGGAAGTACCGAAAAAGTGTTACCATTGTAGATGCTATTATTTCCATGGGCACCTGGTGGTACTCATTGTAGTAGAATTCTCCAGAGAAATGGAACCAGTAGGGTGTGTGTGTGTGTGTCTGTGTGTGTATGTGTGTGTGTGTGTGTTGACAGAGAGACTGAGAGACTTATTTTAAGAAATTGGCTCATGTGATTATAGAGTCCAGCAAATCTGAGATTTGAGGGGCAGTCCTGCAGGCTGGAAACAGGTAGGAATTCTATGTCACAGCCCCAAGACAGAATTCCATCTTCCCTTGGAAACCTCAGTTTTTACTCTAAGGCCTTCAGCTGTTTGGATGGGGCACATCCACCTGATGGAGAACAAACTCTTTCACATAAAGACAATTGGTTGTAAATGTTAATCACATCTATGAAATACCTTCGCAGCGACTTCTGGACTAGAGTTTGACCAAACAAGTGGCACCATAGCCTCGACAAGTGACACATGAAATGAACCGGCCCTCTCAGCACAAATGTAGCAGTCCGGTCTTAGGAGTCATGGTGGCGCCTCATCCCGTCCCGGAGAGCCCAGTATGGCATGTGGTGTGATAGGCCCGCAGCAGAGGAAATGTTTCCGTGCAGGAGGGCGAGGCGGCTTGGCAAGGAGTGTTTGCTCAGTTCTCGGGGAAACCGTATTCAGAGGTTGGCATGCAGGTTAATTACTGCAGCGGTGACCTTCAGCAAACTGAGAAAGAAGCAGGCAGGCGTGACTTATCAAAAAACAGGAAATGTCCCAAAGAATGCCTTGAGTCATGGTCCAGAGTGTATTCTGCTTTTGAATCCGTTGTTATGTTCTGGGTTGAAAGTATTTAATTCCTTTCCGTAGGAGGAAACTGTCATCTTAATAAAATTAGAGATGAGAACAGGGGGAGGTAGGTGATGTGGAAAAGGGGAAAAGAGCTTCCTGTAATTTAATCTGATGATCTGCCTCTGCAATTTAGACCTTTAAAAAAAAATGTGGTGGAATTGAATAATTAAATAATATAAATATGTGACTCTGTGGCTGTTGGTAAGAAAGAAATTTATTGGGGCGCCTGGGTGGCTCAGTCAGCTCAGTGTCCCACTCTTGATTTCGAGTCAGGTCATGATCCCAGGATCGAGGGATTGAGCCCTGAGTCCAGCTCCTTGCTGAGCGTAGAGCCTGCTTGGCATTTTCTCTTTCCCTCCGTCTGCCTGTTTCCCGTACTCTCACACTCGCTCTCGCACACACTCTCTCTCTCTAAAGAAAAAAGAAAGAGAGAGAGAGAGAGAGACAGGAAGAAATTTATCTTTGTTTTTTTTTGGCTGACATTTATGTGTGAATAGGTTTTCAATAAAATATAATGTGCACACATTCTGATAAAAAATAGAGTCTCCTTTTTTAGAAGAGGTCGAGCTGGGTTTCTCCAGAAGGATAGGAGCCAATGTTAGCATATAATCTTTACTTATTGACCAGGGAGAAGCAAGAAACAGCAGTTGAATACATGGCCTATAGAATTAAACTAGTCCTGAGTTAGAGTGTTTCTTCCTAGCTCTGTGATCTTGGGCAACTTACTTAACCATTCTGGGCTCATTTTGCTCATCTGCAAATTCGAGATGCGTGGGCTTGCTGAGAAAGTTAAATGGAATGACCTATGGGCAGGATTTAGCACACGCTTGGCCAGAAGAGAGCGCCCCCTATCGAGTGGCATCCTTGACATTAATGCAAGTGTTTGAAGTGGCCTCACGTTCCACTTGAACAGTCCCACCTGGCCCTGGTCAACCTGCACCTGCCAGGATTTGGCTGGTTCCCTTTGTTCGTCAATACACAATGGAATCATGTGTTCAGGAGCATATATTGGAAGAGTTGTTATGCAACTTGGTTTTTCTCATGGGATTATGAACCTCTTGAAGCCATAAAGCCCAGTGTCTAACACCCTCTTTACTAAGTGGTTTGTATCTGCCAAATGAAGCTTAGCTTGGCATTCGTGGCTGCACAGTGTGACCATAACCTTCCCACACGGCCTGGTTGACTCTGCTCCCTTCCATATTCCCTTGGCTCCAACCAAATGGAGGGCAGTGTCCTTCCTCCCACAGGGTCCTCCCCTACTCTCACACTCGCTCTTGCACACACTGTGCAGCCACGAATGCCAAGTGTGCAGTGTCCCCAAACATGACTGGTTCTCTCCCCCCTGTGACTGACCTACTCACCCTTTTGCTCCCACCTGGAATGACCTTTTCTTCCCAGCTCCACGTTTCCAATCCATCCTTGTCTTTCAAACCCCAGCTCAGCCTCTGCTTCCTCTCTGAGGCCTTATCTGGTGCCCTCAGCCTGAAGTCACCTCCCCTTTTCATTTGTACCCCCTCTGATGGCAACTGCCGCCTTCTTTCTATATCAGTCCCCCGTGGCCACATCTAGCTCCCTGCTGGAGCACCTGAGGGCAAGAACTATATCTTGGGTACCTTTGTATCTCCCACAGCGTCCAGCTCAGTGTCTGGGCCAGTGATACTTCAAAAATATTTGTTGGATAGAAGTTTGAGGAAATGCTTTACTGCTGGTGGAAGAACTCACTTAGTGGACCCTTTCCATGGGCTGGGCTGCAAGCTCCCTTTGCCTGACCTGGGCAGGCTTTATTCCCATTATCCCCCTCTGGCAGCAGGAAGCTCCAACCTGAGAATGAAGCGGACAAGAGCATGGTGGGCTTTTTTGCTGTGTGCTGAAAATAGTCATCAAGATTCATTTGGGTCTTCTATGCCATAGGCCATGACCTCCTTTTGTGGAACGTTTTAAGACCAAGAACTATCTTGTACTCTTCTGTTTCCCCAGTTCCTGGCACACAGCAGGTGCTTAATAAATGTTGGAAGATGAATGAATGAGCGAGTGGCACTCCCTTTTTCACACCCCCCAACTGCTGACTTTGGGACAGTCCTGCCCCTGTGGGGAAGGGGAGGGAGATCAGTACCAGGCTCAGCACCAAAATCTCCCAGTGCAGCATTTCTTCTTGTATGCTGATTCCCAGGCCAGTAACCAGGCTTGGGATTCAGCTCAACTGGACAAGTACTGGCTCTTTCCACAGCCTCTCTGGAGCCCTTGTCCTTGCTTTAGCTCCCTGCCTGGAATCTTGGGACTTGGAGACTGAGATTTTCCTTCAATACCATCCATCAGGGACCCACATTCTGCCTCAAGCCCCCGTACCCAATTTCTATAAATGATTTGCTGCTTTCTCCTTGCTTTACTTACTCTGCTATGGCCTCTTAAAATTGTCCATCTTTTATCTTGAAGATCTGCTGTGGTCCCAGGGTCCAGAGTCACTCTTTCCTGACTCAGTTCTCCACCCGCCAGGCCTGGTTATGGCAGCAAGCATGGTGGTGAGCTGGAGGGATATTAATGGTACCATTTCATGCTTGTCGAAGTCAGGAATTTTTAACTTTGGTGAAGGTCATGAACTCATTTGAGAATCTGATGAGGGAATAAACTGTCTCCCCAGAAAAACTCACAGATGTCACATTTTGTGTGTTGGAGCAAATAGTCTTAGAGAGTCTCAGGATACTCTGAAGTCTGACCTTGGACTTTCCTGTGGCCACTGCCCAGGACATCAAGCCCGTCACTCATATGATATTCATGCATTTTCTTTATCCAGTGTTTCTGACAGCTTCCATTGAGACACTGTGGTGTGATAGTGAACACACACTCGGGTTTTGGAGCCAAGGAGACGTAGGTTGTTTCTGACTCTCTTTTTTTATTTGCTGTGTGACCTTAGACAAGTTAACCAGCTTCTCTCAATTATTTGTCTATAAAAAGGGGATGAGAATGTTACCCTTGCAGGGCTATCGGAACGACTTAGAGACACTGTAGTAGAATGTACTTCTGGGGCACCTGGGTGGCTCAGTTGGTTAAGTGTTGAACTTCGGCTCAGGTCACGATCTCATGGTCCGTGAGTTCGAGCCCCGCATCAGGCTGGCCGTTTCAGATTCTGTGTATCCCTGTCACTCTCTGTCCTCCCCACCCTTGTGCTTTCTCTCTGTCTCTCAAAAGTAAATAAATAAAAAAACATTAAAAAAAAAACAAAGGAATGTAATTTCTGGCACCTGTAGATGGTTATATAGAACAGGCTGCTCCAATTGTGCAAAGAAGCCATGTGTCCCATTCTGTCAGTTTAAACTTTGCCTGGCCCGTCTTACTCTCAAAAGTACTTGCTTGTCTGGCAACCAGAGAGGAAAATTGGGAGGCTTTTCATCAGATGATGGGAGGGGCAGGTGGGGTCAGTAGGGAAATGTGGGAGGGACAGGACAGCTTCTAGGTGATATCAGAGTCATATGCAGGGAGGCGCTCTGTAGGCCTCATAGAGACCACAGTTAGAACACATCAGTACAGGCCCCAGCATGAGCCTATGAGCAGGGTCATGCTGAAGTTTAAAAAGGGAAGCCAGTTGGGCTCTGGATGCTGCTCAAGTGGAAAAGTTAATGCTTAGCAGAGTAAGGGTGATGATTCATGCTTTGTCTATGCTGAGGTCTTGGAAGAATGAAGTGGTTAGTCCCACAACTGGCATCTGCTGGGACCCTTCACAACATGACACTCAGCTGAACGGAACCCACTACCTCCTACGTTCCATAGCAGCAGAGGGGTAACTGGGGAGTGGTTCCCAGTGTGGCCACCAATGTGAGGCTGCTATCCCTGCCACTTACCAACTGGGACTTTGAATATGCCACTTAACTTCTCGGTTTCCTTAGCTCCAAAAGGGGGATGAAAATTATTATACATATCTCCTGGGGTTTTTTAAGAGGTTAGATGATACGAGATGAGAAAAAAATATGTATGTTGGTCTCTGCTCCTTTCCCCCACCACTTTCTGGCACTGAGCTAAAACCCTTATAAATTCTTTTTTTTTTTTTTTTTTTTTTTAATTTATTTTTGGGACAGAGAGAGACAGAGCATGAACGGGGGAGGGGCAGAGAGAGAGGGAGACACAGAATCGGAAACAGGCTCCAGGCTCCGAGCCATCAGCCCAGAGCCCGACGCGGGGCTCGAACTCACAGACCGCGAGATCATGACCTGAGCTGAAGTCAGACGCTTAACCGACTGCGCCACCCAGGCACCCCAAACCCTTATAAATTCTTAAGTGAGAAGAGTAGGAGCATCTTTTGTTCTAATGAGATCACTCTGGGTGGGCTCCTGGATGGCTCCTGGATGGGAACTGATCACCAGGAAGACCAAGCCGTGATAAGAAGCTTGGCATTTTTGGCTCTGCCCCCACCTCCTCCCGGCTTCTCTAGACTGGAGAAAGAGACTGGAAATAGAGTTAATACTTGATCTTGCCTATGTGAGGAAGCCTCCATCAAAAATCCCAGAAGTATGGGGTTCCAGGTGTGTGATGAGCACATCCATGTACCGGGAGGTTGAGGTACTCCAGCTCCATGGGGACAGAAGCTCCTGTACACAGGACATTACCAGACCTTATCTTATGTATCTCGTCATCTGGCTGTTCATCTGTACCCTCTGTCCTATCCTTTAGTAAACTAGTAAACATAAATGTTTTCCTGAGTTCTGTGAGCTGCTCGAGCCAGTTAATTGAACCCAGTATGGGGGTTATAGGAACCTCAGATTTATAGCCTGCTAGGTCAGAAGCACAGGTGACAGCGTGGACTTGCTATTGTCCTCTGAGCCCTGAGGGACGCTGTCTCCAGGTACATAGTATCATCATTGACTTAAATTGTAAAACACCCAGCTGGTGTCACAGAAAATTTCTTGGCTGGGGAACGCCCCACCATACATCTGGTGTCAGAAGCGTGATGAATGTTCTATATGATGGTAAAGAATTCACACAGGAAGAGAACTTGTTTTATTTTTCTCCCCCTGAAAACGGATAGCTCATGCCTCCAAAACATTCGGTACTCAAACACTAGCTTTTATTTTGATGAGTATTTGGGGACTTAGAGATCCAACAGACGCCTCTCTGTGCTTTGGACTTCTCTAAGGAAACTTTGAACACTAGCTGGAGGAACATTTATTCACACAGGAAGGTCTCAGACACACAGAGAGAAAACCCATGTCTTCAGAAAAGGTGAGCCTGTTGTAAAGGAAACCTTACATTCTTTGCAGGTCATGGAAAGTGTTCATCTACTAATTACCTTGTGCCGAGGCCTATGGGAGGGAGTCCAGCTCAGTCTTTAAGCTGTGGGGTCTTATCACATGCAGAGGCAGCATGGGTGTCAGAGAGGAAATTGCAGGTTATATAAGAACCAGTGCCATGTATTAGCTCAGACACATTTCTCAGTTCCTTTGAGTCTCAGTAGCCACATCTATAAAATGGTGACACCTTTTGGCAAAGGTTAGCTTTGTTGGCTTCTTTCTGCAACACACTGGAGACACAGAGGCCCTGGGTAACCTTGGTCTATAGGAACTGGTGAGGGAGATTCAGGGGATCATAGCATTTCCATGATTATGAGTCCTTCATTCCCCAACATCTCGTAGACCTGGGGTGGGAGAAATGTTTTAGGTCAAAAAATGCCATTCAGTTTGGAGAACCTTGACTCTTGTCGTCCTCACTCTAGGTTGATGAATGGGGAAATGCAAGCACACGGTTCGCCCTCAAGGGAATGCTCTTTGAATGGACGAATGAATGGACAAGTTCTAGAAATATTTCTAATTAATTGATATTTCTTATTTTTTATTTGCAGATGAGAAAAAGAAAACAAAGAAAGTTGACAATGAACTCAACCCTGTATGGAATGAGGTAACTTCATTTTTTTTTTTTTTTTTAACATTGTTTCAGTGGATAAGCCACATCTGATTGTCCTATCTTCGGTCAAAGGTTAGCTTTTCCCTTTGAAAGAAGAATCTCCACATTGCATCCCCCACCACTCTATCTCTCTTTGTGGCCATAGAGATAGCAGAACAGTTCAAGGGGACATACCACAATGACATCTCCTATATAGTAGTGGTGTAAGCGAAGTCTGGAAAGGGAGTAGGAAACTTATGTTCTAGCCGGGAGCAGCTTTGAGCTTGCTGTGTGACCTCGGTCCAGTTATGTTACACATCTGGGGCACATCTGTAGAGCAAGGGGTGGGCTTAGATCATCTCCAGAGTCGTGGAGGGAAAGCTCCATATTTAAAAATGTATCTGCACGTGACTAACCAAGAGTACATTACATGACACTGTGTGTCTGACTAATGACATTTACTGTGTTTTATGCTGATAAAGTAGAATATCCTTAATGTAGACATTTTGAAAGCTTTAGATAAACAAAAAAATTTACCTTTGGACCCACTATCCAGAAGCAATTACTGTTAACATTTGGGATATAGCAATAAATGTTTATTGAATAAGTATATTGTAATGTATAAGTAATTATTATTTATAAATAAATTAATAAAATATGATGTCTTGACATATAGCAGATACAGCTTCCTCTCCTATTTTTTTCTTACTATTATATCCTAAGCATATACCGTATCATTCCATTCAGAAGTATCTTTAACACTAGGCAACATTCTTTTTTTTTTTTTAATTTTTTTTTAACGTTTTTATTTATTTTTGAGACAGAGGGAGACAGAGCATGAATGGGGGAGGGGCAGAGAGAGAAGGAGACACAGAATCTGAAGCAGGCTCCAGGCTCTGAGCCATCAGCCCAGAGCCTGACGCGGGGCTCGAACTCACGGACCGTGAGATCGTGACCTGAGCTGAAGTCGGATGCTTAACTGACTGAGCCACCCAGGCGCCCCAACACTATGCAACATTCTATGGAAGGGCTATAATATATTTACTTCCCCCAGTGTTGACTTTGTATCTATTTTATAAGCAGTTCTGTGTTGAATAGATTTATAGATATGTGAAAGTTTTCATTCTTTCCACTGAGTAGATTTTCCTATGCTGACTAATTTTTTAAAAGATGATCATCAGCCCCATTGTTTTTCCCAAAAGCTGGTCAAACTTTCCTGGATAAGCGTAGTGATAAATGTCTTTGTTATTGTCACTAAGTCACCAGGCTGTGAAGACTTCTCCTCCACCAACTGTAAATTCCCCTCCTCTCCTAGTCCCGAAACTAAAAAAAATCCATACCTTTTCATTGAATGAGGTGAAGATGAACTGTATTTTTAATGCCTTTCTGAGAAGCAGAAAGTTGAAAGGCAGTTCTTCTTCTCTGCAGTTTCACTGGAACCCAGAACCCAGCCAGCTGGACTACCAGGTCCGTGAAAGCAAGAGGCCAGTCTGGTTGGTCCCGGTGGATGCTGTGTGTGGATCCTAGCACCTCACACAGATCTCCAAGAATAAAACAAATTGAAAGTACATTATGTATGCATGTAGTGCTTCCAGTTTTGAGTAATTCTCACATGCTTCTTTATATCTGGTCAATCCATGTAGCTGATGGCAGAGGTGGAAATGGTCACGTGAGCAGACATCCTCTGCAGGGTATCATCCGTCTCACCCCGTTTTGTTTCTAACATGTATTTTTTTTTAAATGTTTATTTGTTTATTTTTGAGAGAGAGAAAGAGTGTGAGCAGGGGAGGGATAGAGAGAAAGGGAGACACAGGATCTGAAGCAGGCTCCAGGCTCCGAGCTGTCAGCACAGAGCCCGACGTGGGGCTCGAACTCACACACCGTGAGATCATGACCTGAGCCAAAGTTGGACGCTCAACCGACTGAGCCACCCAGGCTCCCCATCTAACATGTATATTTTTCTAATTGCAATTGTATTTATCAAGTAAACTTCCCAACTCTAGTTTTATAACGGAAATCTAACTCAAATGAAATGCTAACCCCAAACCTATTAGGGTTAGGATTCTAATATGAGCTCTGACACATTCACCACCCACTCCAAACCCAGTACAAGGAGAATCAAATCTTCAGTAGGCTCTGCTTTATTTAATTCATATGTTACACGATCAATCAAAAACATCAGCGGTGTTATGTTAAAATATTTTTTTGTGTTTGCCATTAGACAGCAATTTATTGCCTTAAGATGAAAGTCTCATCTGATTGCAGACTAATCATGGTGGTGCAGACTAATCAAGCCTAAAATAAAAGGCTGATGCATTTTAGAAAATGTTTTTTTAGATTATCTATCTCTTTGATAATAATATGACTAGGAAAAGCAAATAACTTAAAAACAATCAATGAAGAAAGCATTTTCATTTTATTTTATTTTTGTGACCAATTGTGGTAAATTCTCTGACTCTGAGATGGGTTTGATGACTTGCCCATAGTCACAGAGCCTAGAAAATGGGAAGCCAGAGGTCACGCCCAGGTCCTCTGAGGCTGTCTGGTTTGCCTTCCCACAGCTCTCAGCAGCCTCCAGGTTTGGAATTTGGTCACTTCTACTCACTATAGAATTGATGATTCACAAGACTGACATTGGTTAAGATAATGACATTTAGTCATTTAGTGTCTGTATGTCTATTATACTATACTTCCTGACCCTTTTAAACAACTTTTCTCTTTTTATAACCTTTCCATGGACAGATTTTGGAGTTTGACTTGAGGGGTATACCACTCGACTCTTCATCTTCCCTTACAATTGTTGTAAAAGATTTTGAGACGATTGGACAAAATAAGTAAGTTGATTTCAACTATTTTTCTCATTTTACGTATTACATTACCATTGTTTATTTTGTTGAAGGAACGTATCGTTAATAACATTTTATGATATTTGCAATATAATCGTGCTTCAGTTCCATGTCCTCCCCCCACCCCCCATGCACACAACTTTCTGAGCCAATATCAGATGTGATTAATGATCACATTGCTTTCCCCAAACTTCTGTATAGTAGTCCCCTCTTACCTGTGGTTTCTGTTATCCATGGTCAACTGAGGTGCAGAAGCAGATGATCCTTCTTCTGAAATAGTGTCAGAAGGTCAATAGTAGCCTAACGCTACGTCGCTGTGCCTACATCATTCACCTCACTTCATCTCATCACTTAGGCATTTTATCATTTCACATCATCATGCATAAAAGGGTGAGTACAGTATAATATATTTAGAGAGGGAGAGAAACCATATTCACATAACTCATTCAGTATGTTGTTATAATTATTCTATTTTATTATTAGTTGTTGTTAATTTCTTACTATGTCTAGTTTATAAATTAAACTTTATCATAGGTATGTATGTACGTATGTAGGGTTTGGTACTATCTGCGGTTTTGGGCATCCACCAGGGGTCTTGGCACATATCCTAATGCATAAAGGGGGAACTACTGTATTCCTAAGAGGCTGCAAACACTAAGCCACCATTACTGTATCCAATTTGGCACTTGTTGTGAAATCTATTTACATTCCTAAAACATCTTTGTTTACTGTACTTAGTCACTTCCTACCCCGGGTGGTTTATCTGAACGGTAGCTATATTAAACACAAGCAAAATCATTTCTTCTTCCACTTATGTGTGACCATTCAAGTTCTCCTTGCAGCCCCACTTTCATTTTAATGTCTTACTGGCCTTTTAAACTCAACAGATCTAAGTCAGATTCCTGTCGCCTTTACTAGTTTCAAATGGGAAGGGTCACGGCGGTGCCCATGGTGGGACTGAGGGTTGTCCCCTGACTAAAGCTTGGGGATTTCTAAAACAGGTCTGTATGGGACAGAATGACCTCAGTAAATTCGCCCCAGCCCTTGATCTGGACTTTGGCCTTACAGACTCAGAAACCAGTCTTAGGTTACCAATTCAAACTAACCAAGCTTACAAGAAACCAGTGCTTAAAACCAAGTTATTTACGTGTTATTTTCCAGTGGAAATAAATGCGTGGTGGGAGGACATTCTCTGATTAATGAATTCTCCTTTGTGTCATCCTGCATGGAAAGCCAAATTACTCTGTATCCTTGATTATAAGATATCATTGACCATAGATGTATTATTAAATTAATAACAGGTTTGGGGTGGGGAAGGAGCCTGGTATTAAATGCCCTTATCAATTGTAAGAAGCATCCAAGTTTTTAGAAATGTCAATACATTTAAAAATATGTCTTAGGGGTGCCTAGGTGGCTCAGTCGGCTAAGTGTCCAACTTTTAGTTTTGGCTCAGGTCATTATCTCATGGTTTGTGGGATTGAGCCCTGCATTAGGCTCTGTGCTGACGGCATGGAGCCTGCTTGGGATTCTCTCTCTCCCTCTCTCTGTCTCTCTGCCCCTCCCCTACTTGCACTTGCTCCCATGCACTCAATCTCTCTCTCAAAATAAACTTAAAATAAAATAAAATTTAAAAAATAATAAAAATGAATACCTTAGGGGCGCCTGGGTGGTGCAGTCGGTTAAGCGTCCGACTTCAGCCAGGTCACGATCTCGCGGTCCGTGAGTTCGAGCCCCGCGTCGGGCTCTGGGCTGATGGCTCGGAGCCTGGAGCCTGTTTCCGATTCTGTGTCTCCCTCTCTCTCTGCCCCTCCCTCCCCCGTTCATGCTCTGTCTCTCTCTGTCCCAACAATAAATAAAAAACGTTGAAAAAAAATGAATACCTTAGCCTTAAGCACATTTGGTATAAGTAGAAGGCTGTAATGAGAGGCATAAACCAGAAAGAATTAGTTGAAGTGCAGTGACCTTATGTCCTGACTTGCTTGGAACAGTCCTGGTTTATTGTCCTAGCACAAGGGTTAATAACACCTCTTTTGCTGTCAACAGTGACTTGGTTTGGATGGTAAATTAGATAGTCACCCTAATGACTGGAGTCTTCTACTTAATGGTGTCAGGCTAAGAGATCCTGGACAGACATTTACCCCCTGGACAGTGCTTTGATAGGTACTATACATGTTCACCTTTGATGAGATCCTTTTTTTCGTGTTCAGTTGCTGACCAATGCCCCTTATGACTGATGCATTTTTTTCTTAAGCTACATAAATATACTTTGCAGGTTCTGGTCCTACTACTTGGACTGATCTGAGTGTCTGTTTTTGTGCCAGTACCATACTGTCTTGATGATTACAGCTTTGTAATACAGCTTGAAGTCTGGAATTGTGATGCCTCCAGCTTTGGTTTTCTTTTTCGAGATTGCTTTGGCTATTCAGGGTCTTTTCTGATTCCATACAAATTTTAGGATTGTTTGTTCTAGCTCTGTGAAGAATGCTCGTGTTATTTTGATAGGAATTGCCGGGAAGGTCTTTTTAATTGGGAGATTAGTTGTGTGTCCTACAAATTTCGCTGCATAGTTGTTGACCATCCTCCAGTGAAAGCCGACCCCGAGTCTGCTTTGGAATGAACAGTGCGAATGATAATGCTTACTTAGCTTACTGTGCTAAGCTTCATGCTTCTCCACCATCAGCTAGGAATTGTGAACTTTGACCTTGCTGTCACCAACTAAACAATGCATACACCTTGGTCAAATTTGCCCGTAAGTACACTAGAGAAAAAAAAAAAAATTAAACCCATCTGGGAATAAGCTGTATGTTTGTCCAAACTATTTGTGTACTTTGGTCCCAGATTTTTTTCTTGGCTTTTTTACTAAAAATTTGGCCTTCGGGGATCTGCTCACTGCTCAGTGTGGGAACTTTCTTTCACTTGGATGTGCAGGGTGGGGGCAGAGGATTTTTCTACCAGCTTAAGGAATCCCTTGCCTGTTGACATTCCTGTTGCCATGGAAACGGGTTGTGCAAACAGGGCTCTCACTTTGCATCTGCTGCCTGGGGCCTGGAAACAAACAGCACTGGACTGCCTAGGTTTGCCTGTGCACTGTGCCCACACCCACAGCAGACTGCAGGGTCCAGGTCATGCAAGCATAGCGCTGGTGCGTCAGCAACATCCCTCCTCAGGCACTGGGAGCCGGCTGGGCTGTTCAGTGCAGACTCTGTTCTTCCCCCCGCCGCCCCCCCCCATAGTCATCCAGCCAGCCATCCAGGCTGAATGAGGGTGAGAGAAGAGCCAGAAATGCCTCTTGATCACGTGATGAAAATGAAATTATTTTTAGCCGAAATGTCAGAGTGGAAGGATTTTCCCAGCCGCTGAAAAATTGGAGTTCCCTCTGCAGACAGCCAATACCGCTGTAGCTTAGTGAAATCTTAGGGAGTGCCAAGGGCTATGCCAAGCCCTTTGAGTGCACTATGCTACTTAATCCTCACAGACACCTTCTTTTTCCCCAGAGAGGCTTGGTAATCTGCTCAAGGTCACACAGCAGTCATGTGTCAGAGTGAGCATTTATGTCCAGGCCTGTGTTCTGGACTTTCACATTATACTGAAAACCGTGAACCACCTGCAGGAACCAAAATGTGGATGCAATTATTGATTAACTTTTGTCCAGAATGGATGTAATTTTTCTTTCTAATTTTGCAAAAAAAAAAAAAAAAAAAATGAAGGACAGTCATTACCAGAGTATTGGCAGTCCCTCCCTATGTAACACTTTTAAGCAGGCAATTTTATACTATTGATTAGTAAGTCACTGATGCTCATGTTCTACAGTGGACACAAGAAATTTGGAGAGCATATCTCATCTCATGTGCTCTTCACAGTAACCTTGAGTGGTGGAGATGAGATTTGAGGCTGGGACCCTGATCCCTTGGCATCCTGGCCCTGCTGTCGCTTCACCTGAGTTCCTAAAGAAGAATCGGCTTCAGGAGCCTGGAAATGTAGGAATGAAAGGTGTTTACAGGTTTTCAGATGTGTGTGTGTGTGTATGCGCGTGTGTGTGTGTGTGTGTGTGCACATGCACGCATGCCAAGGAGGAAAAAGAGTTACCATTTCAGGCTTTTGAATTTGCTGTTCACTCTGCATGGAATACTCTTTCCTTCTAACTGCAGTAGATGTGAAATCTTGTCATTCGGCCTCAGCATCTCAGACCCTCCAATCTAGAGCAGCGCCTACCGTTGCTTTCCATCTCACTGCCCTGCTTCATTTCCTCAGAGCCCTGCTTACTAGCAAGCTTGTGTGGGTGTGGGAATGGTGGAGGGAGCCCAGCTGGGTGTGTGGACATTTATGTTGGGTTTTAGATAAGTACTCAAAAATATGTGCTGGCCCGCATTCCTGCTTTGCCTAGCTCAGCGCTCACCACCATCTGACACGTCCATATCTGTTTTGTTATTCACGCGGCCTTCCCCTACTAAACAGTAAGCTCCACACCTGTCTGGTTCACCACTGTAACACCAGCGCTTAGCATAGTGCCTAGCACATAATAGGCTCTCAGTAACTGTTTGTTGGATGAATGAGCAAGTAAGTTCACAATACTAATACACGAATAGTATCTAAAGTGCCTTGCATTGGACAGTTAGCCCACTAGTAACGAGCCATTGATGTGGAATCTGTCCAACCCAGCTCTCTGTACAGCTCTCTGGTTCCAACTTGGGTTTAAGCTGCAAAGGAGTCAGAACACAAAGGGATCAAGTCACAAGGGAAACAAACGCCAGTCCCAAAGCTCATGCCTTTTTGTAGAGAGATGTGGAGCTTACTCCTGAATTCACAGGAAGGTAGCAACTCATAGTGCATAAAAGCTGAGATTTGGGAGCCAGACAGAGGCTGCTTTGAGACTCCGCTCTACTGGTGACTACTGATGACCTCGGCCAAGTGACTTAACCCCTCTGGGCCTCAGAAGTCTTATCCTTAAAGTGACCATAGTTTGGAAGTTCTGCTCGTGCTAAGATAACATAACAGGGACCAGATCTACATACTCACCTGATACACCAAAAAAATAGATAAAACATATGTAACCATGGTTTCAGATACTGGACTGGATAATGACCCCAAGAAAGAGGACATAAATGAAATGAGCCCTTTGAGTGCCCAACTTAATGCCTGGAGAGCATTCCAGGCTGCAGTTCAGGGAGAGAGAAATGAGGCAAGTCCCAGTTGTCTCCCAGAGTTGGGGAGGTGCATGTGGGAGTCTGGAGCTACACACACACACACACACACACACAGAGTGGTAGTAGGGGCTACAGAATTTAGAAAAAAAAAAAAGACAAGTTTGGATTGTGAAATATACAAACTCCCTGAACAAAGGTTTGTGGGGTGTTTTTTTTGTTTTGTTTTTTGTTTTTTGTTTTTTATTAATAAAAACAGATACTGTAGTTTGGAATGAAATTAATATGGTGAAGCAGTATGGTAAGGCTTATGAGAAATTTTCATTCCCTCATATACAAAAGACCTTGTCCTGATACTTTTAATACTTAAAAAAAATTTTTTTAATGTTTATTTATTTTTGAGAGAGACAGAGACAGAATGCGAGTGGGTTAGGGGCAGAGAGAGAGGGAGACACAGAATCCAAAGCAGGCTCCAGGCTCCAAGCTGTCAGCACAGAGCCCGATGCGGGGCTCGAACCCACGGACGGTGAGATCATGACCTGAGCCGAAGTCGGACGCCCAACTGACTGAGCCACCCAGCTGCCCCTAAGATATTTCATTATAAAACAGACCCGAAAACAAACCTTTAAACAAAAACCCTACCTAAACCAGCACACAAATATTTATACACACGTACACATACACACACACTCTGCCTCTCTCTCTCATCTTGTCATTTTCTCCTCTCTTCCCCTTCAGTCTTCTTCATCACACTAAACACCATCTGATACACTGCACATTCCGTCCACTCAGATGTAAGCCCCATGAAAGGCATGGAGTACTCCCAGTGCCCGGAGCAGTGTCGGACACACATAAGCATTAGCAATTATTTGTCAGATGAATACATTAATTGATACATCGCTGAAGGTAGCCCAATAACCTTGCAAATGACTTACAAGTTGTAAAGCTTCCTCTCCTAAGAGATGGTCCTCCAAGTGCAATTAGAAGATAATTATAGCTCTTGTCATTATGAAATGCCTTTCTCTTTCAGTCTCTCTGGGCGTCTTTCTCCAAAGCTTTGGCCCACCTTTACTCACTCATGAGATGTTGACAGACATCAGCAGGACTGTGGCACCTACTTCACTGGCCTCCCCAAAACGCTGGGGTTCAGCTTTTCCAATACCCAGACCCAGCCAGCCCAAACCAATTGTGATCTTTTCATACTTTTGCCACGCCACTGAAAATATGGAACTAAAAAGAACTGAACTGAGAATCCTGTTCCACAGTAACACTGGCCTCTGGTTTAGATGTCTACACAGCCTGAGAAGCTACTCCAATCAGAAAGCCTTGGGGCACCTGGGTGGCTCAGTCGGTTAAGGTTAAGCATCTGACTCACTCTTGATTTTGCCTCAGGTCATGATCTCACTGTGTGATGGAACACAAGGGCTCTGTGCTGACAGCATGGAGCCTGCTTGGGATTCTCTCTCTCTCTCTCTCTCCCTCTCTCTCTCTGCCCCTCCCCTGCTTGCTCCCTTGCATTCTCTCTCTCTCTCTCTCTCTCTCTCAAAATAAATAAACTTAAAAAAAAAAAAAAGGAAAGAAAGCCTGCCTCAACCCGTGGGCTGTCCATCCCTCCTGACCAACCACAGCTGGGCCACTTCAATAAATCCCATGGCCATGATTACATGTGGCAATGTCAGCAGGAAGACTTGTCACTAGGAGACATAAAAGTATTAAAAGTATGGGGGTGCCTGGGTGGCTCAGTCGGTTGAGCGTCCAACTTCAGCTCAGGTCATGATCTCACAGCTCGTGGGTTCGAGCCCCACATCAGGTTCTGTGCTGACAGCTCAGAGCCTGGAGCCTGCTGCGGATTCTGTGTCTCCCTCTCTCTCTCTGCCCCTCTCCCGCTCAAGCTCTGTCTCTGTCTCTCTCAAAAATAAATGAACATTCAAAAAAATTTTATAATGAAATATTTTATGAGACCTTTAAAACCTTTATTCAGTTTCCACTAATTGGATTTTATGAGAATTCAGCTATAGCTGAAGTTTGCTTCTGGTCTAACCCTGAAAATAAAAAATGATTTTCCAAGCAGACTTTTGGTATATACAGCATTGACGTTGGGGAGGGAGTTGTTTCATGTACGTAAGAGAAAGGACTGGTTTTAAGAACTTTGCACAATTGATTGCACAGAAATGGAAGTGGGTACCTACCCATATCCTTGCATAGATATCCCACCTTCCTGTGATTTAGACTGTGCATGAGTTCAGACCAGCTTTCCCTGCCAGTACTGGCCTGGGGTCACATGCTTTCTTTTGATTCCTTTTTCTAGAGTAGTGTCTGAAATAATAAAAAGTAACTGTTAAGCACTTATCACATCATCCTTTTGATCCTTACAATACTGTTAGGTAGTAGCTGTCATAATCCCCATTTTACAGATGAGGAAACTGAGGCTCAGAGAAGTAAAACAACCTGTACCTGGCCTCTAGTACAAGGATGAGTCCGAAATTAGTCAGCCTTGCCTAGCTCCAAATTCTTAATCACTGTTATTCTGTCTCCCTTTCCTTGTTAGGTCCAAGTTCTTGATGAATGAATGAAAGAATGAATGAATGAGTAACAGAAAACTACTACCTTGATTCCAATGGACCAGGGACAGAGCCAGAGCCTGGGAGTTGCTCTAAACTGTACAAGCAGACAACCACAGATTCAGACCCTTGAGGACTGAATGAACAGGAGAATTGGTCAGGTTACAGGTTATAGTCACTTATTCTAGAAATAATTATTGAGCATTGCCTGCATGTCAGGCATTAGGCTAGTTTGCCTGCTCCTTGTAGCCACAGGGTGACTGACTCTGGCCTAGGTGCCTCACCTGCACCTAGGTGCAGAGGCCTGGGCTTCTACTCAGCTCCTTCCCTTGTTAAAGTGACGCCATGGGCCTCAGGGCAGTGGGGTTGGGAGGGACTGGAAAAAAGGGAGTTGTTGCTGGCCCTGAATCCTGCCAAACCTGCCACAGCCTCTAGACTAGGTGAGTGATTCTGAAACCCAGGAATGGAGTTTGCTAGAAGTACAGAGCACTGCCTTACCCTAGAGGGGCTGGTACACAGCCAAATTTGGGAACCACAGTTTGGGCCAGTGTTTCCACATTTGATGAACCGGACAAAGGCCCCAAGGCTCTCTGACAATCTTGGTGCCGAGTAAGGAGGAGAGGTCACAGGAAAGATACAGATAACGAGGCTTGCCGAGTGGTTTTAGTTGAGTTTTGCTTACTACTTTGTTCTATTAAATAATTGGATTTCTATGCTCATTTCTCAAATGTGAACCGTGTTATCATATTGAATGTGCTTTTAAAAACTGCACATGTCTCCCTGTCTCCAAATCTAGCATTGCCAGCTGTCTTTCCTACCTCCCCCCCCCCCCCCCCCCGCCCCCCATCCCTCTACTTTTGCCCTGCTGCCACTGAGAATCACTTCTTTAGGCCATTGTTTCTCAGACTTCCTGGGTATAAGAATTAACTAAAGAAAAAGTGTGACTCAGGGTCCTGGGAATCTGTAACTGCCCTAGCGATTCTGCTGCAGGGAGGTCTGGGGAAATACAATCTCAGAAACAGTTTATGAGCTAATCCAAAGGGCCAGCGTGGGCCAGTTGGGAGACTCAGGAAGGTTCCCCACTGGTGAAGTGGATGGGAGACCCAGATTGTGTCCTTTGAGGGAGTTTTTGCTTACACAGGGCTTCCTGGGATAGGATTTGCTGTCATGGCTGCCCCAGCTCCTCCCCTCGCCCCCTCCCCGCCAAATCTGGTCATAAGGAAAGTGTAGGCCTGGCTCTCCCACCTTTGGGTTTAGCTGGGGGTGGGGGTGGGGGTGGAGCCAGGAAAGAGCTTGCCGGATACTGGTCCTGGGGGAAGGAGAAGTGTGGGGATGGGTGATGCTGCCCAGCCAAGGAACCAAGGCCACACAGACCTGGTAGAAATGACAAGGCTCAGCTGGCTGAGAGCCCAGTGCTTCAAAGGGTGGGCAGGTCTGGCCCTTTCTACAAGGGACTGGGGAGCAGCTTGGAGAAGTGTTTGTGCTCAGCCCAGCTGGGGATTGTTATTCCCTCCCTGAGGAGGGGAAGTGAGATGTGCTGCAGTCTGTAGGGGCAGAAACAGTACAACATGTGATTTACTTTCCAGAGTCCAATGTATTTTTCCTTTCCTTCATGAAGGAATTTCCAGTAAACCCTCCTCCAGTAATCCGTGTGGGCTGTGCCCCTGCTGCACAGAACAACTTGATATATGCGAGCTCCCATGATTAAGAACTCAGCCAGCAAAGCCCTTACTCACCACAGTGGCATGTGGCTGTTAAGGTTTGTGTCTGTGCTAACAGGGAGAACATTTCCCATTTCTCTTTTTTAAACATGCTAGACTCTGTCTTAACAAGTTAAAGAAGTTCTTAACTAGCCCTCCCATGACTAAGTTGACTAGTTTACAGTTCCGCTGCTTAGAACTAGTTCCATGTCGCATGGAGACCCAACTCAAAACCACTAGACCTTCAAGAACTGTAAGGGATTAGAGCAGGACTGGCTTTTTCTTCCCCTCAGAATACATCTGCAGTTTATTAATTCTGCAAATAAAGCTGGAGAGCTGAAGGACCTTGAGATTCTTTTCACTGTAAAGCTTCCTTTTGAGACATGGTCCATCTGTTTTAGTGTTGGGTGGAGTCCATCAGGAGACTCTTATTTTTCCATGAAAATCCAGGGCAAAGTGTCCACATTACTGTCACACTGTAACATGTTAGCATATTTATAGCATTAGTAATATGAAAGAAAAAGGGTTCTTGGCTTAGTGTCACCTCCTTTAAAGGAAACTGGCCTGACTACACTGTTCTTGTCCTCTGTGTAGGAGGCTGGGCCATCATTTCCTAGCCTCTCACGGTATTCTGTATCCAGGCAACGTCACAGAAAACAGCCCACGACAGGCTGCCGGGGGCCCTCGGAGACCTGCGGAGCTCAGACTTGCCCATAGGGGGCGCTTTCTCCAACTTACGGGGAAAGGTGTTAGAAGTTGTAACTGCATTTTTCTTCAACACAACCTAGCTGTTAAAAATATTTTGGGGGACTAACATCTTTCCAGGCTTTCATCTAAACACACTATCTTTACTTCAGAAAAAAGAAAGCGATGGGGCGCCTGGGTGGCGCAGTCGGTTAAGCGTCCGACTTCAGCCAGGTCACGATCTCGCGGTCCGTGAGTTCGAGCCCCGCGTCAGGCTCTGGACTGATGGCTCGGAGCCTGGAGCCTGTTTCCGATTCTGTGTCTCCGTCTCTCTCTGCCCCTCCCCCGTTCATGCTCTGTCTCTCTCTGTCCCAAAAATAAATAAAAAACGTTGAAAAAAAAATTTTTAAAAAAAAGAAAGCGAAGTTTTCTTTTAAACCACCTCCCTCACACACAAACACAAAAGCATCAGAATTGTATGATGAAAAAGCAGATTTAAGAAATTGGACTAAGGTTTCTGAAAGAAGGAATTGAAGTTTGAGTTTATAATTGGCTGCTTTTATTTTAGTCCATTCCTGGTCTGTTATCTGTTACCACCCTCTCAAAGCCTCTGGGGGTTGGGGGGGAAGGAAAGCCACAGATATTGGTTGAGTCACAACGGAGGATGTAAAACCATTCAGGACCACGAAGGGCCAGTGATGGATTTGTGTTCTAGGTGAGCCTGTTCCCTCTGGTTAGCACAAGTCACCACTCCCTACTGTCGTACACTTATTCCACATTTCTGTGATTGGCCTAACCTTTCTCCTGACACTCTGTGTGAATTTAAGCTTGATCCGTGAAATGGTAGGTCATATTGGTGGAAGGAGGAGACCTCGCCTACTATTCCGGATTGTCCAACGTGGACATACTTTAGGATATATTCTTCCTAAATCAATGAACAAAGAGAGAATAAATATTTAACATGAGATAGTGTCCTATATAGATATGTGTAGACAACATCGCACGTACAAGCCTAGCAGGACTTTAATAGCTGAGAAGGGTCTGAGAAATGATTTACTTCAGTCTACCCAGATAATGAATAAAGTGGGCTCAGAGAGTTGAGTGACTTAGCCAAGGCTTGGGGGAAGTTGGGACACCGAGTTAGGGCAAGAACAGAAATCATCTAATTCCATGCTTCTCAACCTAGGGCGATGTTGCCCACCTGGGCACAATTGGCAAGGTGTAGAGTTGTCAGCGGGTTGCGGCCAAGGATGCTGCTGAACACCTGACAAAGCACAGGGCAGACCCCCAAAACAAAGAACTGTCCAGTTCAAAATGTCAGTAGTGCCAAGGTCGATAAATTCTAGTCCAACCCCAGGCCAGCCCTCTTTCCACATTGTTCTGACATGCTACACGTTGTTTTCTTCTAAGAATTATTTATTGCTGATAGAGTTTCAGGTCATCTTGGTTTCAGCAACAGCAAATCTGTCCATGTCCAAGTGTGCAATGTTATTATTTTTTTAAAATTTTTTCAAGTTTATTTATGTTTGAGAGAGAGAGAGACAGAGTGGGAGCACGGAAAGGGCAGAGAGAGAAGGAGACACAGAATCTGAAGCAGGCTCCAGGCTCTGAGCTGTCAGCACAGAGCCTGATGAGGGGCTCGAACCCATGAACTGTGAGATCGTGACCTGAGCCGAAGTCGGACGCTTAACCGACTGAGCCACCCAGGCACCCCACAATGTTATTATTTTAATCATACAGTTAGGTTATGAATCATGGAACTGTAAGAAAAAAAAAATCCAGTGTATTTCCATGTCTTTCAAGGCGAGTACCTCATTTAGACATTTAATACTAGTCAGATGACTTTTAAAATTGGAGTTTTCACATTTTGTCCTTAAAAACTCAATTAGCCAACCTCACAGCTTACTGTGCTATTTTTAAAACTTGGAACAAAATTCTCGTCAGGCTCATATTATGTGGGGCTGAGGGAGATATGGAAGAGATTTTGCCAGGGCCCTCACCTTGTGTGGGAGGTTTCCTTGTTTCTTCTGGTGGAGATGGAATCATGTGTAGACTCTTTTCCTCAATATGTCAGGGGAATTAAAACCCAAGTAAGGAGAAAACTTATACTCATGTACAAAAAAAAAAAAAAATTATAGCAAACTTCGTGAGTGAACATACTTATCTAGAAATTACTTTATAAAGGCTCTGTCAATTCCCAGTGTTGACTGAGAGCCCTAATTTCTGTATTGACCTAAAAGTGCTGAAAAGTTTACTCTTGACCCTCTGGAGGCAGAATTTTTCTTTTCCATTTCCAGTAACTAACTCTACTTGTGGTATTGGAAGAGATGAGAACCCATCATGGTTGTTGAGCATCTTTTGCGGTGTTCTGTCCAAGAAAGCATATTCTTCCAAGAAACCATACGCAGTGCTTCATGCCATGGGGTAAATCAGGTGAAACCAGGTGCCATGGCAGTTTCCTGGTCTTGTGCAATATGTCTATTCACAGAAAGTGAAGTCATTTATTCATACGGTTGAGTCAGTGGATGTATGTAGTTGGGTGACAGACTCCAGATCTACAATCTAGTTCTATTTCTGGGGTCTGAGTGGAGAAGGAGAACATGGATATTTGTCAGTTCAAAAATGGCATTTCCATGTTGACATCAATTTTCACTCCTAATTTTTAAAGAAACTACTACATGTGAAAATACAATAAATATTTCTGCACAAGATGAACTCTCCAGATTATTATTTTTTCCCAAAAGCCCAGTTATGTTTTATGCCCAACTATGGTTTCTTCACCTGGGTTGTTTGCAGAGCTCGATGTGGGGCTTGGTCTCATGACTATGAGACCATGACCTGAACCAAAATCAAGAGTCAGACACTCAACTGACCAAGCCACCCAAGTGCCCCACACTCTGGGTTTTTTGAAGGAAGGAATCTCTTCTATGACTTTGAGGACTTGATGCTTAGTTTTCTATTTCCATGCGAATGATATTTATGCTGTCATAGGTGCCATTTATTAGTATCAGTCACTGCAAACGTAGGCTATGTATAAGTAAATACCATTTTTAAAATCTTCTTGTTTTTCTTTTCCTTTCTCAGTATCCATACTGAGAGCACACCCCTGGGCTTTCTTTGCTTTTTGATTGAATTTCTCAGAGGGAACTTCTTCAGTTCCCCAATCTCATGCCCCGTTGTCACTATAACTCCCAATTTACAGACTGTATTCTACAGGTTACATTTTTATATTCACCAACTCTCAGGGAATGCGTGTTTTATAAACTTTGTTGATCATGTGCCCTAACCACAAAAATGTTTTGCAGATTCAGGGGCGCCTGGGTGGCTCAGTCGGTTGGGTGTCCGACTTCAGCTCAGGTCATGATCTCACGGTCCGTGAGTTTGAGCCCCGCATCAGGCTCTGCTGACAGCTCAGAGCCTGGAAACTGCTTCGGATTCTGTGTCTCCCTCTCTCTCTGCTCCTCCCCTGCTCATGCTCTGTCTCTCTCTGTCTTAAAAATAAATAATAGAAAACATAATTTTTAAAAAATTTTTTAAAATGTTTTTATTTTATTTATCAAAAATAAATAATAAAAAACATTTAAAATTTTTTTTTAATTTTTTAAAATGTTTTTATTTATTTTTGAGACAGAAAGAGACAGAGCATGAGCAGGGGAGGAGCAGAGAGAGAGGGAGACACAGAATCTGAAGCAGGCTCCAGGCTCTGAGCTGTCAGCACAGAGCCCGACATGGGGCTCGAACTCACGGACTGTGAGATCATGACCTGAGCTGAAGTCAGACGCCCAACTGACTGAGCCACCCAGGCGCCCCTTAAAAACAAAATAAAAAAAAATGTCTTGCATATTCATTTTTAATGTATGTCGACTTATTTATTCTTTCCTTCATTTAGTAAATATCTATGAACAAGTGTAGTATGTTCCAAGCACTGGGGTTAGAGCACAAAAGGGAGCAATCCTGGCTTTCAGGGGGCCTAACCATGGTGAGCAGGGACACATGCATACTTCTGTGCCAGTAGGTTATGTGCGCTACAAGGTAGATGGGGAGGCAGTAAAGGCTGAACAGAATCCCTCAGTGTCCAGGAAGAGGAAGACGTGCGCATATCCAACTTTTGAATTCTGCTCCAGACTATGCAGGTTAGTAAGCTGGCCCCATCAGTAAACTGGCAACCTATTGACAAGTGCAGAAGGTCTCCTTGGGGGGGCATTTTTACAGTGGGCCATGTGTGATGGGTCCTTTTACATTTTCATTACAGAGGAATGCCTGAATTTTGTCCTACTTTTCTCTCTTCTCGGATTCTGAGGGGGTTATTCCATCTTTGTCCGTCACCATTCACTGCTCATCTCATTCATGACTTCAGATTTCATAGACACCATAGTTGGACTCTCGAAATGACTACATGTTGTGGAAAAGTGATGTTTACTGCCAAAATTCCCCCAAATTCATCTCATTGTGAGTGGTTTTAATGATAACATGAATAGGCAGGGAATCGGGAGGCCCGCTGAGTGCATGGAAGCATGTCCCTCACTTAGGTTACTGTGTGCTTTCTCATTTCACCCACAGATTAATTGGCACGGCCACGGTCTCCCTGAAGGACCTAATTGGCGACCAGAACAGATCTCTGCCATACAAACTCATCTCCCTGCTGAATGAAAGGGGTCAAGAGACTGGGGTGAGCACCTTCTGTCTTATTGAATGGCTTTGAACTGAGATAAGTAAACAAAAGTTCATTAAGAAGAGTGTGACATTAGGCACGCCTGGGTGGCTCAGTCCATTAAGCGTCTGCCTCTTGATTTCAGCTGAGGCCATGATCTCATGGTTCGTGGGATCAAGCCCCGCATCAGGCTCTGCACTGACAGTGCGGAACCTGCTTGGAATTCTCTCTGTCCCCCTCTCCACCCCTCCCTCACTCGCTCTGTCAGAATAAGTAAGCATTAAAAGAAAAGAAAAGCATGAAATTATATTAGATCACCACACACACACACACACACACACACTTACAGGTTTATACTTGCAATCACAGAACTAGTGGATTAGATAAACTTGACTTTCTTCGACAGAATGCTCTAGAGTTAGGTGGCACCCTCTCTTGGTATAGCTCTGTGCATATCTGCTCAAGTATTTATTTACATTTGTGTGGTGAGTATAGCTCTGTGTATCAGATGCTCTTTGAAACACTCTGTAGAAGGTATTTCATTAATATTGCCTTGGAACATCAAGATGTGAATATTAGCTATTTTCTGATTACAGCCTCTAAATGAGTACATATTGATATTGTCTGATGTGAGTCCAGAATTCTCTTTCTCAAGTACACTTAAAAGAAACAAATGGACTCAAGGCTCATAGCTCTCAGATTTCACGTTTGCTAACAAGTGCTCATAAAGCTACCTACCATGCTTATCCCATTAATCTCTAACACCTTCATTTTCCAATCAATTTATTTTGCTTGGGAGCTAGGACAAAGGGAGAAAATTTTATACTAAAATAGGCCGTCCCTGGGGCACCTGGGTGGCTCAGTCGGTTAAGTCTCCAACTTTGGCTCAGGTCATGAACTTGCTTTTGTGAGTTCAAGCCCCACGTTGGGCTCTGTGCTGACAGCTCAGAGCCTGGAGCCTGCTTCAGATTCTGTGTCTCCCTCTCTCTCTGTCCCTCCCTCACTCATGCTCTGTCTGTCTGTCTGTCTCTCTCTGAAAAATAAACATTAAAAAAATAATAATTTAGGGGCACCTGGGTGGCTCAGTCGGTTAAGCGTCCAACTTTGGCTCAGGCATGATCTCACGGTTTGTGAGTTCGAGCCCCGCATTGGGCTTTTGTGCTGACAGCTTGGAGCCTGAAGCTTGCTTCTGATTCTGTGTCTCCCTCTCTCTCTGCCCCTCCCTTGCTCACACTGTCTCTCTCAAAAATAAATAAAGATTTAAAAAATTTTCAAAATAGGCCATCCCTGTTGGCAAGAATATATAGGTGAGGCTTCTCAGAGCCCATTCAGAATATCGATTTGGTTGGTCTAGGCTCCAAAACTTATGGGCTTGCTGTCAATCTTTCTAATCCTAAAACGTAAATTCAGAATGTCAGCTGTCATCTATTTATCCAAAACCTGGCTGAGAGAAATGATACTTAGGAAAGATAGTACAAGTCAGTGATGTTTCTGGCTGTTTGGGGTTTTGTTTTCTTTTTTTTTTTTTAATTTTTTTTTAACGTTTATTCATTTTTGAGACAGAGAGAGACAGAGCATGAATGGGGGAGGAGCAGAGAGAGAGGGAGACACAGAATCTGAAACAGGCTCCAGGCTCTGAGCTGTCAGCACAGAGCCTGACTCGGGGCTCGAACTCACGGACCGCGGGATCATGACCTGAGCCGAAGTCGGACGCCCAACTGACTGAGCCACCCAGGCGCCCCAGGGTTTTGTTTTCTTAAGCACAGAAGAAAGCACATGTAGAAGCCTGAAATGGCAGTGCCGTGGTGATTGAGTGGAGTGAGGCAGATGAGGGGCTTCAAGTCCTATCTTCTGGTAGTTCCTACCCGCAGTTAGGGAGCACTTCTGGGAATCCTGACGTTATTGGAAAATCATTGATCCAGAAGTTGAGCCATCGATGCCCTCTTCTAAGTTTTGAAAGTTTGATTCTTTACTTAAGTTTAGCAGTTGAGCCCCTCTTGCTCCTTGCATTCGGCCTTCGGGTTGTGGCCTGAGTCCTTAGCATGGGTAGCCATGAGGTGCTGCTCTCACGATTCTTTACTTGCCATGAAACTGTTGTTCAGGGCCCCATTCATTGTTCTGTTCAGCGTCTCCCAGATCTGTGGTTCCTAAGTTGGCCACACAATGTGCTGATCCATGAGGGAGTATTCACTGATGAACAGACAGATGAGAAAAAATAAGGACAATATAGTGTGTGTGTGTGTGTGTGTGTGTGTGCGTGTGCGCACTTGCACGTGTGTATGCGCTCACACTGGAGTTTGCCGCATGTAGCAAAAGTGGCAGTTGAAAGTATGGGATGCCCATTGCAATTTGAATTTCAGGTAAACGATGAATAATTTTCAGTAGAACATAAATATTATGTCTGCGTTTTAACTGGTAACTTGGGTGTGTGTGTGTGTGTGTGTGCCAGCCATCCTTATTTGCAAGGCTCCTTTTATTCTGAGATTTATCCTTTCTCGTTTTTGCTGTTAAAATTCATTTCTTTTGTGAAATTCTCATAATAGTAGATAGCAGTTGTGGGCTTAGGCTAGCACCCCTATGTCGACTCCCCCTAGCATAAACTTGTTTGAAATTTTGTAGGTTCATGAAATATGTAAGTATAGGAAACTCCGCCCTAAAATAAGGTGAGAATTTTATCTCATTTTCAAAATGGGAATAACTTGATTTCCTATCAGGAACTAGTATGTTTCTTCCTTTCCGATAATGAAAGTTACACCACATTTTCTGCCCTCCTTCTTGCCTTGGCTCCTAGCCATCTTGGAGTCACATTTTATGCAAGATGCAATTATCTTGAACTTCATGATTTGCATATTGGTTTCCTCTTTAATCAGACTCGATTCCCTCTTTTATCCTGTTTTATGAATCACATTGTTATATAATTTTTGTTAGGCGCTCAAGTTCTTTTTAGAGAGAGAGAAAGAACAATAATTTTCAGCAATGAATAAAGAGGTCAGTGTGCAAACAAATAACTCAACCGTTTCAAATGAGCCTCTGTGACTGGACGCCATCTCAAGTCTCAGATGGAGGCTAATTTCAAGTTCATGCTTGCTTGTCACAACTTTGCTCCAGTTTGTGAGTTGGCCCTTGGCAGTGGTACACTTGGCAACCTGTAACAGGTAATTCGTTTCCCAGGCTTTCCTGCCTGCCTGGCTTACATGAGGGAGGATACAATGGAGAGTGTGTGACCTTTCTCTCCTCTTCTCACCTTCCCTTCCCCCTGCCTATTCCATCCAGAACTTTTGCTCCTGCTGATTTGGTTTGCTTTGAGTCTGTTACCCTGCACTGATTCTGTCTGCAATGAATTATTTCTACCTAGGCCACCATTGACCTGGTGATTGGCTATGTTCCACCTTCGGCTCCACATCCAAATGACCCCAGTGGGACCAGTACATCAGTCATAGAAGGTAAGCTGACCCTTTTGAAGTCCCAACTTATGCCGGAGGCCATCTATTAAAGACACACAGGGAGTCTCCAAGAAAGCCTTCTTTGTCATTATTCTGTCGGTAGCACCCTGCCTACCTAGACAGGGCCCCGTGAGGCAGGTGGAGCTGCCCCAAACTGGGACAGTAAAGTTGTTTGTGAAATGCCCTTCAAGGGAGAGGAGAGGGGTGAGACAGCCCCTGCCTGACCAGCCTCGCAGTGGGCCCGTCCAGCACACACAGACTCTAGTGGAAGGTCCCAAGCAAGGCTTTGCTTCACTTTTGTACCTTCTACCGCTGGTTGGAATGTCCCCGGTGGTAAAGCTACATGAGTGGCCTCTACTCTCTTCGTGTTTCTTCACCTCCTAAGTGTGTGATCAGCACTCCATTTCTTAGTAGTTACTAAGTAAAGAAAGTGGTTGCTGGCTTTCTGGAGCCATTGCTGGAAGCTGAAGTGCTGGGTGATAAATGCTTTAGGGCATGGCTCCTGCCTTCGGAGGAGTTTAGAGAAAAACATTGACTCCGGAGTTTAGAGAAAAAACTCTTTTTATCCTGAAACTGTAACATTATGAATAAGAACAAGGGCTTTGGGGTCAGAATGGCCTAAGTTGGATTCTGTGTCTATTGTTTATTTGCCGTGTAACCTTGGGTAAGTCACTTAGCCTCTCTGAATCTCAGTTTTCTTTACTGTAAGGTAGGGATAACAGTGGCACTTAGATCAGAAAGTTGTGGCAAGGATTCAATGAGATAAAGTATATAAAGTACTTCACCCAGTACCTAGAATGCTACCTTAATGGTGGCTATTGTTATTATTATGATTTTTCTTATGATTTATTGTTTTATGATTTAGTGTTTTTACAAAAACAACTCCTGGTGATATGTAGTCATGAGTTCAGTTGGGTGGCACCCTCTGTATGAACGTTCGGATTGTTGCCTCTAAAAATCAGAGCTATTGGAAAAGAATGATCTGGTTTGTCTCAAAGTCATGTTGGGATGACTAAATGTTTATTTTTAAATATCTTTTAAACAAAGGAAAAGAAAAAGATTGTGTCCTAGTGGACCAGAAAGACTGAGAATAAGCAACTTCTCAAGTTATTGACAGTGTAGGGGGAGGTCCCATCTCCTGAGACAGACCCAGGTAAGACCAAGCTCAGAAACCATGCAATTTTCCTGGAGCCAAGGCTGCTTAAAAATGAGAAAAGCACCAACTCTTGAACTTGTAGACCCAATGAGGAGAAAATCCTTGCCATCTAGGCTCCCTTTGCTTAAGGTTCCTTCTCCTCAGCTCCTGGATTGTATTGGCAACGCTAATGCTCCAGCAGTGTTTGCAGACTGACAGCCCACCCATTCCCTTTGGAAGCTCGCTCCCAGCAGGCTCTACCATGGCAGTTGGCAAAGGTCGTCCTCAGAAGTTCTATAGAACCCCTGATCATGCTGGATAGAGATAGGAAATAAACCAGAACCTGAGTTCCTTTCATTTGGATCTTAAACAAAGGGTGTGTTACTAGGTGCTGGCCAGGAAATGAGCAGTGTATGCAGGCCAGTTTCATTTTCAAGGGTGAGATGACAACATGAAACTTTTTTATTTAAAAAACATACAGGGTTCTTTGCCCTGAAAGTACTATCTTTGTTGTATAAGATGACTATTCACCAAAGTTGGGTCAAGGGGGACATTCTGGGGTGCCTAGGTGGCTCAGTCAGTTGAATGTCCAACTCTTGATTTCCGCTCAGATCATGATTCCAGGGTCATGGGATCCAGCCCTGCACTGGGCTCTGTGATGAGCATGGAGTCTGCTTGGGATTCTCTCTCTCTCTCTCTCTCTCTCTCTCTCTCTTCTCTCGCCCTCTGTCCCTACCCCGCTCTCCTTCTTTCTTTCTTAAAAAAGCCCAAAAAACAAAAAACAGTTTTAAGGGTGACATTCTGAATGATGGCTTCATAATCCCGCTGGAAGAATCTTTTCTTCAACATTTAAGAAAATCTTTCAATATCCTGGATTATTTGGATGTTTCAAGGGAAAACCTTTTTTTGTCTTAATACAATTCAATTCAACTAAGCAAAGATAGCTTTGAGTATTCACTACAACTCTGTGCTAGGGAAGACACTAGGGGGAAAAAACCCAACAACTTGCAGTCTTGGGGGGAAGATAAGACAAAGAAATATGAGGCAGAGAAATAATGGTGAGAGAGCCACACCTTCTGCCGCCACATACTTTAATAACCAAAACAGAACATCTGGCCCAGAATTTTTTTCCCTTCCTTTTAATTAACTCTTTTAAAAAACTTTACCATTCCATGTAAAAGCAATGGGTCGGCTTCCTCTAATTTATATAGATCTTTACAAATTTTAAAAAAGATTTGAACTTGTTGATCTTCTTCTTGAGTACGAAAGCAATACCCATTTGTAAAAACATAAATATTGCAGAAATATAAAACACAGAATGCACATCTTCCACACTCCCACCCTCCTGAGATAACCACTCTTCATGATTACCAATATCGTTTGTAAAGATTACCAACCACATAGTGAGTCTTGCATAGAAGAAATTTGAAACACTAATGATAGAACACAAAAGTGAAGATTTTCAGGAAGATTTACTGCTGGAAATTGAAGAAACTAATTTGACCACAGATCCCAGGAATTGGATATAGGAGGTGTGTGTGTGTGTGTGTGTGTGTGTGTGTGTGTTAAGGACTTGTCTTCTTTTAGAGCAGTTTTAGGTTTACTACAATATTGAGAGGAAGATAACAGAGATTTCAGATACACACCCTGCCCCACACATACATGGCCTTCCCCGTCATCAATGTCACTCATCAGAATGATGACATTTTGTTTTACAAAGGAAGAACCTATGTGGCTCACAGTGAACACATGTGACATCATAGTCACCCAAAGTCCATAGTATCCCTTAGAGTTCATTCTTGGTGGTGTATATTTGATGGGTTTGGACAAGTGTATAATGACATATATTCATCATTATAATATCATACAGAGTATTTTCAGTGCCCTAAAATCCTCTGTGCTTTGCATTTTCATCCACCTGCCCAACCTTTGGTAACCCCTGATCTTTTCATTGTCTCCATAGTTTTGCCTTTTCTAGATTGTCCTTGAGCTGGAATCGCATAGTATGTAGACTTTTCAGATTGGCTTCTTTCACTTAGCAATATGCATTTATGATTCCCCATGTCTTTTCATGGGCTGATAGCTCACTTCATTGTCTTGGTACACCATGGTTTATTTATCCGTTCACCTTCTGAAGAACATCTTGGTTGCTTCCAAGTTTGGCAATATGAATAAAATTGCTCTAAACATCCGTGTGTGGGTTTGTGTAGACATACAGTTTCAACTCCTTTGGGTAAAGACCAAGGAGCATAATTGCTGGATCACACAGTACGAGTATGCTTAGCTTTGCAGGAAGCCCCCAGTCTTATAAAGTGACTGTATCATTTTGCATTCCTACCAGCAACGTATGAGAGTTCTGTCATTCCACATCCTCGCCAGCATTTGGTATTGGCAATGTCCAGGATTTTGACCATTTAAATAGGTGTGTAGTGGCATCTCATTGTCTCAACTTGTATTTCCTGATGACATCGGATTTGGAGCCTCTTTTCATATTCTTATCTGCTATCTGTGTATCTGTATCTCTGGTGAGCTGTCTGTTTAGGTCTTTGGCCCATTTTTTAATCAAGTTGTTTTTTTCTTGTTGAGCTTTAAGAATTCTTGTTTATTTTGTATATATAAAGGATAATCGTCCTTTATCGATTGTGTCTTTTACAAATACTTTCTGCCAGTCTGTGGCTTGTCTTATTATCTTCACATTGTCTTTTGCAGAGCAGAAGTTTTTAATTTTAATGAAGTCCAGCTTATCAATTATTTCTTTTTTGGATCGTGTCTTTGGTGGTATAGCTAAGGGTTTTGTTTTTAAGGAATGCATTTCTGGAACTCTTATATCAGGATGACAAAGATTACAGACCCAGGGCATTGATGGTTTGACTGAACGTGTGTAGTATCAAAGTTATTTGTTTCATTGACCTACCTCTAAGACTGTTCCTGTGACAGAGGGGTGGGATGACCCAGACTTCAGGCTTGACTTCCCAAAAATCTGTTACCTTCCCAACTTGATTCATCAGATGTCAGTTAGTTTGAATGGAGCCTACATTCTTGTTGCTGGAATGAACTATTTTTAAAATCTCACATATATTTTTGAAGAGCCATCTGTTAAATTTGTGCTGTGTTCAACAACAGAAGGGCAAAAACTCATTTATCATTAGGCATTGCCACTTCGAATTTATTTTTTTCCACAAATACTAAAGTCACTGTGCTTAAGATTAAATTCAGTCCAGTTTGGGGGCACCTGGGTGGCTCAGTCAGCTAAGCACTGTGACTTCGGCTCAGGTCATGATCTCACGGTTCGTGTGTTCAAGCCCTGTCTCAGGCTCTGTGCTGACAGCTTGGAGCCTGGATCCTGCTTCACATTCTGTGTGTGTGTCTGTCTTTCTCTGCCCCTTCCTGACATATACTCTCTCTCTCAAAAATAAATAAATAAACATTAAATAAATTCAATCCAGTTTAGAAAACATTTACTGACACCTGAGGCGTACAGAGGTGATAAAGTCATGGTTTGCCACCCAGGAGCTTGCATTTCAGTAAAAAGGTAAGATATAAACATGAATAAGTATAGGTCAGAGCTGAATAAATTCCCCAACAGAGGATTAAGCAAATTATTACACGGAACATAATTTTTTTAGAGAAAGTACTTTTTCAGCTATCGATTTCAACTGTGTATTCTTAGCGCCTACCACTAAGTCATGATTGCTCACTAAATGCTTGGTTGGTTGAGTAAGTGAATGATGGATGGGCAATGGATATTGTTTAAATGTTTCCTTTCAAGAAGGGCATTTTGGGGGAATACTAGTGAATAGACAAAAGGGACAAATTCATTCAGAGATGTAGTCAAAAGGCAGTGTGTTCCCAGGGGCTGGGAATGCCAAGCCGAGACATTTGTTCTGGGACACATCATGGGGATCCATGGAGCATGGTGAAGAAGGGACTGACTTCGTCAGAACTGAACTGGAAAATTACCAGTTTGCTAGAGGATTGTTGGAGGCACTCTTTCCAGGATTGGCCTCTATTTGACTTTGTCCAGCAAACTGATTGTATTAGGCCTATCTTTCTTCCAAGTTATTGCAGAAAGCCAAAGTGATCATAATAAACAAGGGGTTCTTAAACTTTAGACACAGGGAAAATCATCAAGGGAGATCTTTAAATGTGCAGACTTCTGTCACCGACTCCCAGAGAGTGTGATTTAGCTGGTCTGGAGGGGACCCCCTGCAATCTGTGCAGTTGGTAGAAACTTCCAGGAGATCCTGATGAGAGCAGAGTTGGGAACTCACTGTAAGAAGTCCCAGAGTTGAGCATTTTACCTCGTTAACAGTATCTTGCCCAGATGCAGCCGGAGCTTTTTGGGCAACGTTTCCTAGACTGGATCACAGGTCAGTTAATTCAAGCAGTTGCTGCCAAGATTACCCTGCAAGCCTCTCTTTGCATTACTGTATGGTTAGAGGTTCTTCCATGACACCTGTGCTCTGGGCTACGCATTAGAACCATTCCAGAAAATTCGTGGTGCACATATAGTGCTGTTTACCCAAGAATCGGGGTGGAGGGTAATGAAGTGCTTATGGTTGAGTGCAGATGTGTATTTATATAACTTCTCTCGGGTTAGAAACCCAGAAAAGTTACTATTCAACATCGCAGCTAAATCAGCATGTTATCTCCAAAATGTTTTCATGTTTAAAGACGTCCTCTCTCCCATTCTGCTTTGTACGTTTTTAACTTACACTGATGATATTATACCAGCCCTTTGTGCTGACTTAGCAGTGACCTTTGGCCCAAGGTAATTAAGTTCTGCCTTAACCACTTAACAAAATTTTGTCGTTAGAAGCAAAATTAATATCACAGGCAGAGATTGGCATTCTAGGACTCTAGAGAAACAGAGTTGCTGTGACAAAAAAAAAAAAAAAAGAAAAGAAAAAGAAAAAGAAAAAGAAAAGAAAGAAAGAAAGAAAGAAAAAGAAAAGGCATAAAATATTCCAGAAAGGACTCCCATCAAGGAATGGGAGAAGATTAGATGGAATGGTGGCCCAGTTAGAGCCTAGGTGGAAAGATGAGAGGCGTGGAACAGTGTTTGGAGGCCTGCTGGCCAGGGGACGGGGTCTGTATTTCAAGCCAGGAGAAAACCAGTGGCGACTGGGCAAGTGTCTCTCTTCTTCAGCCATTCCTAGGAATTGCCTTCATTGGGAAGCTCTAACAGGATGAGAGCGATGGCAGGGAAAGGCTGGCTTGCATAGCTGGTGCCATCTGAGTGACTGATAGCTCATTCTCTTACGCTCAGAAAGGGTAAGTGCTAGAGTAGGATAGCATGGGAGCTTGGTGGAGGGAGAGAAGCTGATCCCTGCTAGGGAAGGGCACAGCTGGGCATGCCGGAGGCAAACTTGACTGTATCCTAAGGTCCCCTAGGGGCTGCCAACTCTTCAGCACTGGGTGGACAAACAGATGCCCTCCAGGGAAGTGTCACTATCACAAGTGATGACACACAGGGGCAGTTGGCAGGAATATTGCAACTGAGCTTCTGGAGAGAGGCCAACATTACATCTCAGGAATTATGGAGACGTGTTTTGTTGAGCTGCTGGAATTGCAATGGAGAGCCATTCCTAAGTGTTCATTGAAGCTCACTTATAACCAAGGGTGAGTCACATAGAGGGTTACTGACATTCAGAAAGGAGACAGGCCAGTGTTGGCTGCACTCAAAAGCTTGGCAGGATTTGACTGAGTGGCATGGCAATTGTTGGAGAGGCAGGATGGTGTTCATATAAAGAAATTGTGTAGAGGTTTTCACTGCCAAAGTGACAGATAAGGAGAGCAGAAAAATAGTAACTATAGAGGGCGCTATGGAATCAAGGACAGATTTTGGTTTGTTTTTATTGTGGGCAGTATTTCAGCACATTTATATCTTGATGGGAATGATGTAGCTGAGAGGGAGAAGACTGAGGAGTACATACAGAGGCAGAAATTGCAGAAGCAAAATCCATGGGTAGGTGGAGGAGAGGAGATGTGTGCACATGTGGAAAGATTGACCTCAGGTTGGGAGCACAGACAGTTCAATGATTGTAGCAAGAGAGGAGGCAGACAGCAGGTGCGGGTAGGAAGGTTGCCTTGGCATGGGACGATGAGGATATTCTCTTCTGATTGCCTGTTTTGTCCATGAAATAAGCAAGGTCATGAGCTGGCAGTGAGAAGGATACAAGAGGGTGTTAGAAGCTTTCAAGGTGCAAAAAAGGTGGGAGTTCAGAAAGGTAAAGTGATTTGACCTTGTTGGCTAATTAGTGGCCTTCTCAGACCAGGGTCCAGGAAAACTGTGAATAGATGCCTTGGAAGTATGATAGATGGCCAGGGAGTCCTGCGAGTCCACTTTGGGGGTGTGATCATGACATTTAAGTGGGAATAGTCAGGAAGGTGAGTGTTCAGCCATATGCAGCTCCCTGGGTGAAGGCGTGGAGCAAGGGGAGGTTGAATGAACCAGGTGAGCACAATAAGTGAGAGAAGGGAAGGGGTTGAGGAGCACAGAGAAGAGAGATGGCAGTGTTAGATCACAGACTCCAGCTCAGATTAGGAGAAAAGGGTGTGAACGCAATGAAGGAGGACGGGAGGGGGTGATGTCCATAGATTGGGGCTGCCCGTGTGGCTGCAGACTGTGGACTGGAGCAATAGATGGAACGCACTGGAAAGATACAAAAAATGGCCTCTGGAATGAGTTGAATAGTGTCCCCACTGCCCAGTTCCTACACGGACCCTCAGAAGGTGACCTTATTTGGAAATGGGATCTTCGCAGGTGTAATTAGCTAAGATGAAGTCGTGGGGTGGGGTGGGCCCTAAATCCAGTGATGGGTACCCTTACAAAAAGAGAAGATACATGGACACACAGGGGAGAAGGCCATGTGATGACACACGCAGAGGTTGGAAGGATGCGGCCACAAGCCAAGGAATGCCGAGGATTGCCACGGGCCACCAACTAAGAGGCAAGGAAGGGACTTTTGTCTAAAATTAATATTACAAAATTTCACAAAATTACAAAATTAAAATTACAAAATTAATTATAAAATTAATATTTACAAAATTAACATTACAAAATATTACAAAATTCTGGAAAAACTGGGTCACTGTGACACCTCCTCCCCTCCCCCCCATCCAAAGAAACATAAACTATTCTGGAAAGGACTCTTCATCAAGGAATGGAAGAGGATTAGATGGGGTGGTGGCCCTGAGGGACCATGGTCCTGCCAACACCCTCCTTCTAGAGTTTGGAACTGTGAGAGAATATATTTCTCTTGTTTTCAGCCACCCAGTTTGTGGTTCTTCGTGCTAACCAGCAAAAACAAGCAAATAAATACACGCAGCAGCTTTCTGTTTGATCAACGGTTCCCAACTCAGTGTTGCCCTCTGTGGTCATGAAGGGTCATCCTTTGTAGGTCCACTTGGCCGTGCATCGGATGCATGCCTGGGTCTCAGTGATGGTGCATGCCCACACAACCACTCACATTTGGTAACAAAACAGCTTTCACAGAAGGGTGTGCCTGGCAGGGCCTAAAGGGCCCCCCTCACTGTTTGTGGAACACTTAGGGTGGTATTGTTTAACCCCGTGCAACTTCCTGCCACCTAATGGGGCGATTTCCTGCTCCAGTATCCTTCTGTTCTACACAGAGATGCTGGCTGTAGCCATGACTTCGGCTGGTTTCCTCTGACGCATCGCTGAGCCTAACATCTGAATAGCAGAAGGTATTTCCTAGAAGAAACTGGCTCTTCATTGCCTGCTGTCTTTCTAAAGCATCCATCAAGAGTTTAATGAGGACTTGTACAGAGTCCAGCACTGCAAAGGGGTACAACTTACCCCTCCTTCTCCTGCTTGCCACCATACATAACCACCAACCCCGAATGGAACAGTCCGCAGCAGGGAGGAAGCCTTGCTTAGGCCCAGGACGATGGAAGGGAGTTTGTCTTAGTTGTCAGAGGATCCAGCCCAGCCACTGCCCAGTCCAGAACAGGTTTGCAGCAGGGGGGCCTGGCCTTCTGGGTTCTCCTGAGGCTGGAGCAAAGGTCGGAGGAGCACCTTCTAGCGTCCGGGCGCTTTTCCTGAGAGCTGTGCTGCCACTTGTGCAAATTGCTCAGGAACTCGGGAAGGCAGGGGCCCATGTCCCCTCATTCATTCTGCATTCACCAAGCCCCTGGCTAGGACGATGTGTGGTGCTGTCCAGAGACAGGGTATTCACCTGGGGCTTGAGGGAGTTGAGGAGCTCACTTGGTGGGGCTTGAGGGAGTTGAGGAGCTCACTTGGTGAAGAATGAGAGGGACATTTTGAGACCCGGGCTCCCAGAGATGGGTGGCAGGCAAGCCTTGCTTCTGAAGCCTCTTCAGGGATGGGGAAAACGAGACCCAGGTTACCTTGCAGAGGGCAAAGGTAGCCCTTCCCTGCCTTCAGCCTCTCTGGGGTATCCTGGTGTCCTGACAGAGGTGCTGAGGAACCAGGTGGACCACAGCTCCTTCACCCACAGCCTGGTTTTAGACCCAGTCTTAAGCCATTGAGGTAGGGTGAACACCCGGGTGCTCATTTCAGCTCAGCTCCCAATGACCTCACAGCTCGTTCACCTTTCCAGACTTTAGTTGTCTCGTCTGCACACCGTGGGGAGAGGCACGCCCAACCCGGGACCTCTGAGGCCCCTCTAACCTAATGCTCTGAGGGGCTATGACTCCAAAGTGTAGATCCAGAGGGTGTCAGGGCAGACCTCAGAGGGCTGAGGAACAGAGGGGGAAGTCACACTTGGGGAGTAGGACATGAAAAGGGGACCATGCAGAACCTGAGAAGGTTCAGTCATAGTGCCAGGAAGAGAGTGGCATGATGCAAAGAAGTGTGTGTAGGTCCCAGTGCCCAAGGCCATGTTAAGTGGAATGTGAGGACTCAGAAAAGGGTCCTGAGCTTAGTGAGAAGAGGTCATGGTTGACATTCATAGACAGAAGTGGGTGGATAGGCGAAGCGTGAATGAGGGGTGGTGAGGAGGAGGGTTCATTCTGGGCTGAGCTCTGAAGCAGTATGTGGTGTGGGTGGGGGGCTTTTACTTCCTTGTAACTGCCCCTTCCTCACGCTGAGCCCCCCTCCCCCGTGCTGCCTACTGACTGTTCTAGCCCTCACCCCACCTCATGACTGCTCTCCAGGAAGTGTTCTAGAATCCTGCGCTCCTACAAAAACTGATTCATCAACAAAAGTTAAAAAAAAAAAAAAGATGAATTTATAGGCTGGCTTTTTGCCAGACACCATGTTGAAGGTTTGCATATACATTAATTTTCTTTACAATAACACTGTGGTAAATACTATTATTTCTCCCTTATTACAAATGAGAAAACTAAAACAGAAATTATAAAACTTACTCAGACTCACATAGCTGAAAATTGGGATTTGAACTTAAGCCATATGACTCCAGAGCCCAAGTTTTAAGAGCTGTGCTACATGGCAGTTTGATTGAACTAATTCATACTATCATGTGAGTGACTGACAGACGTGTTCGCATGGAAATTCAGTCTCTTGCATGATTTCGCATTGTAAAGGAGGAGTTTCAGAATCCAAAGGTAGGGAGTGCAAATGCCGGTACTTTTTGGACAAGTTAGTCTTCTAGGATCTCTTAAATTATACTGCACAGGTTAGCAGGAGTTCACACTTTTTGTCTGTTAAGATAAGAAAAACTGAAATTTGTCAATGAATCTAAAAGAGTCTGTGAATAAAAGAAAGGGGAGACATAGTAGGCAGAAATTAGTTTTTTGTTTTTGTTTTTTTTTTATTTTTAAGGAGAGAAAGATCTGTGCCTGTGTGAAGGCAGAGGGGAGGCCCCGTTGGGAAGGATCCTCTGGAGGTACTCAAGAGAGTGAGGGACACTTGGGGTGTTTTCCAAAGAATCAGAAGGAAGTAGGCTCTCACTATGTCAATCAGGAAGCACCTCCCCCGCCCTGCCCCGAGTATGAAGGGAAGCTAGGGGGATAATGAGGAGACAGATGTGTGTGGAAGTGACAGACTAGGTGGGCAAAGGGAGAGCATGAGACCACCTTGGTCTGCTTGGCAAGAAAACTGGAGTTGATGTCTCCTGTGCAAAGTTCTGGTTTCCCCCGGCATTTTCCCACCTCTGGATCCTAACTGCAGAAAGGTCCCTTGACCTCAGGCGGGGTTCCCAGATCAGAACAGGGTGATTTCTGGCTAGGTCTGACTGAGACTTCTATCACTCTCCCCTTGGTCTCTGGTGTTCTCTTGGCCACTCTGAATACAGCCCGAATGAGCGCCCTGATGCCCCATGAACACATTTTCCTAAGAAACTGTATCCAAGTCAGCACATCCCAAATAAGTGTCACCAAAGGAGCAACTCCTTCACCACCTGCCTCAGGAACACTGAAAACTCTCGGAGTCCAGGAAACCTGAGTTCAGACATTTACAGTGTGAGGGCCATCTCTGACGGCATTCCTTTTTGGTGTTTTAGGAGAAGAGGAGGAAGATGGAGGTGATGAAGACAGATTGGACAATACAGTCAGGACCCCTGGGCCCAAGGGGGCAGGTGGGCTGGTGTCGGAGGCTCAGCTTGCCCGGAGGCTCACGAAAGGAAAGAAGAGCCGTCGGATGCTGTCCAACAAGCCCCAGGACTTCCAGGTAGGAACAGCCAGCGCACCCCACATTTGTTTTACTGCCGTATTGTCCAGCTTCTGTTAGTCGCGGTGTTCCGGGAGAGACCCATTGCTATGGGCAGCAGCTCAGCTAGCAAAAAGGGACATCAGGGCGTAAACCCGAAAAGAAGACCTGTCCGTCTCTGTTCTGCATGCAGAAGTAGACGTAGTCAAGCCAGATGAGGCTCGTCAGAGAAATAAAACTATACCGCTCCTTCCCTTTGGTGGTAGGAGAGAAGAGAATCACAGTATTGCATTTTCGTAGCTCTAGGCACCTGATTGGCGGACAGCCGTGGAGTGAGTTAATGCATCCCAGGCTCAGGCAGACCAGGGAGGAGGCTGGGGTTGGAGCAGCGGCCTCTGCCCTGTCCCGCCCTTTCCCAGGGCCAGTCCCACTACTGGACTATTCCAGTCCCACTACTGCTCTCAGTTTCTGGAACCCAGTTCCACCTTGGGAATGAGCATGGGGGCCACCCCAGTCCATGCACGCCGGTGTGTGGCAAAGCTGCCCTGGCCTACTTTCAGCGGTCCTTACAGGCAGGTGAGCTGACGGGGATCCGAGGACTCCTTACTGGGGAAGGATCAGTAACGACACGCCTTCTGTGCTTCCAGATCCGTGTCCGGGTGATTGAGGGCCGGCAGTTAAGTGGCAACAATATAAGGCCCGTGGTCAAGGTCCACGTCTGTGGCCAGACACACCGAACGAGAATCAAGAGAGGGAACAACCCATTTTTTGATGAGGTAAATGGGCATAATGCATGTTTCTGCTCAGAGTCTGTTCTACTTATATGCACCTCCCAGCGTTCTCTCTCCTGTTCCGTGTGGGAGGGGGACTCGTGGACAAAGATCTGGTAAAGACAATGAAAGTTTCCTGCGTTAAACATTCTAAGGACCACTGGGTCTTGAAACCACATGTCCTGCTTCATCATTGGTTCTCAGAGCTGCCGGGGTCTTGCTGGCGTTTTTACGACCACTTCCCCATGGCGCTTCTCCTGACGGATCCTTGTACCCCTTAAGATGGAGCCCGTGAAGTCACCTACATCTGCCTTTGCTCTTTCTAATCAGCAGGGCATGTCTGAGGGATGAGTCCATGTGACTGAGTCGTTTCTGTGATTGCTTTGTTACTTTTAAAACAGCATGCCCAGCACATTTTCACAATTAAGACCAGTTGATGTTGGACGCCCATGAAAGAAAAAAATACCGAGTTTCAGTCCCAGCTCTAAGGCAGATGTTACAGTTTTCACAGGGACAACCATGGCTGGCTTTTTAAAGATGTCAAAACCTACGTGGCTAGAAAAATAATACATGTTAAAGGAAAGCAGTTAGGAGCCAAAAGGTTTTTCTTGTCCCTGAATATCGAGAACATAGTCCTTCTGTTGACCTCTTCTGGAACACTCTTCAAAAACACTGAATACCTTGATAGTCATCTCAGGTAGCACAAACCCCACGATCAGGGCTGTGAAGAGAAATGATAAGCTTGGGGACTTTTCCAAGCCCAGCCTTGCTCTGAGGAGATTCATTTCGGAGATTCCTCAGGCGTGCGTCCCATTGCCCGTTCTGTGAGCCCAGGCCTTCTTTCCAGGGTTTCCTATCCCCGTTCCCCTGAGATCCCTCCCTACAGCTTCCAGACCTAGCCTCAGCTCCACTTTTGTTCTTTTCCATATCCCTATGTGTAAAAGGAACCAGTTGTTTCTGTCCTGTGTTCTAGTTTCTTCCCCTATGTTCAAGCTGGCCCTACCTTCATTCACAGAAGACCTATGTTCTTGCTTGTCACTTCTCTTCGTTGGATGTACTGTAGACACCAGCATGCAGCTAAGTAGTGTCAAAGCAGACATGAGACATGGGTGTGCACTGAGCACTTCAGGAAAGTGGACTTTGGGAAAGAGGTTCACTGTGAAGAAGACCAGACTGCAGGGAGGGCAGGCCACGGGTGACTGGACACCTAAGGTGTAATGCATTCATAGGCAGGATAAATATTTACTCAGCCACATTCTCAGGAGCCTAGCAAGAATCTCCACCTTAGAATTTCCCATTATAATGAATTTTTTTGAGATGAGAACTCTGGGCAAAAGGGAAAAGATCAAATACCTGAGGCTCCAAGCAGACCAATTCAGGAATCAATAAAAGAATTTTACTAAAAAAAATCCCTAGTTTACCTACATCTTTTTAACCAAGTGATTAAACTTGGTATCACTGATAATGGGACGAACTGAAGTGTGTGTCCTGATGTGATATAATGGGAGTATCAACATCACCTGTGTTATTTCTTGTCAAATGACCAATTTGAATCTAACAGCAAGGAAATATTCATGCAAATCCAGAGTGTGGGATATTTTATAAGACAGTTTTAAGTTGTCAGTTTATAAGACAACTGATCTTGATAGAAAAAATAAACCACAAAAATAGGCAGGAGTACAGTTCTATATAAAAGGAAACTAAAAAGACACAACAACCAAATGTAATGTATAATCCTTGAGTGGATCCTAGTTGTCTTTTAAAAAAGCTAAAAAAGAACTTTTTTCAGGACAATTGTAGACATTGTAGAAATTCAGGACAATTGTAGGGAATTCAACTCAACTTTCCAGGTCATGCAAGCCCTAAGCACCCATTTTAGTGGGATTGCAACATGCAATAACCTTAGATCTTTATGTGAGCTAGTATGTTTCTGGCCCCAAAGGAACGATTCTGTTTCATTACATAAACACTACCATTGTTACTTAACCCTTTTTCCTTTTTCTGACATGCAAAGGTGAGTTTGCCATGAAGCTCAAGAAGCTTAAGCTTATGGGTCTTTCTGAAGGCCCATGCAATGTGTTCTCATGGTCACACCTATTTGGGGTTATGTTTTTATAATTTCTTAGGAGGGCCCTCAAATTATAGCATTAGATCACACTAAACCTGAGTCCACCCCTGTAAACGTTCAAACATTTTTCTCTTTTGTTTTGACAGTTATTTTTCTACAATGTCCACATAACTCCTTCTGAACTGATGGATGAGATCATCAGCATTCGGGTAAGGGGGCTCCGGAGTAGGAAGGTGGTGCTCTCTAACTGCCGGATAAAGCCGATAAGCTTCTCATGGCTCTTCTTTCTTTCAGGTTTATAATTCCCATTCTTTGCGGGCAGACTGTCTGATGGGGGAATTTAAGGTGAGTGCCAACAGTCTGTTTCATTCAACTTAGATGGGCACTCTTGTAATGAGGCATCAGGTTCCTGGCCACATATCCGGCTGTCCACCTGGGTGATCTTAAAAGTTACCTGTGAGGGATTCATGTCACGGTCTTTGCTGAGGGCTGGTATGCCAGCAGGACACAAATGCCCCAGGGGCCAGAAACCAGCTGAGTGTCCTCTGGCCTGGGTCTAGTCAACTTCCAAGTACAATACTTGCGATACCTTAAAGCAAATACCTGAAAGCTGCCACATGAGGGCCCTTGCCAGCACTCCAGCTGTGGATGGAAGCCAGTGCAGGGCTGCAGAGGGAAAGGGTGCTTGTTGACGGCAAGAAGCCCATCACCCAGCTCCAATTACCGGCAGCCCCAGAGCTCCATCTACAAAGCCAATTATTGTAAATCTTGAATATGAAAGGCAAGCAAACCAGGAAAGAGAATCGGGGTGCTTTTCCAAGTAACCCATCTTGGAATTAAAGAGAAATATTTGGTGGGTGCTTCTCAGTAATTCTGCGTGGAATGGACTACCTCTCAAAGCCTCTCAGGGCTCCCAGTCATTAGAAGTCCTAGAGAATGATTTGTATCAGGCCTGAATGTGTTCATACCTGTCTGCCACCAACTAGCCACATGCCAACTGATCCTTAGTTTTCTCTGTTAAAAGGAGTCAATGTGAAGACTAGTACACTGTTTGGCACATTGAAGTGCCCAACTGATGGTTATATTAATATTAGCATTAGCATTAGCATTAGCATTAGCATTAGCCAGAGGAGAGGAAGAGGAATATTGGATAGGAATATTGGATAGGAAGAGGAATAGTGGACAGGTGACTTCTCATAGGGTAACCAAAGTCCAGGTTTGCCCAGGACTGAGGGATTTCACAGAATGTGAGACTTTCTGTGCTTGGGGAAAAGTCCCAAGCAAACCAGGACATACTGGTTATCCTACTTCCACGGTCCCTTCCAGTTCTAAGACTAGTTAGTTCATTCATTCAAAATGATTGATTGAGGGTCAGGCAGGGCACTGGAGGTATGGAGAGGGTAAGAAGGAAATGTTCTCAAAGAAACCAAAGTCTTGTCAAGAGTCTTATATTTAATATATAATAATGGGGCACCTGGGTGGCTCAGTCGGTTAAGTGTGGGACTTTGGCTCAGGTCATGATCTCATGGTTCGTCGTGAGTTCGAGCCCTGCATTGGGCTCTGTGCTGACAGCTCAGAGCCTGGAGCCTGCTTCAGATCCTGTGTCTCCCTCTTTCTCTGCCCCTCCCCTGCTTACACTCTGTCTCTCTCTCAAAAATAAAAAAAAAAAACATTAAAAACATTTTTAATATAACAATTATGGTTTCTTTGAAATGACTAAACTGATTTTAAAATCTATTTGAACTATTTTAAATTATTTTTTCCCAGATTGATGTTGGATTCATTTATGATGAACCTGGTAAGTAATATTTTTTTTCCCCGTGAACCTGAACATTCTGGGAATCAAGAAAATCTGAGGGATCAAAAAGGGAATAATAAAAATGTTTTCTTGATTGAGGAGGGGGAAGTATACTTAGGAATGAGTAATAGCAGCTTAATATGGACATCTTTTTTAATCTGATAGTAATTATCCTAACATTCACAAGTAGGTAATTTCTCTGTTTTGTGACAGTATTTTGATCTTATCAAAATCAAATTATAAAAACAGTTAATAGAGCTTAGACAGAGTCTTGAGTCACACCAGGGCAGGATCAGGGTTGGGGGCTAGTCAGTGCAAAGCAGAGGACATCAATCTAGAGACTCATCTGGCAAATTTGGTGTCATTATGATATTTCAGAGAAAATTATTGTTTGTCTTATAGCAGATGAAATCACAGACCTGTCAACTTATCTGTAGTGTGTCCCTGTCCTTTTAATCCTTCTTTATTTTAGGTCATGCTATCATGAGAAAATGGCTTCTTCTCAATGACCCCGAAGATGCCAGCTCAGGAGCTAAAGGTTACATGAAAGTCAGCATGTTCATCCTGGGAACCGGAGATGAGCCTCCTGTGAGCCCTTACATTCTATACCTTTTACATGTTTTCACTAAAAAGGGAGGGCCAAGAGCTAAGCAAGTGGGAGTCAGTAGTTGTGAAATGCAACACAACTTCCAATCAATAACCCCAACCTTCCAGTTCCTCCTATTTTTTGGAAGTTGTTCTTTTCTCCATGGTAGAACTATTATTCCAGCTCACTTGGACACCTTCCTGGTGCCCAGGAGTGGATTTTTCATTTAGTAAAGATATGTGTGTTTTCAAGAGTCCCTTGCATCATTTGACCTATAAAGTATGGCTCACTTGCAAAACCAGGCATTGCTACCTAAAGGGACAGTTGTCATTCTAGGAAACTAGACAGCAAACTGGGAGACAGGTAGTACCCAAGAGAAATTGACAAAACTTCAGGAACTGTCTCTCTTTTTTTCTCCTATTTAGTGCTCATAAAATTACAAAAGGTCACGTTATTTTCTTGTGGAAGAGACATACGAGCTTTGATTATGCAGACTAATTTTGACATGGAATTGGTGGCTGAACTCTTAAGCCTGAAGCACAGGAAATCCTAATGGAAACAGTTCCAATTGGTTTCATTTTACAAGCATCAGTTTGGCTCTTTCCAAGTGCTGCTTTTCTATGGGTATCATTTATAATCATGTTTCCCCAATAGGCTGAGAAACGAGATCGTGATAATGACAGTGATGACGTGGAGAGTAATTTGCTACTCCCTGCTGGCATCGCTCTCCGGTGGGTGACCTTCTTGCTGAAAATCTACCGAGCAGAGGACATCCCCCAGAGTACGTATGGATTCAGTCCTTCCCCAGGATGACCAGTTTTCTGCACAATCACATGTGCTAACATCATGCTCTGAATAGTGATTGGTTGCTATCTATCCTTGGTTTTTCTTTGTGAAGGCCTTCGTGGACTTCTTTCCATTCATTCTGGCCCCACTGAAAGCTTCCTGAGCAGGCTGATGGGGAAGCCAGTTGGTCATTGGTCCTTGCTCCTAACTGAGCGTTTGGCCCATTCTGTTCCATGTGTGTTCTCCATCTTCTTCTTATTCTAGAGGATACAAAAGAGTGGCCAGCAGTCAGCACTTCCGACTCCTTTCATCACAGGGGAGAATATGACATTTTTGAAACAAGTAATGTGTTTGTTATTGGATTATTAAAAATAGCTGAGCAAAACATGGTTAAGTGCCAGTAACTAGAAATCTGGCAATATTGCGTGGCAAGGTACGTGTAACAAGAGATTGGATGCATTTAAGAGAATCACTTATGGTGATTTTACTCATAGACACTGGCCCAGCCACTCCTTTGTCATTGCCAAGGACCCAGCAACCTTCTGCCTTGTCCAGCCTGTCTGCTTCCCGCTGGGCCCTGGGACATGGGAACCCTTCCCAAGTCCCCAGGAGATAGCACTCTGTGTACAAGCCATGGATCTCTTCAGGATTTGCTACTTTCCCTGGGAACCTGCCCCTTCTCTTTTTTAACATCCTATAATGCTTATCCTATAATGCTCATTTCTGCTCAGAGATATCTTAAATGAAGTAAATAAATTAAACCTCACATTATACTGCCTACACGGACTATTTAATTGATATCCATTCATTTCTTAGTTTGTTAAAACAGAGACATGGTGTTTATAGTTGCTTAAATGTGTTATTTATGATTATGTTATGTGTGATCATGCCAAAGTTCCTTGGATTTCTCAGAAAAAGTCAGACTAGGCTTATACTATTTTGACCTAAAACGTATTTCCAAGTTGAAACCAGGATGAGTTTTTTTTTTTTTTTATTTTTTTTTTTCAACGTTTTTTATTTATTTTTGGGACAGAGAGAGACAGAGCATGAACGGGGGAGGGGCAGAGAGAGAGGGAGACACAGAATCTGAAGCAGGCTCCAGGCTCCGAGCCGTCAGCCCAGAGCCTGACGCGGGGCTCGAACTCACGGACAGCGAGATCGTGACCTGGCTGAAGTCGGACGCTTAACCGACTGCGCCACCCAGGCGCCCCACCAGGATGAGTTTTTGAACTGCCTCTGACCTTATATGGATGGACTGTCTTTATTCTACTTTGTCTTCATGGATGACTGATTTTCAATATAATAATTTATTGGTTTATTTTTCAAGGTGCTCTTGTTTTTTGTTTTTTTTTTTAACTTTGTGGGGAGAACACATTTTTTTCTCTTAGCTGAGACAAAATTTCTGCAATACAGTGCTACTCCTGCTTGCCACTTTTGAGAACAATTCTTGTTGCAACTTGTCTTCATGTTTAGGAGAAAATTTTTAATTTTGCTGAGTGATTTCTGTTCCTTTAAGAAAATCAAATTTAATCTCTGCTGTGCGACATGTTGCTTTCTAGTGGATGATGCCTTCTCACAGACGGTAAAGGAAATATTCGGAGGCAATGCAGATAAAAAAAACCTAGTGGATCCTTTTGTAGAAGTTTCCTTTGCTGGGAAAAAGGTTTGTATGTGATCTAAATGCAGACGCCTCTAGGAAAAAATATTTAAACCACTGTGCTTTCCTTGGAGTGAATTCCTGTTTATTCTTTGTGAAAGTAGCTGACTCCTGATGATCTGGGAAGTCTGCAGGAACACAGATTATTTGAGTCAGAACATGCCAGACTTCTCCACAGGTTTATTTTGGAGTGGAAAGTTTGCAGGACTCAAATTAGAAAATTCAGTCTTTTGAAAGAATAGAATGTGAAAACTATCACTGAATTATTTGGATTACTTCTCAGACCCAAACCTTGTCTTTGTCTAAGGCAAGCTTCCTCTCTGGCAACAACAATCCTCAGTAAATGTTGGGGATAGCCCCCCGACGCCCAGCTGCCCGCTCCCCACATGCTTCTCACTTCCCAGGCCCCAGCCAGCCGCCGGAACTGGAGAGCAGGCAGGAGAGCTCCATCCCAGCCCACTGGGATGAGCCGGGAGACTCTTGGTATAGGCACATCCGAGACCACCATGCCTAGTTATAGGCATGAAGACCTAGCGTCTTCTGTACAGTCGAACCATTTACTTATGAAAGCAAGATTTGGTCAACCACACGCATATGGACCAGGTGTTTCTAGGAGAGGCAGTGCTTTCTAGGAGAGGCAGTGCGTGGTGGGGGGGAGGCGGTGGAAAAGCCCTCTGTTCTGGTGCAAGATTTACGTTTAGACTTGAGCCCACTCCAGAGGCAATTAAGGCAAATTCCTTTAGCTCTCAGTCTCAATTTCCTGAGCTATAAATCAAGATAATAATAATCCCATAGGATTGTTGAAAGTGTTAATTAATTAGGTAAGTAATTATTGTGAGCCTATTAAATATGGAAACTGTCCCGTGTGCTAGGGATAGAGAATTCAGCTCTCATGGAACTTCCCTTGTAGCAGAAGGAACAGCAATAAACAAGCAAATAAGTATCTGAATCATTTCAGATAATACCATGTATGACGCAGAAAAGAGGGCGGAGGACAAGGAGTGATTGGTGCTGGGGGTTGGGGAGAGGAGGTGGGTTTTGCTAGGTTAGCAGGTGGGACACCTTTGAGGAGGTGACATTTGAGCAGAGGCCTGGATGATGTGAGATCTGGAGGGCAGGGGTTTCCAGGAAGAGAGAAGAGCAGGTGTAAAGGCTCCCAAGGAGGAGACACATTTGCAGTGAAAGACACCCCATGTGGCTGGGGTGCAGTGAGCTGGGGGAAGCTAAGAGCTGAAGTCAGATTTGGGGTGGGGAAAGGTAGGCAGGGTTTTATGAACCAGAGTAGGGTCTGGACTTCAAGCATGCCTGGAGAGCTCACTGAGACTGCTACACAGGGGGTGCCATGAAAGTAAGGAGGCAGGAGAGGGTGTGTGCATCAGACAGGAGCCAACGGCAGGCACCCCGGGGAGATCAGCATCTGGACAAAGCTGTGGTACCAGGAGTGAGGCATGTCCGGGGAAGAGAGATGTGGTGACTGGTTCTAATAGGAGCTGGTTTGGGGAGCAGGGAGAGGGGCTTGTGGGCAGGATCAAAAGATCTGTGTGCATATGTTAATGAAGAGGTGCTCACTAGATAGTATGCAGTAAGTGCTCAATAAACATTAACTCTTGCAACATGACCCTAATCCAATGTTAGAAATCTGACGATTGAAAAGCAACTTTTAGTGCATAGATGAAGCAAAGATTAATATTAAACCCATGTTATATTTTACCTAATAGTTAGAAGAGAAATAAACTTTAACCAGGCTACTAAGTATGTAACTGGCTAAATAGACTGCTAGAGTCAAAATGTAGTATGCATACATGTGAACTTATAGAAATTAGAATCTTGAATATCTACTGTTTTGTTTTGATGATTTTACAGGTTTGCACAAATATAATTGAGAAAAATGCAAACCCTGAGTGGAACCAAGTCATTAATCTTCAGATCAAGGTTTGATGTTTTTTTCTTGCAGAAAAATAAGACTATTTGCTTTAATAGTTACTGAATAAGTTGAGAAACAACTACTTTGTTCTGTTTCTTTTTAACAGTTTCCTTCGATGTGTGAAAAAATAAAGCTAACAATATATGACTGGTGAGTTAAAAAACAAATTTGTGTCTAATTCAGAATTAAAGAATTGAACACTTGGATATTGCAGAACATTACTCTGATGGTCTAACTCTTCTTTTCAGCCTGTTTCTTTTTCTTCTAGAGGGAGGTGATAAACTGCTCCTGGAATTGGGTGTTTTCTTTTTAAAAAAAAATTATTAATGGTATTGCTACAGAAAAGCTTTGTGTATCTTCGTTCCATTGGCTCGTAAACAAAGAAGGGGAAAATAATCTGAAAACGCCCCAAGATAAGAAATCAAGGATTTAAATACTGTTTAGGCTGTCCAAAATAGACTTCAGAAATGGAATGAACCATTGCTTGAGAAGAATCACCAAAACATTTCAACAGCTATTCTCTGTTATTGTTAGAAAGGAAAATGGAGAAAGCTACCTGTCTGTTTGAATGCAAAGAAAATTCATTGAGAGGTTCTGATGGAATTTTAACTAGATCACCCTCCTAGCGGGGATTGACCATAATAAGGCCATTCTTGTGCATGTTCTAGCTGGATGAGGCATTCAGTTGGCAGTCCTTAACTCCTTGAGATTGAAAATGGCAAATACCATCATCATCCTCATCATCAGCGTTTATACTGGTGTTAACTACCATTTTTTGAGCACTCTAAGTGTTGTACCATGTGACTTAACTGTAATATCCCATTTAGTCTTTAATTTTTTCTTTTTTAACGTTTATTTATTTTTGAGACAGAGAGAGACAGAGCATGAACGGGGGAGGGTCAGAGAGAGAGGGAGACACAGAATGTGAAACAGGCTCCAGGCTCTGAGCAGTCAGCACAGAGCCCGACGCGGGGCTCGAACTCACGGACCGCGAGATCGTGACCTGAGCCGAAGTCGGCCGCTTAACCGACTGAGCCACCCAGGCACCCCCCATTTAGTCTTTAGAGTAACCTTTTCTGTTGGAGACTATTATCAGTTCATTTTACAGATGAAGATACTAAGGCTCAGAGAGGTCAGGTAACTTGCTCACAGTCACTCAGAAAGTTAGAGACTGAGTTGGGCCCCTGCCCTGTCTGCCTGTCCCCATAGTTTTTCCTTTGACAGAATGTATTTGCCTTTTGCATTGGCACCCTCCCAGTGCTATGGCAAAAGGGCACTTTGGGAGGAGGTAGTAAATTTCATTTTGTTCAGTGACCACATCACAGTTTATTGAGGGTCATGGAAGGGTCGTGAAGACAAAAAACCCCTTCCAGTGAGTGTAAACTTGATTTTAGCACTTGAGACCCTCAGGCAACATTCTGAATGTGTTCTATGGGCCTCAGGAACTCTCAGGAATGTGAATGTGGACCTATAGAGTTCAGGTGACTACTCTGGCTTACTGGCTTTGCAGTGAGTGGTTGTGGATTGAGCCATCCCAGAGTCGTCTGTGGTCACTGCAAATGTGGTTACTTTCTGAACTAATCTGCCCCCTCCAAAGCAATAGTGTAGACTAGGATGCAGAGACAGGCCCTGTTTAACTAAGGAATCCTTGGATCCAAATCTTAGGTTACATATTTTGTAGGGTAGTTGCACAACTTGGGGGAAGCTAAGAGTTCTTTAAATGTAGTCTAGATCCTTTTGGATGAACAGAAAAGATTCAAGAACCATGCTTGTGACTTAATATCCTTAAGTAATACTTCTTCTCAGGAAAACTGTGTTTCGTTAGTCATTCTTTATAGTCTAATACTATTATACTATACAATGTATAAGATTGTATGTAACATAGACCATTACTATAATGCAGTATAATAATATTACATTGTAGTATTGTCTTTCCCCCAAATACTGAACCTTTCCTCTCTCCCATGGGGTCTTAGATTTCAGAGTGGGTATACTATTAGATTGAATAAAGGAGAGCCTGAAATGGGGCACCTGGGTGGCTCAGTTGGTTAAACATTTGACTCTTAGTTTCCACTCAGGTCATGGTCTCATGGTTTGTGAGTTCGAGCCCTGCATCAGGCTCTGTACAGACCCTGCTTGGGATTCTCTTACTCTCCCTCTCTCTGCCCCTCCCAATCTCTCTCTGTCTCTCTCCCTCCCTCTCTCTCTGTCTAAAAATAAATAAATAAACATTAAAATAAAAAAAAAGGAAGAATAGGTTGAATTAAGCACAGAGATGTTATTCATAGAAACCTCATTTTTTACACCTACTGTTGGCCCATCCAGAGGCCACTTCATGGGTTAGACTTTCATACTTTCTGTGATATCCATGGAAAGATTAATAATAATGTATTTACTTGTAGTGGGACTATTTGTCCCTACCATACAAATAAGATTTAGGTTCTAGGCAAGCGACTGCCCTCAGCTGCCCTCAGCTGTTACACAGTAGGTGCTCAATAAATATTTGAACTGAATTGGAAGGGAATTGTTCTCCCTGTGAAAGACCCATTCATTGTAGTTGTTAAACCATCAGAGTAATCTGTATGAACATGATAAAATCAGACACACACACTTATCCTATGTAATGTGATTACATTACACCCATTAGATAACGTACCTATAATTGTTTCATTCATTTTATGACAAAGGTATTGAGTGGCCATAGGCAAATCCCTTGACCTGTCTGTAAAAACCTCAGTTTCCATAGCTGAAATGAATTGCCCAGTTAATGTTTCTCAATAGGTAGTTGGAGGACAATCCATATCAGAATCAGTTGAGATATATACTTGTGTAAATGCGGTTACTTGTTCTCCACCCCTGCTTTTATTGAATCAAAAGCTTGGATAAGAGATGAGAGCTGGGGTTTCCAAGTAATTCTTAAAGTACAGTAAAGCTTGAGGCCCGCTGGACAGGATGATTTCTGAGGTCTAGCGTCTTTTCCAACTCAACCTTATTATTGTTGAAGTGAAGCTATATCTTCATAGGTAGAAGCCTTAACCTGTTCTTTCACACAGGGACCGTCTGACTAAAAATGATGTCGTTGGAACAACATACCTATACCTCTCCAAAATTGCTGCCTCTGGTGGGGAAGTGGAAGGTAAGTCCATCAGCAGACCTGGAACTAGACAGGGTGCAGAACTTCTGAAGCAGAATGAACTGGAATGGCCACCTGGCAATGGAGTTGGTTTCTCAAAAGCCAAAAGTGATGAGCCAAGTGAACTATTTCAGTGATGTTTTGGTGATGACCAGCAGAACAATTAATTAGTAACTAATAATTAAGGCAACTAACAGTTTGAAGAATTTGGTTTTCTTGCTCCCATCCAAAAACTCTTCCCAGTAGCTATTTTATAAATTTTTGACTGTCAATACAGAGTGTTGGCAACCTATCTGTTAGAATGGTATTGACTCCAGTCCATCCAAATATAAAATAATACTCCCTTCTCCACTGACTTCCTTAGCAGGAACAAGGATGTCAGGTAGCAATGAGCCATAAAATCTCCACTCCTTAAGATAATGTGTATTTTGTTTTCGTGCTAAAAGCATTGATAACAAATACACTTTTCTTTCTGTTGTTCTCCATACTGAGAATTACTTGCCTATACCTGGCATTGGGATTCTGTGCATACACCAGAAATTGTAACAGGAAATGAAGGAGAAAAGCAAAGATGGTAAGAGAGAAAAATTTAATGCTGACATATCAATAATATCAGCAGCTGATTTTTGTTACCAAAGCAAAAATAACAAAAATGCTTGTAATTACTAATGTATTCAACATATTGAGTAAATTATGTGAGAGAATTCAAGACAGAATATGGTCTTGAGAAACTCAAGGTTCCTCTCATCCTCATTTTGTTTAAGAGGAAACTTTATAGGTTTTAAAACATATATTAATCCAAGCAATGTATAGCATGGATAAGAACCTGGAAGAAATTAGAGATATTGTGAAGAAAACAGAGATTTCCTCTGTCTAGAAGAAAAAAAAAAGGCAATTTGAAATTCCAAGAAAAACAAAATACTGAGCAAAGAAGATATAGTTCAGATATAAAGTCGTATGTGGCCGTTATTTTAAGCAAATGGCTAGAAACTACGAAAGCTCCCGTCTGCATGCCCTCTGCTGAGTGGCAGAGGGGATCATACAACTGGAAGTGTAACAAAGGAAATGTAATCATGACTCTTTCGTCTGCAGAGAACAGTATTTATATGGCTGCTATACTGTTAGCACTAATTGTTTTTTGATTTTTTTCTTTGACGCCTATAGCCAAAGCTCTGAACAGAATGTAAATGTTATTGCCCATTGCAATGTAAAAGTATGGAAGATAGAGACTAGAAGCAGAAGGAGGAAGGCGAGTGGAGGAAGGGTAGGCACGGTGGTAGCCTTGTCTTATCAAGTGAGGAATCCAGAAATAAAGACTAGATTAAATCATAATGGTAACCCACAGAGTAGTTAAAAAATCATATCAAAACTATGTGGGTGGGGAGGGTCAAAATGAGTTACGCCCATTTATCATTGGCAAGAAGTCATTCAATAATTACCTGGAGGTAATTATTCAAAATTTACTGGCATAAGCATTTTTCTTAGTGATATAGCAGAAACATCCAGAAGAATTAAAACCAGAAATTGTTACATGCAGTTTTCAGCCTTGTCTCTGAGGCCTTCTCTCCTTGAAAACCCCTGCAGACTGTCTGTTATGGGTCTCAAAATAACAAGAGGCAGCAAGCATCCCCCGCCTCCCATCCCCAACACACACACAAAAGAAACAAATAATGTACCATGAACTGCAAGCTCTGACCTGCACAGGCTCAGACTAAATTAACTTGGGTTTTCTGGCCTTGGTCCCAGTTAAGTCAGATATAAGACAAGTACACGTTTTATTAAAAATATGAAATGATGGTAACTTCACCAGGCCCTCCTTTGGTGGTGAGAAGCTAGCTCTTCTCAGATGCTTCGCTGCCTTCGGACCAGAGGGATTTGAGTTATTTAATGTGTGGTGCTTCTGCCAATTATCACAAATGTTTGAGCCATTTTGCATATAACCGGTGAGATTGGTATAAATTACAAAAGGGTCATGTCACTTGGGTCTGAATTTGGTGTTTTTCTGGTGTTGCTAAACCACTTACCTAGCATTGGATTTGATTAACTTTTTCAATGTCTCTTTTATAATGCCCGTGTTTCTCTTGTGGTTTAACCAGTCGTATTTTTACTATATAGATTTATCATCTTCGGGATCTGGGGCTGCATCGTATACAGGTTTATGCTTTGTAATTTTGCTATCTTCTAGATTTTCCTATTTACTATTGTCTTACTAAGAATGTATCAATTGACTATCTTTAGAACCTTTTTTTTTTAACATTTTGCTGTCTCCAAAGTAGTTTTGCTATAATTTTAATTTTTGTATTTGTGCTATATGGTTGTCCTGCATGGCTAAAATTAAAACAGATGTGCTAATCAGGCTTTGCTACCACCTCACGTTTTCACCCAGATGCATACCATCCTATTGGGTGCCATTGTAAATAACTGTGAGAGATAACTTTGTCTGTTATTGTTGTTTTTGTTCAGTAGGTAGAGATATGGGGCATGAGATCAGTTGTTCAAAATGTATGGAGTAAACTGTCCCTTACTTTGAACGTGGATCTCTAGGTTGGAAGACACTGAACAATTGTACATTGAAGGGCTTCATCTTTCAAACGGGGGGATCGTAACATGTTCTTTCGTCTGCACAGCACTGGCCATTCTTTGCAAGTTTGCTCAATGGTCTCACATTTGACCATCACAACTCCCCTAATGTTATTGTTCCCCAAATAGATGAGGACTTGAGGTTTCAAGAAATTTGTCATTTTTCAAGTCAACACGATAATCCCTCCATGCTAATTACCCAGGCTTATGGTGAGAAGGGAAAAGAGATACTGCACTGAGAAACCTTTGCAAACAGAAGTTCTGTGCGAATACAAAGCATTATTATTGTCTGCCTTTGTGTTACTGGCACAATGCCCCATTCATATTTGTTTTTAAGAATCAATCTTAATATCTTATACTCGGACTTAATATGAATATGAAGTAGTCCTTTAAGTTTAATTTTTTTTGATGTTTATTTATTTTTGACAGAGAGAGAGAGAGAGAGAGAGAGAGCATGAGCAGGGGAGGGACAGAGAGAGAGGGAGACACAGAATCCAAAGCAGGCTCCAGGCTCCAAACTGTCAGCACAGAGCCCGACGCGGGGCTCAGACTCACAGACCGTGAGATCATGACCTGAGCCGAAGTCAGACGTTCAACCGACTGAGCTACCCAGGCGCCCCTGAAGTAGTCCTTTAAGTTTATAACAAACTTGGCAGATTTGGTAACTCTTCATTCCTTCATTCATTTTTCCAATCAATCCAAGAATATTTATGTGGTAGTTCCCCATGGTAGAACCAGTTCTCAGTGTTTAAGGAATCAAAATAAAATATATTTGAATCCTTCCCCACTCACCAAATGAATTTATAATGTAGTCACAGAAATAGGCGGCTATTTAAGGTTCAAAAATTAAAATATAAAGTGATATGTTACAGAAATCCAGAATACAAAGGAGCCTCACAGAGGTGAATGAAGTCTGAAAAATAATGTTTAAAAAGCAGGTCAGAGGGCTGCCTGGGTGGCTCAGTCGGTTAAGCCTCCGACTTTGGCTTGGGTCATGATTTCACGGTTCCTGAGTTTGAGCCCCGCATCGGGCTCTGTGCTGACAGCTTAGAGCCTGGAGCCTGCTTCAGATTCTGTGTCTCCCCTTCTCTCTGCCCCTCCCCAGCTTGCACTCTCTCTCTCTCAAAAATAAATAAACATTTAAAAAAATTTTTAAAAAGAAAAAATGAAAGAAAGAACGAAAGAAAGAAAGAAAGAAAGAAAGAAAAGCAGGTCAGAGGAAAAGGTTGATGGCCAGGCTAAAGAATTTTTGTTTATGTAGTATAGGCTTTTGAGGAAGGTCTTTGGAAGTTTGATGTGACAGTTGTGCAGAAAAAGTTTGGTGAGGAAAGTTTGGAGACAGGAAGAGACTTACCTTGTGAGAGAATAGGCTTTCCCTGGAGACCATGCTGAAGCATAAACCCAGAGAAGGAAGGTTCTCCATGTTAATGCATAGCCAGCAAGTCAAAGGGTTTAAAATACCTGAAAAGAGATTTGCTTGGACAAAAAGAATTAAGCTGTTGATATCACGGTAACTTGCAGTAGATCATTATTGACAATGATTGTCTCCATCCCTGGAAATCTTTAATGAAAAACAAATACTCATGACAGACAACATAAGTCACCCATGGGAACTGGCTGGGGGTGAGGTAGGGCTAGGCCAGAGGGATGGGTGGTGTACTAGAACTATGAAACTCGAGATCTGGGTCTCAATCTGTCATCTTCAGGGACCTTTGACTAGTCATGTCACTTCTTTGGGCTTCAATTTGGCCGTCCATAATGTGGCATGACTATGGTTGCAAGAGTTTTAATGGCCATTCTTGAACATTCTGTGATTCAACTCCTGAAAGTGACTTCCTTTTCTCACTTTGGATCTCTGCTTTAGTCCTCTGCTGTAGTTCCTCACAATGGATATTCTAGCACGAGGAAAGCAATCAAAACCCTGCTTATTAATAATCAAGTAGTCAACTGTGTCCATGTTCCATATGGCAGATTAGATAAAGCCAAACCAATCCATATGTCCAGATATAATATTCATTTTACCCTGATCATTTGGTAACAGGATAGCACAATCCAGAGAAATCTGTTGGAAAAATTCTTGGTCCCCATTTGGGTTTCACAAGAAGTTTCCAAACAGGTGTCAAGTATGGCACCCCAGGGCATTACCAAGTCTCACCCTTAGGCTGTCAGTTGTTACTTTCCTACATCTTAATTTAAATGTTTCTTTTCTCGTGCATTCTTCACCGAGATTGCACTTTAATTAATCTCTGCCAGTGTGCATGGTTCCTACCTCTTCTCAAAAGTGCCCAAGCGCATTTATACATGGTGTAAGAACCTCAAATAATAATTTTTAAAAATCGCAAGAGCACATTTGTATACAGTCTGGTCAACTGTTCACTAATGGGCATTCTGCTCACCTGCTAATCCACATTTATCTTTCTCCCTTACATATAATCATAGAGTTGGAAAGGGCTATAGGTTAACTTCTCATTCATAGAGGACTTGTCTTGATGATAATCCTGAAAACCCTAGCCTCAACATTTCCTCTGTCACCAGTGTGATCTGTCCCATTGTCTGACATCTCTAATTCCTACAAAGATCTTCCTTATATCGAGTGAAATAAAGAATACCTCCTCGTAGCACCCATCAGTGGCCCTTACTGTGTTTTTGGAAACAAGTCCATCCTTCTTCATATGGGAGCCATTCAGATGGTTGGAGACATTTCCCCATCTTCACCCACAGTCTCCCTGTGACTCCATTATTTCTTACATTGCCCTCAGTTCCCCTCACTGCACTGGGGAGCAGTCTTGCTAAGACAAGGTAGCAGAAATATGGAGCATATTGGATGCTCATCAGAGATAGAATGTTTGAATGGGGACTTTATGTTGCTTATAAATATCATATGGTCCTAACCAAAGGCAGGCAGTTCACTGTTATATATAAAAATTTTTAATGTCTCGTATTTTTAATAGCATCTGCCATATTTGTACTATTTTAGTCTAAGTGGAATTTGGGGGGAACAAATGCAGTTCATCTGGTATATATCATTTAAATGACTTCCCCAAATTACCAATTACCCCAAACTATCCCATTTACCAATGACACATTTAATACAAGGCCAATTATAAACTTGCAAAAAATGTGAAGATCAACTCGAAAGCCTTATTATTCTTTCATTTGCATAGCATTATCTTTCTATAATAACAACATAAGTTTACCCGAACTATCCCCTGAATTTTTTTGTTTGATGTTTTATAGCAATAAGAAAAGGGAAATATTGCAAGTCTCACAAGTGCTTGTAATTTGCATTAATACAACTAACTCACAAATTAGAGGAAAATAGTCTCACTCGGCTAACTAATAACTAATATTTATTTCAATAGATTAATCAGTAAAAGCCTAAAATCTAATAATGATGTTATCTCTCAGCAAATACAGGAGAAACAGAGGTGGGCTTTGTGCCAACATTTGGACCTTGTTACCTGAACCTTTACGGAAGCCCCAGAGAGTACACAGGATTCCCAGACCCCTATGATGAGCTAAATACTGGCAAGGTTAGTGTCTCAATTAAGATTTGTTATTAATGGAACACTGATTAATGTGATTCCTTCTTATAACGGTTATAATTAAGTCTCATATCTAGGGAATCTCTACACACACACACACACACACACACAGATAGACCCGACATGTGACTGATCAAGTGTTGAAGGACAGAAGTCCCACACTCCTCAAGTCTTTGAATACAAGGCTAGGAAAGGATCCTGGAGACCATCTAATTTGGCAATTACAAATGCACAGCATGGCCATTCCCCCTGTCTGGCACTTAGGGCAGATGTCAGTGATCAATGCTGGCGCTTTCCTAACAAGCAAATGTGCCGCCTCAGAATTCTGTTCGATACTGTGTTCTAGGAATCTACCAAATGATTGGAGGTGACATGCCTGAAGGAACTGCTATCCCTGATCCAATCCAACATCTTCATTTTATAGATGAGGATATGGAGGCCCAGAGACGGGAAATGCTCTTTCCAGCATATTAGAAGCCAAAGTAATGTCTTTGAGTCAGTTCTGAAGGCCCAAGAAAGGGACTGAGGTAGAGATAAAGCCCTGAGGGAGCAGGGGTAATGGACTGACTGTGGAAGTGGAAGCCTTCCCTTCCTCTCCAGAAAATTCTGTTGCCAGCACTGCCAGATATGGAGAGAGGAGTATCCGCTCTTCATCCTTATGCTTAGCTACACCCAAAACATCTTCCTCTTTTATTTCCTGGCTGCTCTGAGACTTGCCCTGGTTGCCAACCTGGCAGCCTTCCCTTCCTGAGAAGAGTAGGGAAGGAGCCAAGTTGACACAGATTACGTAGAGCTGCTCTACTGAAGTAGGGTAAGGGAGACTTTGAGTACCTTCCACTCCCACCCCTAGCCTCTGGGAACCTCTTCAGGGTCCAGAGCATGGCTTGAAAGCCTCTGACCTAGTCATAGCTAAGATCCCTTTCAGCCCTGGCTCCCCAGCTCTCTTTGGATCCCTTCCTGAAGTCACTGACTTTTCTTTCAGCTACCAAAGACCTGAACCCAACTGAGAGATTTGTTGACCGATTGAATTTGGAGGTTAGGGCCACGGGAAGGAAACACTAAACTGTAGCTGGCATTAGCCTGACTAGAGAGACAGTTCTTTTTGCTGTTGTTCAGGCCTGCAGGAATAATTTCGTGTTGTTGCCTTTCAGGGGGAAGGAGTTGCCTACAGAGGCAGAATCTTGGTTGAATTAAGCACTTTTCTTGAAAAGACACCACCAGACAAAAAACTTGAGCCCATTTCAAATGATGACCTGCTGGTTGTGGAGGTAACTTTGGAGTGTGGATGATGCTTGGTATGGAAAAGGGGGTGTTAGGGGATTGGCGGTGGGTGGCTCGTGCTGGCCTGCCTGAGCAAGTGGGGACATCGAGGGACTGCAGGATCAGCTGTGGCAGAGTTGGAGAGCTGAGTCATAGCAAGTACCTCTGGATCTATTTAACACCCTCTTGATCTATCTAGAACAGCTGTATGGTGAGTGAGGCTTGCTTCATCTTTTGTGATGTTAATACCCTACCGAAAATTGGCAGGAGCAGTGATACCTCTGAACCAAATGGCCTGTTTGCTAACTGGGGTTGTGTGGTCCTGGGGAAGTGGCCGCAAGAGCCATCCCAAATGGCATTGGTGCCACCATTAATCATTTCCACTTTCAGAAGTAGGCATATCTCAAGCTTCCCAGCATCTGAGGGCACGTTTATATTAATTCCTCCTTGAAGACAGAAGTCTTCCAAATTCACCTCCGCAACCGTTTCTTTCTTTCTTTCTTCCTTCCTTCCTTCCTTCCTTCCTTTCTTTTCTTTCTTTCTTTCTTTCTTTCTTTCTTTCTTTCTTTCTTTCCAATCAGCTCTTTCTCCTCTATGGACACAATTTAAGCGCCCATGATCCATATGGTAGAGAGCTACAGATGTAGTTTTTTCCTAGTAAATTCAAATGCCAGTGTTACTAACTCAAGGTAATAAATCCCAGAAGAAGAATATTACTATCATTAAGCTGTAAAATGCTCATTTTTTTTCCTTGTCAATTAATTGACATCTGCAATACAGATTTGTTAACATATGTGATGGATAACCCAATATTTAGTTAGCCCTGTCTCTGTTGCCCACTGAATCATTTCCAACACATCCTATACCGTTATTATGAGTTTTAAAAATAAATACGCTAGTTTATTAATATTTTTATTTTTTGACTTCTAAAAAATTAACACATAGCACTGTGTAAGTTTAAGGTACATGGTGTGTTGATTTGGTATACTTACATATTGCAATATGATTACCACTGTAGTGTTAGCTAACACTGCCATCATGTCACATAATTATCATTTCTTTTTTGTGGTGAGAACACTCCAGATCTAGTCTGTCAGCAACTTTGAGGCATGTAATATGGCATCGTTGACTATAATCACTATGCACTGCATTACATCTCCAGAATTTGTCTTCTAACTACAAGTTTGTACACTTTGACCAACATCTTCCCAATTCCCCAACCCCTGGTAACTGCCCTTCTACTCTCTGTCTTTATGAGTTTGACTTTAAAAAAAATTTTTTTAACGTTTATTTATTTTTTGAGACAGAGAGAGACAGAGCATGAATGGGGGAGGGCAGAGAGAGAGGGAGGCACAGAATCTGAAACAGGCTCCAGGCTCTGAGCCGTCAGCCCAGAGCCCGATGCGGGGCTCGAACTCACGGACCACGAGATCGTGACCTGAGCTGAAGTCAGACGCTTAACCGACTGAGCCACCCAGGCGCCCCAGAGTTTGACTTTTTTAGATTCCACGTATAAGTGATATCATACAGTGTCTTTCTCGGTCTGGCTTATCTCACTTAGCTTGATGCCCTCCAGGTCCGTCCATGTTGTCACAAATGACAGGATTTCCTTCTTTCTCATGACTGAATAATATTCCATTTTGTATGTGTACACCACATCTTCCCCCACCTATTTCTGAGAATCCCGGGTTGATGCTTATGTGTTCCAGAAATCTGAACTGTTTGCCAGAGCATCCAGCTTACTTATGGCTCCGTGCCCAGGGCCACTCTTTGCTGGATTCCACCCCTGACCCAACAAGCTTCTTGAAGCTGTCTCCTTCACCTTCCCCTCCGTCCCAGGCAGGGGATAGACCCTTCTCTTATGTCTCCACATTACGTCGGAAACCAAACGGCAATTTTAGAAAAACTTTTACCTCCAGTAAGAGTAGGGAAACCGTGAAATGAGTAACTTGAAATGGCTAATCTCAAAGCTCTGGGCTCAGACCAGCTTTCTGGGTCTGTTGCAGTTGGCCTCCCTGCCTCTCTCTAGCCTGCTTACTGTGGCAGGGCTCGGCTCCCCACCTGCCCCTATTCCCAACACCACCCTGTACACATGGCCACCTCAACGTCCGTGTCGAGTGCTATGAATTCCCAGCCAAACAAGGCCTTCTCCTTTCTAGGAGTTTCATGTCTGCCTGTTGTGAGATTTGCCCCTTTCAGGATGAGTGACAAGGAAAATATCTACTCCCTTTAGAGGAAACTCTCCCTTCTCCCCCAGACCATTGTAGCCTTGTTCATGGACTCCCAAGAAGCCAACATTAGGAGGTTAGAGTCCAAAGCAGTATATTCTGGATTTTTCGGTCCTGGCGTGTTTGGAACATTAGGAGTCCAGTTATTCATGAGCCACACAGATTTCAATCCAGCGCCTGTGTCTTCCCCTGTAAGAGAAGACTGGGCCACACATTCTTTCACAGGTTACCTCTGTCTCCACCCCTCAGCCTCAGGAAGGAACCTTACACCTACCACCGGCAAGCCACAGGGCATCAGTCCAAGTTCTCACAGGGAAAGGATCACTTCTCCCCCCTCTACGAGCACAGATTATAACATAGTTCTGGCTAAAACATACACTTAACAGTGCATGTGACCAAATGGAACAGTTGAAGTCAGGTTATTTAAATGGTGAAAAGAACCCCGGTAGGTGTGTGTTTTGTATTATAGTTAAAGGTCCGTCCAAAGAAGTTTTCTAAGCAAAGCAATGGTCTGCCTTGAATGTCAATTCATATCTCGACTCCTAGAATCAGAAACTGCTTAGAAATTTTAAGTCATAGTTTTCCCAGTTTCTATACATTAATGTATCCAATAAAAAATTCTAGGGCACTTGCTTCTATTTCCTGAATCAGCCTATCAAACAAGTGGATATAAAGGCCAGATTAGGTTAAGAACTCTTGGGAGATAAGTCTTCAAGAAATTATCAAGTGTCTCTCCATCACTCTACTCCTTGTCATCCTACCTATTCCCACTGATATACAGACACATAAATAATACCATTTGCGACTTATATCATGCCACCAATGGTGCCATAATGCCATTCTTGGATCTGGCATTAATGGTGTTGACCACTCTTGAGTTATCCCGGAGTTTCTGATGTGTAGCGAGGAGTGATTTTGCTGAGGTGAGAAATTGAATCAGGTGTGCAGAAAAGCAGGTGTGTGAGTGCTGGTCAGTGCACCTAGCCATCACCCAGTCTGCATGTCCATGAGAGTGAGGCTCTGTGCTTCTCTATTCCTGACACCGGTGCACAACTCTTTTTTTTTTTTTAATCTTTTTTAACGTTTTATTTGTTTTTGAGACAGGGAGAGACAGAGCATGAACAGGGGAGGGTCAGAGAGAGGGAGACACAGAATCTGAAACAGGCTCCAGGCTCTGAGCTGTCAGCACAGAGCCCGACACGGGGCTCGAACTCACGGACTGCGAGATCATGACCTGAGCCGAAGTCGGCTGCTTAACCGACTGAGCCACCCAGGTGCCCCGGTGCACAACTCTTACATAGGGTCTGAAGCAGTCCCCCAGAGTTTTCAGTTACTTTGTTACATTTCATGGGGGTAATGATAGACTATTGTGACATTATTGACTTTCGGGATTTGCTGTGATCTCAGGAACATAATCCTTGCAAATGATAAATCTACCATAACATAGTAACAACAGGGGACCCTTGAAGACCTTGAGTGCTGGACTTATCCTGACTTTTCCAAACTTGCTTCTGCAGACGAGGTCATAAATCAAGATGAATCTCTATAAGAAGTGTATGTGGTGGGATCATGTAATGTATACTCATTTTGTTTTGGTTGTTTACTTGTTAAAGAGACACAGAGCCAAAACAAGTTCCCCCAGTCAATAAGATCCTGGTGTGAGTCTTTCTATCCACCCCATACCGCCATCAATTCTGAAGGTGAGGAATTGTAACACATCTTAAGAACAAATTTAGAAAAAGGAAAAAGAAGAGAGGGTGGGTGGGAAAGTGGAACAGCTTACATGCCATTTACTGCCAGGATCATGCAAGAAAATAGTTAAAACCCCCCCAAAGGCCTCTATAGAGACACATGGTATGGCATGGGTGGTTCTGGACTTGAGTTGTTATAGATTGGCTCTTGAAGAGTCCAGCTACAACTTGGGTTTAGGCAGAAATGCGGCCATGGGTTCTCAGCAATTACAGTGCCTCTTTACTTTGTGCTGTCACCAGAACAGAATTTAAGTTCGTGGCCTTTCTTTTTATTTTAAGCACTAGTAATAGACAGGGGGAGAGGGAAGGGATAGGAAGAGATTCAACAAAGTATGGTAGCTAGAATGCAAAACTGAATTCTTTTTTCTTTTTTACTCCAAATAATTAAACACATACAGGCAAAGAAGCCTGTGTCATAGATTTAGTAAAAAATAAAACCAAAAAGAAACTCAAAAAACAAAGAGCCAACGGTATACAGTTGCCACAGTATATGTCAACAGTATAAAAGAACAGCTTTTTATAAACTGAAATAGAAAACAAAGTTACTTTTCTTTGATCCAAATAATTAAACCCAGATAGCAAAATGGCTTCTGTCATAAATTTAATAAAAGCAAAAACGAAATCTATAAACTAAAATCCCAGTAACATTAAAAAGCAGGAGAGGAGCTGAGATTCTGAAGACACAGCCCCAGTGCAGGCAACCAGGAGCCTGGTAAGAGAGTGAGATGAGCAGATTTGTGTAACCACAGGGAACCATTGGCCTCGAAGATAATCCTGACCCTTTTCCCATTTCCAAAGATCCCATGTTCCAGGTCATACGCAAATAATGAAATTTCTGGTCGTGTTCAAGAGGGCGACTTGGTTGCTGTGAAATCATAGTGCTAGTATTTGCTCTTTGACTCTGGTTCCTGACGCTGAGCTCCTAAATCTCTTGGGATTTCCTGGGTGGTAGGTGAGTCTTTTGTTCTAGTGAGGTGACTCTTATGGGCTCCTCGTTTGAAGCTGCTCATGAGAAAGACCAAGCCATGATTAGAAGCTTGGAACTTTCTGCCTTACCCCCTGTTCTCCCGAGAGGGGCTAGAAATTGAGTTAATGATCCATCACACTTATGTGATGAAACCTCCATACAAAATCCCCAAAATACAGGATTCAGAGAGCGTCTGGGATGTGAATACATGCATGTTTGGGGAGAGTGTTGTGCCCAGAGAGGACGTGGAGGCTCCGTGTCCCCGCCACATACCTTGTCCTATGCAGCAGTTCCATCTGGATGCCCACCTGTAGCCTTTATCATATCCTGTTATAATAAACTGGTAACCAGTAAGTAAACTGCTTTCCCAAGTTTTGTGAGCTGCTCTAGCAAGTTACTCAACTCTGAGGAGGAAGTCATGGGAGCCTCCAATTTATACCCGATCGATCAGAACCTGGACTTTCGACAGGGATCTGAAGTGGGGATGGGGCAGTCTTGTGGGACTCAGACGTTCTGTCTCTGGGTAGATAGTGTCAGAATTGAGTTCACCTGTAGGACACCCAACTGGTGTTGCAGAATTGCGTGCTGTGGGAAAATCCACTACACGTCTGGTATCAGAAGTGTTCGGAGTGTGGTAGTCCTGCGAGAGTAAAGGAGGAACCCAGGAGGGAGTGAATTTTTCCTACTCAGTCGCCATAGAGCTGCCCCACCTCTTTAGAGCTGAACTGGCTCCAGTTGAGAGACCCTTGAAGAGATGCAGCTGGGTTCCACCTGTGGCCACCTCCCTAAGGAATCAGGCAGGTAGAAGATGAAGCGTGGCATCCCAGTTCTATTCAGACACCTACTGGCTTCTGAAACCTCTGCCCAGTCACTAAAGGACGCCATCGTTTTGTCTCCACCATCTGGGATCTGTTCCTAGACCACTTCCACCCTACTCCTTCCCAGTCTTCTCGTGTGTGACCTAACATATTTTGGGACCATTTTATGAACACGCGTTCTGTCTTCTGCTCAATTAGAACCTCCTTGAGTTCTCCCATTCGTCTGGCCCACGTAAGTGCTCAACAAATATTGCTTGAAATAACACGTTCAGATTCTTCCACCAGCTCCGCTAGTTGTCAGCTGCCTTTAGTAAATAGACCAAAGGTGGCAAGTCGGGCAGTTTTCTTTGGCACAGTCTCCTTGTCACTGATCCTTAATGTCCCACGCCTGGTGGTCCCCCAGCCACTTTTAAGAGCTGTTACTTGTTACCCCTTTTTCAGTATTCTGCTTGACAAAAATCACACCTTCTCCAGATTTACTCCTAAAACTCTGATACTACCTGCATCTACCACACACACCGGTCTTTGATGATTGGAAAGAGAGCCCCAAGGCCCTACAAGGTCAAAGAAACATCCGTCAGTGTTCAGTAGATTATAATTTACATTCTTTAACTTTCCCCATTATGAGCAGTTTTGCCCAAAGGCAACACAGGGAACAAAAGCTGAGGCTCCTGACTTTTCTAAACTTTGTTGTTTGTTTCTTCTTCTCTCCCCCTCTTTGAGCCCTGAGGCACAGGGGAAGTGAGGAAGGGCTGGGGGGAGGGCAGAATTCTAGACTTCACAGTCCAGAGCCTGGCTCTGGGGCAGGTGAGCAGATGTAGATCCCCTGCCCCTTGTGGAGTTTGGACCTGTGAAGCCACCCAGTTTGCAGCTCCATCTTGAGCGGCTTGCTCACAGAGTGTGCCGCTCTGTTGGGAGGTGTGGTGATGGCCAAAACCCAAATTGCTGTCTTAGAGCTCAAACTCTTCAGGGTGAGGGTGCTACCAGGGTGCAGGTGACTGCGAGCTATACTCAGGAAAACCCAGGGAGATCTAATGGAATCGTGGCCACGTAGAGGTGTGCAAGGCAGAGCCAGCCCAGCCGGAAGTGGCATCCCCACCCCTTCCACAGCCTCCCCATGCACTTTCTCTCTTCTCTGCACCCTCTGTATTAGCAGATGGCACCAGCTTAAATGCTGGTCATTTGGGGGGGGCCCTGACTTAGGCCCCAAATTATGTCTCATATTTTTGCTCCTTCCCTTCTCTTAGATCATCCCAGATGGTTTACAAAGAAGTTATGCTGTATATAGAAGTTCTGACTAATACAAATAACTTCCTGCTTTCTAATTTTCACACAATTTAAACCAAACCCAGAATTTCCACAGCATTCCTGAACCATGGATAGTTCAGGAGGCTTAGGTGTGGATAGTTAAAGGGACTCCTGACAAGCGATAAAAGTCTCCAACCCCCTCTCTGCCAAAGTGACGGTGGACTAATGTAAGTAGGAAAAATTTTAAATTCACAGTGCTGGGCAGTCTCTGGGATGTGGCACCCAGCTATAAGGATATTTCAAAGCCCTTCAGGTGATTCAGTACGCAGCTAAGTTTTCAAACCAATGTTTTGGAAAGACTTTCAAGAAAGATTGAAACTCAGAAGGATTTCTGATGAAATCCTATTGAGGGTTTCCCTTGTACCATGTCAAAAATCCTTTTAACCAAAACAGAGACTTTGTAATAGTGGCACGTCCTGTGGTTCTTCAAGACAACAAACTACAGTCCCTGTCAGATGTTCTTAAAACAGTCCTCAAGAAGTTAAAAGTAGAATTACCATGTGATTCCAAAATCCACTGCTGTGTATAGACCCAAAACAATTGAAAGCAGGGACTCAAGTGGATATTTGTACACCCATGTGTATAGCAGCATTATTCATAATAACCAAAAGATAGAAGCCGTCCATTGATAGCAATCCTTCGATAGATGAATGGACAGACCAATGTGGTATATACACACTGCTAAACTTATTAAACAAGGATGCCATTAGACAGAAGTGGCTGTAATGCCTGGGCAGCCTACATAAGCAAACCAGAACTTAGGCCTGTAAATGCTTCCAGGTTAAGAAATCAAAACCAAAGGACAATGAAGCGCAAATAACCAACTAGACTTTCCCAAATAATGCAACCACTTAAGCCAGCGCCAGTCAAATAATGTCCTTGCCTTCCTTCCACATTTGCTCTCTGAAAGTCTTTCCTCAGCTCTTGTAGGTGGAGCACTCTTAACCGCTTCTGCTGTGTCACTGCCCAATCCAATCTGTGTTTGCTCAAATAAAATCTTAAAACTTTTCAACATGCCCCAGTTTATCTTTCAACAGTACAATGGAGAATTCTTTAGTCTTAAAAAGGAAGGAAACTCTGACATGTGCTACCACATGGCTGGACACTGAAGGCATTGAACTAAGTGAAATAAGCCAGTCGCAAAAGGACAAATGTTTGATTTGACTTACATGAGATACCCAGAGTAGCCAAACTCAGAGAGACAGAAAGGAGGTGGGAATGGGGAGTTGGGGTTTAATGGGTACAGAGTTTCAATTTTATAAGATGGGCAGAGTTTTGTGGATAGATGGTGGTGATGGTAGCTCACCAATGTGAATGTCCCTAAGGCCACCGAACTGCACACTTAAACATGGCTCATGTGGAGAATTTTATGTTATGTGTGTTTCACCGCAATTTGAAAAAAGAAATTTTTGATACTGTTGTCCAAGTACTTCTGTGAATGAAAGAACATATTCTTACATCATACAAGGCAGAAGAACTGCCCGTGATTGTGATACATTTAATAGAATAAAGGCCATGGTATGGATGAATAACAAAAGAAAAGGAAATCGGTTGACAAATATCCTACTGGGATCACGTAATTTTTGTTAGCTTCTTTTTAAAAACAATTTTTTTTAATGTTTATTCATTTTTGAGAGACAGAGAGAGACAGAGCATGAGCGGGGAAGGGGCGGAGAGAGGGAGACACAGAATCTGAAATAGGTTCCAGGCTCTGAGCTGTCAGCACAGAGCCCAACGTGGGGCTTGAACTCACAGACTATGAGATCATGACCTGAGCTGAAGTCGGATGCTCAACCGACTGAGCCACCCAGGTGCCCCAATTTTTGTTAGCTTCTTGAAGGTGAAATGTGTCATTACGTTGCTACATAGATTATGCTGCACAAATTGGTAGCAAGGTGGGAATGCAAAAGAGCAAATCCAACGACAATAAGATTCAGCATATGCCAAAGTTTGATAGCAATGTGGCCTCCAAATCTCAAATTGAAGGACTCCAGATCTGGGAGTTCCTTCTCTAAGGGCTTTCAAAGTAAACTTGCCATAGTGAGAAATTCGTCAAACAATTTGAGTATTATCACTCATGGGTCTCCATGAACCCTCTAGTGAAGCATGTAGACAAGTGTAACCACTGGTATTCTCACCCCTAAGCTTGACAAGTGTCTACAGAGATTGGATACCAATTGAGATCCGGAACAGAGTCTAGATGTGGACGGTATTAAGTGGCAGAACGCCTAGAACATAATGAGGTACAGCAATTTCAACCATTGCACGGCTCTGTTTGACTAAAGAAGGCAGAGTACCCAAAGATCAGTGAGGATATGATCCACAAAGAAGGAGAGATGCCATCTGAGCAATCTGTGGATTCAGGAGACTTTATGTGCTCGGATTAAGGAAGGCCTGAAGGGCTCATGGTCATTTCTGCCAGGCTGAAAGATCCTCGGTGTGGTCATTTTTGGCCCTATGTTCAACTCCCTCACACACACACACTCAATAAACCAGTAATTTTTTTTTAATGTTTATTTATTTGCGAGAGAGAGAGAGAGACAGAGTGGAAACGGGGGAGGGGCAGAGAGAGAGGGAGATGCAGAATCTGAAGCAGGCTCCAGGCTCCAAGCTGTCAGCACAGAACCTGACGTGGGAGCCCGATACGGGGCTTGAACCCATGAACCGTGAGATCATGACCTGAGCCGAAGTCGGATGCTTAAATGACTGAGTCCCCCAGGCGCTCCCCCAGTAATTTTTTTAAAAAGAGAGAAAGGAAAAAATAACGTTTGATTTCTGTTTCAGAAAACAGGAAAATAAGTTCACCTAAATTCAGTTAATTTTAAAGTCTTACATTAAAAATCTTTATTGTTGTTTTTTATTTGAAAATTAATACTAAAGGAGCACCTAGGTGGCTTAGTCAGTTAAGTGTCTGAGTTCGGCTCAAGTCATGATCTAAGGGTTCATGAGTTTGAGCCTCGCATCAGGCTCTCTGCTGCCAGTGCAGAACCTGCTTCGGATCCTCTGTCCCCCTCTTTCTCTGCCCCTTCCTCACACTCTCTCTCTCTCTCTCAAAAATAAATAAACATTTTGTTAAAAAGTAGAAGAAAAAGAAAATTAATACTCAAGCAATTCAAAAAATTAAAAACATATAAATTAGAAAGTACGATTAGCCATAATCTTTTTACCTTCCCAATATAACTGTCAACAATTTTATTTCTATTCTACACATTCTCCATGCATATGCCAATATTAAAATATATAATTAATGAGTTCACTTAAAATACATTTGCACATATGAATCTACCTTTTTACTAACTTTATTGCATTATATGGATGTAACATAGTTTGTTTAACCAGTGACCTATTGCTAGACATTTGTATTGCTTTCATTTTTTTTTTTTTTCTCTCTATTTCAGTCAACACTGCAGTGAATATCCTGGTACTTCTATCTTTGCCCACTTGTATGAGTACAAGAAAAACTGCTAGATTTAAGAACATTCTCTACTGGCATTTAATTCCATACTAATTATTAGTTTTAGAATTACATCTGCTAGACACCCACATATAAATAAGAGCAAAAGGAGTTTCACCGAGCCTTACGTCTGCCCATACTTTACAGAAATACCAACGAAGGCGGAAGTATAGCCTGTCTGCCGTGTTCCATTCAGCCACCATGTTGCAAGATGTTGGCGAGGCCATTCAGTTTGAAGTCAGCATTGGGAACTACGGCAACAAGTTTGACACAACTTGTAAGCCTTTGGCATCAACTACTCAATACAGCCGTGCCATATTTGATGGTAAGACTGCCTCTAACCATCCTCTTCTCATAAGTTTACCGTGGGTGCATCACAGGACAAGAAGCACCCAACGTATTCTCCCTTTGGCAGCCATTATCTTCAGCATATGCTTAGTGGAAAGAAAAGATTAAATGGGGAAGACAGGTGGCTAGAGTTCGAGCACCTTCAAGACAGGTCAAACCCAAGAAGTTGCAGGCCCTTTGCCAGGGTCTGAACCCCAGCCCCCTTGCCATGTTCAGCTTTCACACTGGCTCTGTTTTGTAAAATCACAAGATGGTGACTTGCTGAACTCTGAGGTCCCCAGAGTTCCCACCTGGTGAGAGTCAGCTCCCACCCTGCCCAACTCCACCCTACCAAGCCCCAAACTGCTCTTAGATTGAGTAGTTGAAATGGATGGGACACTGGCTCAGGTCCTGGAAAATCAAGCTTCCGGTCTTCATTCTGTTACTCTCCAGCACTATGACCTTAGCCGCATCACTCAATTCTTACCTTCAGTTTAATTATCTTCTCCAGAGTTCCTGTGAGGATTAAATAGCTGTGTTTGAACAAACATGGATGAGAAACAGTCTCTACTTTTAAGGAGTATAGATTCTAGTGTATAAAATAACAAAGTGGAGTATGAGAATGCGCAAGTAAAGATATCAACAAATGGTTTAAGAGTATGTAGAAAGGAGAGAGACATTCTGATCAAATGTTCCAACAGTATTGCCATAATTTTTACCTAATTTTTGTACAAGCAGTGTGAAAATATAAAATGTACTAGAAAAAAGTTGGCTGGTAATTGTTAATCCCTGTAAGGTTCTAAGTAATACCAAACCCCATGAATCCATGCTTTACAAAATAGAAAATCATTTTTTTTCTTGCCCCAGTTCCAACAAAAATATTTAGAATAGCACTTTTCAGGTACAAACACATATAATCTAAACTCCCATCTCTATTTTCTGCTGCAGTGTTATGTAATCATCAGTGATCCTGAACCACTGCGAGATCCTAAAATTGTTGCGTTCGGCTTACTAGGGTATTTTAGAGAGATTTTCAGAACAGGTTGAATGAATAAAAAACTTTCTGTCTATCCCTTGGTGGCTTCATTGGATAAAATTTAAAAATAAGATCACCCCAAACCATTCCCCAAGCATATGGATGGATTAACCTGTAGCCCATTTTACACATCTCTTAATAGACATGTTGTTTAAGTGTCCAATGTTCACTGACCCTCAATGTTCTACACCAGGAAACTACTATTATTACTTGCCTTGGGCCCACACAAAGCCAGTTGTTACCCTGACTTCATACTGGGAGGACATTAGTCATCGCCTGGATGCGGTGAACACTCTCCTAACCATGGCAGAACGGCTGGTAAGTTTATCTTTTCTATATTTCCTTTCCACTGGACAGAGTGAATTATGTATTAGTTACAAGGTAGGCCCTGTAAGTGACATCAGAATATAGTGATAAGCAAGATAAGAGCTATTTCTTTAGTAACAGTTGACATCAGTGATCCAAGGCTGGCATGGAGGTTCAGAGATGTTGGGGACATGCACTCCTTCCCTCTTGTTGCTCTGCCATCACTAAGGAGTTGTCATTGTCTGCATGGTTGAGGCTGCTCACCACTAAGCCTGCCCTCAAGCCTGAGGGAAGAGGAATGGGGAAGTAGATGGCACAGGCCTTTCCCTTGGAGGGAAAGACCCAGAAGTCACACACTTGATTTCTACTCATTTTCCATTGGCCAGAATCCAGTCATACAACTACATCTCACTCTAAGGGGACTGGGAAGTGCCATCTTATGCTTGGGTTGGCATAGGCCAGATAAAAGTCCTCTTCCTGAGGAAGAGGGGGGTGGATATTGAAGTGGGAGGACAACCCACAGGTTCTGCCACAGTTAGGAGTGGTGTGGAGAATGGTTCATGCCAATAGAAATATGCAGCCCTTAGAGCTCTATTGTTAAAGGAGTAAAAATCTCCACTGTGGGAAGAGGTGGGCTCAGAGGAACCAGAGCCTGACATTTTATGCTCTTTTTGTAAACTAGAGGGAACTTTCCTTGTTTGGAGGTTGGGAGTTCCCTCTGGCAGAAACTGCACAGATGTGGTATCTGTAATTTTCCATCTAGTTGATATTGATGAGGAGGGGCACATGGTTGGGATATTTCTAAGTCAAAGATACTAAATTGGTGTGATTAGTGTTTTGATTTCCAGATTATATTAGTATTAATTTTTTCTAAGGTCTAACCTCTGTCAGGGTAAGACCAATACATGTGGGGGTCCTGGAATTTACCTGATCTAAGATTCCACAGCAAAATCTAAACATATTGTTTTATGGGGGCACCTGGGTGGCTCAGTTGGTTAAGCGGCAGGCTCTTTTGTTTTGTTTTGTTAATATAATTTATTGTCAAATTGGCTAACATACAGTGTGCAGAGTGTGCTCTTGGTTTTTGGGGTAGAGTCCTGTGGTTCATTGCTTACATACAATACCCAGTGCTCATCCCAACAAGGGCCCTCCTCAATGCCCATAACCCATTTTCCTCTCTCCCATATCCCCCACCCCATCAACCCTCAGATTGTTCTCTGTATTTAAGAGTCTCTTATGGATTGAAACAGCCAACTCTTGATTTTGGCTCAGGTCATGATCTCATAGTTCATGAGATTGAGCTCCATGTCTCTCTCTGCACTGACAGCACAGAGCCTGCTTGGGATTCTCTCTCCCCTTCCTCTTTCTCCCCCTTCCCCCCCCCCCCCCCCCGCCATGCTCATTCTCTGTCTCTTTCTCTCTCAAAATAAATGAATAAACATTAAAAAATATATTGTTTTATATTATAAAGATGATATTGAAGGAGAATTGTAGTTTAAGTTAAGCATAATTGTTCACCTGACATGCAGTCTGGTTATGGTATTAACTTCCAGTCCTCCGTCTCAAGGAAATTAGTAAAGAACTGGTCACCCCTCTATTCTGATTATGTTTTGGGTATTCTTCAGGCCTTTTTCTTCCTTGTACTTCTCCTCAGCATTGATCAGGCTATCCTTATTCCATGCTGATCTGGACAACATGGGGGCTTTCCATGATCAGGACTTTTGATGATCATGGTGGGCACTCTCTCAATCTGTGTCAGCAGATGCTCAAAGTGACACAATAGTATGTTCTGGGCTCATCTTGTACTGCTCTGCCCTAATTCTCAAATTGCCAATTTTCTGAAGAATTCTGTTTCCTCTTAGCGGGAATATCATATGAAAACCAAGATCTGGGTATTAGATGCTCACTACTATTTAGATGCCATTGCTTCTAGGCCTTCTCAGTGGACAGACTTAATGACGGGCACATGCACACACATATTCACGTGTGATTTATTTCTAGATCTATCAATATATGAAAAGCAATGAATTTATAAGCCTAACTCCAAATCCATTCTAATGTCACAGGTTTGTTCTAGTCTTCCCTATTTCTATATTTGTAACTCTTTTCTCCAACAGTGAGAAACGTCATTTGCTCATTTGTTCAATCCTAATATCCATAGATAAACCACTGCAACAAACAAATTTAGAGTTTGATATGTTCATGGTTCTTTTCTTCAAATCTTTTTAACGTTTATTCATTTTTTTGAGAGACAGAGAGAGTGAGTGGGGGGGCAGAGAGAGAGACACACACACAGAAATCTGAAGCAGGCACCAGGCTCTGAGCGATCAACACAGAACCCTATGTGGGACTCGAACTGACCAACTATGAGATCATGACCTGAGCCGAAGTCAGCCGACTGAGCCACCCAGGCGTCCCAATGGGTTAACCGACTGAGCCACCCAGGCGCCCCAATGGTTTTTTTCTTTAAATTGAGAGTATATCATCAAAATATTGTGTTCAAAAATTATTTGGATCAGTTTGGTGTAGTCATATAGTTCATTTGTTTCTGTTTTATATTCCATGGTAGGATTCCTTCTCCCATCTTTATTGGTTTTATTTTATTTACTTTTTAAATACATAAAATATTTACATGGTTTCAAAGGTCAAGGATATATGAAAGATTGCCCTGTTACTTATAGATGTCAGCGTTGATTGCCTTTTGAAGAAAAGTAAATAGTGCTGAGCTATGGTGAGCATTACTAAACGTAAAAAATTAAATGCATTGGTTTTTCTGTCAAGTCTTTTGTGTATTTTTTCTTGAAAAGGAACATTAAACCTTTACTAGGTTTAATGGCATGGCGCACAATTAACCGATTATTTCCTCTCTTTCCAAACTCTCCAGCAATCAAACACAGAGGCTCTAAAATCAGGGATACAAGGTAAAATTCCTGCAAACCAGTTGGCCGAATTATGGTTGAAGCTGATCAACGAAGTTATAGAAGACACAAGGTACAGTGATCTTGTTCCTATCTCAGAATTCCCAGTCATGCTCTCCTCCCTGAAACTGTAAGGAGAGCCTCTAGGATTGTTCCCAGTGTTGGCCTGAAAAAATGAATTTGAATTAATCAAGCTTCTCAAAAGGCCCTAGTCACTGGGAGGAGTCTCTGAATCACCACCAGGAAAAGTTCTTTCTGATTTGGTGCCAATTCTAAAGCAGCCTGGGGAAGCTGAGGGCCCTGAAGGAAACATCCCAGGGCAGCCTCAGGCAAGCGGTGGGGACAAGGAAGGAGGATGCTGGCCTGTGCTTGTGGGCCCCCCTCCTGGAGAAGGGTGAAGCCTGGCTCCCACAGAGAATGGGGTCTAGGGGTGGAGCATTGATTTTGCCATTCAAAATCACATTCCTAATGCACAAACACATTTTTAGAAGTAGCCTTTTTACTTGCTTTTTTTTACTGAATGCCTAAGAGACTGTATCTAAGGCTCCCTTCCCAAAGCCAGTAGATTTGACTTGAGCCGGAGAACCTTTTAGAACTGTGACTTAGAGAAACAGCTCAGAACTCTGGGCATTTGGAACTCAAAAGGGGAAGTGATTCATTCTAAACTCAGTTTAAATATTGGCTAATAGAGCAGTGGACAGGAAAATTCCAAAAGAAAAGCATATTGAAAACTTCTCACAAGCAGCAAGAAACAGGACTGCTTTTTTTTGTCCCCCTCGGGGCTAATGCCCTCAGTCTCCAGGTCTTCTTATGCCTTCTAGTGGTTTAGCTAGGTCATTGAAATGCAGCTGAAATCAGAGCACTGGTGGGCTCTCGCTTAAATTCAGAAAATTTAAATCAGGGTCCTAACAGGTCATCTCTCCCAGTCCCCTTTATTTTATGGATGAGAAAACGGAGGCCCAAGGGGGTGAACGATGCATCTAATGTCCAGGGTGGGGTTTATCCACACAACTTTTCCTGCTACATGCTACACCCAGTCAACTTCTATTTATTGAACGTCTCAAATGTGACTTTTGAGCTAGCTGCTTCCATATGCATTTTTGCCTCAGATCATTCCAGGGACTTAACCTTTCCAATGCATTGCCATAACTACTAATGTGACCAAACAGAAACATTTGGTAATGCCTTCAGGTAGAAAATTCTATGAATTTTAGGATTTGCTGAGCAAAACACAGAAAGACCTATTTACACAGTTTTTGAAGTACCCAATTGATGTGAACTGTGTTTTCAAAATCAAATGGAATCTTTTTAACTTCATGTATCAGGAAACTTGTGTTTAAAAGAAGTCGTGCTAGGATTTCCTCCATTTAAGAAGCTAGGGGAAATTCAAACCAATGGAAATTCTTAGTAGAGACAATGTGAGTAGAACTTCCTGGCATTGATGACAACCTCACCCTGTGGCCCCCACCAGCTGCCATAGTGAGAGGAAGACCCTGCAGAAGAAGGCTAATTCTGGCCCCAACTCAGCTGTTCTAGACTTCTCACTTTAATGGGAGCTTTGCCTACACAAGTGGTTCTTAACGTTTTGGGAGCTAATGGGCCCCTTTGAATATCTAATGAGACCATGACAATGAAGAAGGCAGTGCTTGATGACCTCATTCAGACCTTACTCTGCAGTAGGGAGTGTTCTAAATGCTCTCCATATATTAATTCATTTATTTCTCACAACAGCCCAATATTTTCATGCATTTGAAGATAGGGAAAGAAGAGATTAAGTAACTGCTCAAGGTCACATCACGGGACTAGTAAATGGTGGAGCCAGGATTTTTACCCAGATAGCTGCAAAGCATGTCGTCCTCATCATACATCACACTGGCTGACTTTTTAAATAAGTTCCAGGGATTTGCAGACCTCCTGAGCACCCCGCCCCCCCCCCCCCCCTAGGACTGCCTAGGGGTGCATGGTCCTTAAGAGCCCTTCTGCTAAATGCTCTGTAATCTGCCTTCCCCTCCTTCATTTTGTGGGTCTGCACAGTAGTTTTAAGAAGCAAAAGAAGGGAAGGCCTGTTCCTCCCAAAGGCTGCAGCTGTTGCCATCTTCTCTCCAGTGACTCCATGGGCCTTGAGTCAAACCCAAGAACTTGCTTTGGAATTTTAATCCCCCTGCATTCCTCGTGAGAGTAAGGAGGGTTTGTCTGACAGGTCTGCTCTGCCAATGCCACACACACTCAACTTCAGCTTAAACCTGGTCATGCTTATGAGTCAGGAAACTGGTGTGGCTTGCAAGATGGAAATCAAACATAAATGACTTTGACAGTTCTGAGGCCTGAAAAGCTATTCTACAGATTATCTGTTTCTTTTCTTTTTTAGGTACACGTTGCCTCTCATGGAAGGAAAAGCTAATGTCACAATTCTTGACACTCAGATCCGAAAGTTGCGGTCCCGATCTCTCTCCCAGATACACGAGGCAGCTGTGAGGATGAGGTCTGAGGCCACAGAGGTGAAGTCCACGCTGGCGGAAATTGAGGACTGGCTTGATAAACTGCTGCAGCTGACTGAAGAGGTAGGACTTTTAAACTACACAAAGGTCACTTGATATGGAAGAGGGATTCTGTGGAGGGGCACCAAGGATAGAGAAGGTGGTAAGAGAATGTAGTACATTATCTTGGATATTGAGCAAATCTGACAGAGGTGAGACCAAGAAGTGACTGGGCTGGGATAGTAATGGGTAATGGGGTGAATATCACTGAAGTGAGAACAGAAGAATTTTGAGTTGGTGGTTCTGGAAAGATCTTCAAAGTGGACAGATCAGAGAGTATGTCAAGTAGAGGGAGAAAGCAGCAAATCTATGTAGCACAGAGGATTGAAGTGCCACCTTTTCTTGGGACCGGGAAGACCTGGTTTTGAATCCTGGATCTACTGTATGTAACCTTGGGCAACCTCTCTAAGCCTCAGTTTCCCCATATATAAAATGGGATAATTGTAGCACTCACTTCATAGCATTGTATTTAGATGATGAGTATGAAGGGCTTAGCATGGTGTAGGGCACATCGCGGTGCTGGGTAAATATTGGCTGCCATTAACCTCTGTGTACTGGAAAAACGAGAGTATAAGACCCCTCCTATTGACCTTCAGAGATTTGGGTGGGTGGGGGTCATAATATATTTGTGGATAGAAATACATTTGAGGGGCGCCTGGGTGGCTCAGTCGGTTAAGCGTCCGACTTCAGCTCAGGTCACGATCTCGCGGTCTGTGAGTTTGAGCCCCGTGTCGGGCTCTGGGCTGATGGCTCAGAGCCTGGAGCCTGCTTCCGATTCTGTGTCTCCCTCTCTCTCTCTGCCTCTCCCCCGTTCATGCTCTGTCTCTCTCTATCTCAAAAATAAATAAACATTAAAAAAAAATTAAAAAAAAAGAAATACATTTGAAAAAACATGCGATTATAGGTAATTTTTATTTTCTACTTTTTATGCTTTGGTACTTTCCAAGTTTCCTATGGTGACAACTTATATCACCTTTATAATCAGAAAAAAAAGGGGGATTTAAAAGACTAAATTAATATTTCAGATTTGGCAAATATTGGATTGAGGTGGAGATACTTGGTCAGTGTCCAGTGAAATATATGAAACCAATAACCCTTGACGACTGATGGCAAGAAAAGAGGGGGTATTTCCTAAACTACCTCTCAGAGCTGTGTAGGTCAGGCTTTTGGCAGGTGAAGCCACCGCCCCCACCCTGCTTCACTCTATTCCCTTTGGACCAGCCACAGCCTGCCTCCCCGCCCTACAGACTCTGTGGTCCCAGAAGACGTGCAACTCGGGAATTCAGACAGAGCCCTAATCACAGAGTTTCTAAGGGGAGCCCCGAGGAGCCAGCCTGCAGGGTCTCCAGTCCCTCTGTGTTTAGACTAACTCCAGTTTTGCTTACATTTCCATCCACCCATGTGACCAGCCACAGAACAGTATGCCTGACATTATCATCTGGATGATCCGGGGAGAGAAAAGACTGGCCTATGCACGCATTCCTGCACACCAGGTTTTATACTCCACCAGTGGTGAGAACGCATCTGGGAAATACTGTGGGAAAACCCAGACCATCTTGCTGAAGGTATGGCTTCAACACCGTGTCATGTGAAATACTTACATGCAAACCCCACATTCCCAAGAAGGGGCTGCTTTATTTTCTGACCGTTGAAGGACTACTAGGGCAATCACGATCAATTCCTACCCATTCTGGCATCTTCCCCTGGAGTGATAATTCCCAGAGAGTAGTCTGATGCCTGGCTTCACAGAAATATAAGTGGATTCTCATATCTGTTTGTACATTTAATCTGATGGAATAAGTTGTTTGGTTGAAGTACATGAAGAGAATCAGGCCTCAAATAGATATGTAATTGGAAAAGGGAGGAGTATTTTAATATCTTTTTCAGATAATTGTGGATACACATCTTTGATACAACACCAGACTCAAGTAGTAGCTTCTAAACGGCTATTTGCAGTATGGAATTTGAAACTGTATCAATGACCTTTTCATTCTCTGCTACATGGAAATCCATTCGTTTTTCTTGTACTTTGAATGGTTCTTTTATCCATCCCTGATTTTGTAACATTTAGCATTGATCATTTAGAAAATATTAGTTCATGAAATTATGCAGATTTTCCTAATGTTGACACATTTTATCTTGCAACATTGGGAAAAAATCACATTTATTAATATTACTCATCAGGAAAGTCTTTATGTATCAGGATGCTATGAAGTTCACCATGACAGCTACAAGTTTTAAAAAATTCTTGTTTTTACTTGGAAGACTGACATCTATCATTGGCTATAGAATACAGTCAGTTATCGTCCTTGAAATAACAGGTTCACTTGGTTTATGTTCAAAAAAACGTCTGCCCCACACCTAAGTCTGAGTGGCCGTTTTTGTCTGTAAATCACTGTTACAAGTAAAAAAGGTTTCCATTAAAAAATAAAAAGGGGTCATCTTGGTAGCTCAGTCATTTGGGCATCCAGCTTCGGCTCAGGTCATGATCTCATGGTGCATGGGTTCAAGCCCTGCATGGGGCTCTCAGCTCTCAGCATAGAGTCCACTTTGGATCTTCTGCCTCCCTCTCTCTTTGCCCCTCCCCCTCTGCTCTCTCACTCTCTTGCTCTCTCTCCCTCTCTGTCTCAAAAATAAATAAACATTTTTTTAAAAAGGCTAATTCAGATGAGCGCTGGGTGTTGTATGGAAACCAATTTGACAATAAGTTTCATATTAAAAAAAATCAACTAATTTTTTAAAATAATAAATAAATAATAAAAAAATAAAAGGGCTAATTCAGAGGTGCCTGGGTGGCCCAGTCAGTTAAGCGTCTGACTTCAGCTCAGGTCATGATCTCACGGTCTGTGAGTTCAAGCCTTGTGTTAGGCTCTGCACTGACAGCTCAGAGCCTGGAGCCTGCTTCAGATTCTGTGTCTCCCTCTCTCTCTGCCCCTCCCCTGCTCACGTTCTCTCTCTCTCTCTCTCTCTCTCTTTCTCTCTCTCAAAAATAAATTAACATTAAAAAAATTAAAAAGTAAATTTAAAAAGGCTAATTCAGTTCACATTTCAAACAACCACATAAGAGATTTTTCACAAGCTATACAGTAATATGCAGCAGAAATAATTTGTGTATACTTTCCATTTCATCACACAAAATATTTTAAAAACGTACTCAAGGGGGCGCTTGGCTGGCTCAGTCAGTAGAGCATGTGACTCGATCTCAGGGTCATAAGTTCAAGCCCCAGCTTGGGCATGGAGCTTACTTAAAAAAAAAAAAAAAGTTAAAAGAAAAAGATATACTCAAGGATCGTGATTTGATAAGATTAGTAACTTTTACTGATTTATTTAAAACTGGCATTTCTTTTCTTTACTGAGAGTGATGAAGAAAACTATCACCACAGGTTCAGTTTGGTGTTTCTGCCCCAATTCCTGCTGCAGTGCCCAGAGTCTTATCCACCACTGCTTTTGTGCCCTCAGTGCCCATGCCAGTACAGCGGAAAACGACAAGTAACACGTTAGTATTATTAGGAAAATAGTTTTACTCCGTGAACCTCCTGAGAAGGTCTCAAGGACACACAGGGGTCTAGGGATTACATTTTGACAACCACCGCTTTCGTTGTTATCACAATCTCTGCTGTAGGGTCATTTGGAAACATTTTAACTAAGCTGACATAAAAGTAGGCTGGGGAGAACAGGAGAACAGTGATTGGATGTTCAGTCTGTTTGTGGCTTGAACTTAACGTCACTGCGTGTGCTACAGCCAGTGTTATTGTGCATCTCACAGTATCCGCAGGAAAACAACCACGGACCCAAGGTGCCTGTGCAGCTGCGGGTGAACATCTGGCTGGGCCTGAGTGCTGTTGAGAAGAAGTTCAACAGCTTCGCAGAAGGAACATTCACCGTCTTCGCTGAAATGGTACATTTCATGACATATCTTTTCTCTCCGTGGGGGAGTCCTTTTACGTGTCCTCCTCATGTAAACATGTCCTCTCTCATGATCTGTGAGAAAATGCTCACAGATCAAAAACAGCCACAGCCATCAGCACTACCTAGAATCCCATCTGAGGGACCTTCCTCTGGGGGCATAGGGAAAGATTGGCCACACTGGGACGGACCCACCAGAGTGATTCATACACAGACAACCCAGGAATGAGGACACTGGGCAGGTGCAGACCTTGAGAGGTGTGCTTGGGGGGTGGGGGTCTTTGCACCACGGAAGACTCATTCCTCACATAGGGAAACCTCTCTAAGTGATGGTAAAACCGGGTATCCTGTTGACCATGCTGACTGCCAGGGCCACCCGGGAGATTCTGATTCTGTAACTGAGTTAGGGATGAGCACCAGCAGTGATTCCAGGGTGGGTGGATATGAGACCTCAGTGGACCACTTAGAGAAACAGTGAAATACATGGGAAACACACAGAGCCCTTACAGAGCAGGCTCGGAAGTGCCACTGGAGATCAATAGAGGGTGTGCTGCAAGCCACACGGAAGGCCCGGAATGTCTGATGCTTATGCACAGTCAACTGGACCACGTGGAGTCATGGCATCAGGGCATGTGCAGGAGACGCTTGCTCCAACATTCACGTAGGGTTTCTTGACATCGGCCTGTCTCCAGCTCTGAGGCTGGAGCTCAGCTGGGAGAAGCTACCTAGCACTGAGCAAGGATCAACCAGTCCAGGGCTCCGTTTCACCCTTTCTAGATCTTTCAGACTAGATGGCTCAGACTCTAGTTTCAACTCACATTAAAGAGGTGATCCACACATCTTAGTTGCGTGACTAGTTTCCTTAGATTCTCACAACCTATGAGTACCAGTAGGGGCACGTTAACGGCAATAATGGACATTTCAACTGGTTCTTGCCCTCCTGTGCTAAAACCACACCTCTGTTCTCTGCAGAATCCACCATCACCCTGCATCCCCTACCAGATTTCTGGAGGTCTCTGAGGTGCTTCACATGTGTTAACAGTCTTGCCAAATTCCTTGCCTGGACTTTATTCTAGCCATGCTGGCCTCCAAGCAGAAGTAGTGGGAACACCTTGCTCCTCTATTCTGTGTCCTTGTCGCTTAGAAACCGGAGAAGCCATGCGCATGCCCCCAAGTCTCACAGCCCCTTGTAACAATAGCTTCTTCAGCTACTTCCTGAAGCTTATCTCCTTTCAAGGCTCAGAGCCCATATCTGAGACAGGTACTACTGTGGTTGCTTGAACCCAATTTCCCCATCAAGCCTCTATTCAGACTTGTTCCTTCCTTCTTCAACCTCAGTCAAACTTCCCTGTCACTTGCAAATCATCTTTGCAGTGGGCTCATCAGCAGAAAAATGGAAATTTCAGCTTGCACCCCAACAGGGACACTCACCACTGGCAAATCACAACCTTTTTGATGGTTGACAGAGTGAAGAGCAGACCTTTGTAGATTTATAAGTTCCAACTTAGAAAGAAATGCCCTGTAAACCAAAGTCTGTCATTGCCACTGAACCTGGGCTTCCAGAAAGATCTTGATCTTCATCCCCACTATATTCTAGAGGGGATGAAGGCACAGAACTTTTAGGCTCCATAAAGGCTGCGCCCTTAAAGGACCTTCATATGTCAGACAGGTTCTTTGTAGACTGCCTAGGAAATGTACCATCAATTATAATGTTGATTCTGTGGGGAAATGGGCCCTAAGTTCTAGACAGTAGACTGTTTACAAGTAAACTCTTAGAAGCCTGCACATTCATAAATTGATGACTTTTATGGGTATTTTAAAAATTAGGTTGACTAAAGAGACTCTTAAATACAGAGAACAATCTGAAGGTTGATGGGAGGTGGGGGGAGAGGGGAAATTGGGTGATGGGCATTGAGAAGGGCACCTGTTGGGATGAGCACTGGCTGTTGTATGAAAGCCAATTTGACAATAAATTATATTTTAAAAAATTTTTTTAATTAAAATAAAAATTAGGTTCAGAGAACCATTTGGAGCCATTCAGTATAATAATGGAAACAACTAGTGTGATATACCACTGTTCACAATCATTTGCACATTTGAACAATTCTATGAGAATTGGTAGTATTATCCCCAGTTAACAGATGGGAACACTGAGTCTTAGAAAGATGAGTGATTTTCCCAAAATTACATAATCAGTAGCAGCTCGAGTTAGGTCCCTACCTTCTAGGTATAAAGTTTTTTTCACTTTCTATCATTGTTTAGCTTAAATGGGCTTAAACATTTATTTCTTGCTCTCTGATGGTGTTTCTCTAATTTGTTTTTAACAGTATGAAAATCAGGCTCTTATGTTTGGAAAATGGGGCACTTCTGGATTAGTCGGTCGTCATAAATTTTCGGATGTCACAGGAAAAATAAAACTCAAGAGGGAATTCTTTTTACCTCCAAAAGGCTGGGAATGGGAAGGAGACTGGATAGTTGATCCTGAAAGAAGGTAAGTTTTTCCACTCTCTGAGAAAACAGGGATGACAATGAAGCCTTTCCCTAGAAAGTGCTAAATGAATCTTCTCCATCATCATTCTTGGAAATATTTATGTAACACTCACTGAACACAAGTCCATAGAAACTTGAAATATGTCATTGGTGCCCCATAATAAAACAAGGAAATACAAAAAGCACCTAGTACTAACATTTGTTGAGAACTTATTATGTGTGAATGTGTCAAGCAGTGTACTAAGCACCAGTGTGCTAATCACTTTGTTGAATCTGAACTACAGCTCTACAAGGTAGGTAGTGTCAGAAATTATGAAGGGTCTGAGATTTTTAACAAGCAAACAAGGTCACCTGCTATACTTCCATGGATGCTGGAAGGAGATTCAGGACTCCTGGGTCAGAGACAAAGGACTTCACGGCCAGCCCCAATAGCTGTACCAGAATTAACATTTGCTCTAGTCACTCTGTGGGAATAGGGAGTCAGTTCCCACAGAGTGACAAGGAGATGGTCAGATGGTACTTAAACATGAAGTGGTTTGTGTAACAGGAGAGGAAACTGAGCTTAGGGAACCAGAATCAATTGGTTAGCAAGCCCGCTGGCCCTTTGCTCCAGAGAGAGAGAGAGAGACACTCTCTCTGTCTTCCAAGATTATTCCTCATATAAACATCCTTAACTGTGCAGAAACACAAGAACTCATAGAGAATTATCTCCCAACAAATAATAGCATTATCTCCACTTCACAAGTGAGGAAACTGAGAACTACAGAAATTAAATAACTTACCCAAACACACATAGGTTGTGAGTGGTACCAGTCCAGCCTGGGCACCAAAACCAGCACTCAACTATTTTGCTGGAATGTCTGTAAGAAACAGTAGAGACTATGCTTTAAATGGGTGAATTGTATCTCAAAAGCTCGTTGTTAAAATGAAAGAAACAGTAGAGGGGAGGCAAGCATGTGTCCCCGGGAGTTTGGGTTTCTGCAAGTTGCCAACACCCTTGGAACCAGAGCTCCCCTTCCCCACCTCATCACAGCATACTTTGGAGGAAACGAGCTTGTGAAGCTGGATCTTAAGGCCTCAAGCTGGAGTTCTTCCTCTCTGTCCACATTTGTTTCCTGTGATCACAGGCATTGGGGAAGGAAGCCAATGAGCATGCTGGGTCTGGTCTGGTCTGTCAAGACCGGATGATTCCACATGATTGCTTTTAACCCACAACAGCTTGCTTTGGATGGGGTTGGGGTTGCTGGTGAGGAGAAGCGAAATGGGATCTGAATTGGACAGAAGGAAGAAAGGTTAGTGAGGACAGGGAAAGGCAGAGGCATTGTGTTTGGAAAAGTAGAAGGGTCAAAGCATGTCAGGGGTTGACGGGACCTCAGAGGCGGCAGCCAGGTCTTCTGTTCTCCTTCTCGGGGGCCCAGAGAAATGACGGGATGAGCTCAATTTATACAAAGAGTTGGGACTACTTACTTTCTGATTTCTTTCCAGTGCTTGATTCTAGGGGAGGATGCAGCAGGGAAAAGATATAGGGCCATGGTGAAAGAAAAAGAAACCTCACTTGAGTGGGTACCTGGCAGAACACTCCAGTCAAAGTTGGAGCCTCCATACTTTCCATTATGGGTTGTCAAAATAGTTCCAACTCCAAGAGGAAAATTGGCCTGGCAGAGAGTCAATATGGATTTCTTAAGTACCTAAATGGAGTCTGGAGTCTTAAATGACCTGGTTTGGCTGTCGACCTAGGAACTATCCAGAAAATGTAAACTCCTCCCTTCAGTTTGTGTTACGTAGACCATGCAAGCCATGAGTAAAAATTTCCACACTTGGCCTCATGAGACTGTCTCCCCTCAATTTTTTAAAATAGGGGGAATGAGGGTGGACAACATCCTATTCTTTTGAACTGTTAGCCAGGAGTTTTGCTGGGAAAAAAAAAAAAAAAAAAAGCTGAACGGTCCTGAACTGAAACAAAAATATGGAGCATAAGATCTCTATAAGGAGCTGCCCACAGGACTGTTTTCCCAGTCCCCACCCTAATTACTGAGAAGGAGCAGGCCTGCTAACTGGAGGAGTGCTCTATAATTTAGGTCTCCTTGTTCCCGCAGACCCCTTCTTCAAAGGAATGTCAGAAGCTATTAGGAAGAGGAGTTTGGAGTGGAGAACCCAAGGGGTAGAGTGAGGAGGGAACCGGTGTAGATGTTTCCCGACCATTGGGCCGAGCTGGGGTGGTTGGCTTCCATTGCTCCTTTGGTAACCCGAGCCTCACCCGCAGCTTGTTGACTGAGGCGGACGCAGGTCACACGGAGTTCACGGATGAAGTGTACCAGAATGAGAGTCGCTACCCCGGGGGGGAGTGGAAGGCAGCCGAGGACACCTACACCGATGCGGTGAGCGGGCTGCTCCCCAGAGAGAGCCTCAACCCTAGCTCTTTGGAACCACGACCCGTGAACCCGCCGACCATGAGGCGTGGCCTCCCCCTCTCTTCTGCTCTGTCTCCTGTTCTGAACAGCCTTACCTTAACTTTAAGCCACACAAGTGCACCTATAAATTATTTTCTCTGGAGAAGTCACTGGGCCTGTTTAGATGTTGGTACAAGGTAAAATTTGAGTTGTGCAGTAAATAAGTATTTATCATTTAACTCGTTTTAAGAAGCACAACAAATGGAATGTGTATGTCTCTAAAATATTCAAACAGCATACAAGGAAATGAAAAGTAATTCTCCCAGATTTATATTCCACCCCCACCCCGCCCCGTGGTAACTACTGAAAACATGTTTCTGTTCTTGCTCAACTATATAACTTTTTCCTTCCTCTCTCTCTCTCTCTGTCTCTCTCTCTCTCTCTCTCACACACACACACACCTAAATAGAATTGTGTTGTGTGCACAGTTCAACAACTTGTGTTTTCCATATGACAGTGTATTGTGGACATCTTTTGATATCAGTACATATAGAACTATGAACTTTTTTAAAAAATGCCTGCAGAGTGTTTTATTATATGCACCCTCTCTAATTTATTTAAATGATCCTCTCCTTGTAGACATTTTTTTTTTCTAGTCTTAGGTTTTTTTAAGCAATGCAGCAGTAAACGTTTTTATATGTACATTTTTATTCACTTGTGAAAATTTATCTCCAGGAAAAATCCCTGGATTGGTTTGGTCAGATTTCAGTACATATGCAATTTTGATAAGTATTGCCAAACAGCTTTCAAATAGGTTGTATAAGTTTGCATGTCCAGCAACAGCTTCTTAGAGGGCTGTTTTCCTAAACACTCACTACCCCACTGCCACAGCCTTGTCACTGCATGATCAGTGGTACCCTGATGTCATCTCCATTTTCTCACTCTTAATTTAAAGCGAGGCTGGGTAATTTTCCATGTGTTTATGGACCACCTTTACTTCTGTTCTTAGGAACTTTTTTTTTCATAACTGTCGGTTTTAATGCAGTCAGTACTTAAGTGAGTATTTAACCTAAACCTTGCTTAATCTTACATGATTAGCATCTAGAACCTCCAGTGACATTACCTTGTACTTGAAAACATGTTTTTTTCCACACTTTTTCCATCTCTGATGGTTTCTTTCCTACTAGCTCCTCATAAAGACAGTTGTACCATTTCATAATTTTAAGTTGAACACAGGAAATTGCTGATATTTGACCATTTTTGATGGTCAAAGCAATTCCCATGGTTCAACCCAACATACCCCCTAACAGTGGAAACAGAAGGTATTCTAAAAAAACTAATTTCGTGTAGCAGTTGTGCATAGAGATTAAAGATTCTTCTGAGTGTAGCATCTAAGTTAGCACGTGAATACCATTGTTAAATGTGAGGTACCATCTCCCTTTTGCTTCTTATTGGACCCTATGACTTACTTGTCTTCATTTTTTCGTTTCTGTTTTAAAGAACGGTGATAAAGCAGCATCGCCCAGCGAGCTGACATGCCCTCCAGGTTGGGAATGGGAAGATGACGCATGGGTATATGACATAAATCGAGCAGTGGATGAGAAAGGTAACATTTTAGATCTATTACACGCCGGGCTGTCTGCAGCAAGGCCCTGCTTAACCAGAGTAAAGTGTCCTTGGCAGGGAGGAGTCTTACTTCTGTTGGTTTGTGACAATCAGGTCTTGGATATTAGCTGTGACTCTTCAGATGCAAAATCTGAAGGACGAGCAAGTGCTTGGACAGGTGTGGGTGGGGGGCATCAAGAGTGAAAAATACAAGATCACAGGGGGCCAGGTGGCTGCACATTGAGATGCTGGGGATCCAGGATGAGAATTTGGGAGGGAAGTGGAATTTGGACTTTTTCTCTTCTAATCACACCCATAGCTTCCCTGGGAACATCACACTCAGGACCCCGTAGCTCAGGAAGAAGGACTATAAAATGCCTTAAAAGTCAACCTATTCAGCAATAATGCAGATTGTTGTTGTGGTTTTTTTTTTTTTTAAGTAATGTTGGCATCCAATAATGTAGATTATTGACATAGATTCTGTTAATGGTGTTTATCCTTTTCAATGAACAGTAATGTAAAGTTAAATGACTATAATATTTGGAAATATCAAAAGAGAAAATCTGATTTTTTCCCCTTATGAAAGAAAAAAACAACCATAATACAGAAGGGTTCAACTAGATAATAAATTTCTTACTGATCTTGATGCACACGCCAAGACTTATAATAACAGCTAGCACTGAGCACAAACATAGTCCTAGTTATTTGCATGTGTAAGTTATTTTGATGAACTCTGTTTTAAAAAGGTATTCTTTATCGTTATTGCTGGGGAAATTAGGCCATAGGCAGGTTTACTAACCAGCAAGGAACTTTTTTAGTGAACATCCAGCGGTGGTGATGCTGGGATTTAAACCCTGGCTGTGCAGCTACACAGACGACACCCTTCAGCACTGTCCCCATCTGCCTCTTGCACTGTGCTTTATTCGTAGATGCACTAAATTACCATGAGTGATTGGAGGGAGAAAGGGGAAGGAGAACCTCGTGGGCACAAAGGAAGCAGTTTGAAGAGGGATCCAAGGGGACAGAGCTGTATTCAGTTTGGCTGAACTGCAGCAAAGTGGAAGGGGCAGTGGCATTCCTTGTCACCACAGAGAATGTTGATGGGGGAGCAGAGATATTGACTGGATGTTTTCTGGAAGTTTATGTAGCAATCTGGCAAATGCATCTCTTTGGGATAACCGTTTGCAAACTCTGTTCCAGGCTGGGAGTATGGAATTACCATTCCTCCTGATAATAAGCCCAAATCCTGGGTTGCAGCAGAGAAAATGTATCATACTCATAGACGGCGAAGGCTGGTCCGAAAACGCAAGAAAGATTTAACACAAAGCACTTCAAGTACTGCAAGGGTAAGAGTTACCATGGAGGAAGCTACGTCCGGGGAGTCGGGGCGGGGGGGCCCACACAGAATTCCAGTGACTCTGCTTTTTCTACAGAAACCATTTGCCAATCAAGGGCCTAATGCCTGCTCAAAGAGGTTTGCAAAATATTCCCCCCACCCCAACCAGCAACAACACATTACCTGCGAGCTTGTTAGAAACGCCTCACTCCAGACCTACTGATTTAAGAATCAGGGGTGCGGCCCAGCAGTCTGTGCTTCAACATGTCTTTCAGGTGACCCAGAAGTAGGCTGAATAATGAGAACCACTCTAGAGGTAGCAATAGAAATTATTTTGGTGGCATAAGGAAGTAGTGGCAATAGTTCAGCCCTTGGAATAAGATACACAGGGACTCAAATCCTGGCTTTATTTCCTTTCTCATCTGCAAAATGGGTATAATACCATGCTTTTAATTAGGGTAGTATAAGGCTTACGTGGAATAATAATAAGTGAAATGGAATAATACTGCTCATAATAATAAGTGGAATGTGTTATGTGCCTTCTCTAATGCTAGGTACTGAATACGCATTATCTGTAATCCCCGAGATATACGTTTATCCTCATTTTTTAGATAATGCTCACAGAGGTTAAATGGACTCTAGGCCACCTGTCTAAAATGACTGAGCCAGCCATGTTTGAACGCAGCCATGTTTGAAGTAATATATCTGATCTATCACTTAGCCACAAAGTGCCTGACTCATAGTAAATGCAATGAAGTTACTTTTTATTAGATAGGGAGCTCCTTGGACACAAAGATGGAAGCCGTCCACTTTGTATCCTTCTTGCCAGCTCAGAAACTAGTTCCTAACAACTAGTACCTCCAACTAGTAGTTGGAGTAGTTCCTCCAACTAGTAATGGAGGAGAATGAATAAACTGATAAACGAATACCTCTTATTCAACTACCCGTATTCTGATGGGGTGAGAAGTTCCTAGAGGCACTTGGCTCCCTCCTGCCTGCCACAGGAGAGCACCAAGAGGGGGTGGGAAGAAGACTAGAAACTTGGCCCAGTCCTACCAAAAAGTATTGTTGAGACTTTGATCCTGTTCCCTAACCTCCTCACTCTTGGCTACCTGAAATATTTCAGTGCCACTGTGAATACCACTAGAGCAGCGATTACAAGATTGTGCTTGACCTGCAATTACGTTTATTCAAAATTGAAAAACGAATCTCTACAATGGCTATAGCCTCCATAGAGCTCTTATTTCTGAGATCCTAAATATGATTCAGTATTATTTTGCATTTATTAAATCTAGTAATACTTTTAAGGTATTTACAGAAAATGTCCACCAGTAAAGGTCAGCCACACGAAGGCACGGACCCTGTCTTGTCTTGTCCTTCACTGCTTCGTTGGCGCTTAGCACAATCTCTGTCACCCAGTAGACACGCAGATTTGTTGAACTGCCTACGACACTGAACACTGAGGGCATTTATGTATAAACCGTTTTGAAGATAAAAAGTACTATACTCATAAGTTATTAGTTATTACGGAAGTAATATATCTGATCGATCACTTAGTTATGCCGGCTGTTAGCTCAGATGAGACATTTAAATCCTAGGGACTGTGGTGTCACTTTTTCCTATAGAAAGTGGAGATAATAATGTTTTATAAACCGTATCACAATTGCAATGTCTTATGAGCTAATGAAAATGACAATATAGAAAGCAAGTTAAGAAAGAATCCATTTTCCTTAACCCTCCCCAAATCTGAATAAGGTGCCTCTCCTGCAATGTCTCATTCCATTGCAATTGCTTGGTTATCTCTCAGTGTTCCCACAGTCCATCAGCTCTGCAAGGACAGACAGCGTGTCTACTTCTTTCTTTGTTGTATCACTGGCTCGTAGCATAGTGCTCGGAACAGAGTCGATTTTCAGTGCGTATTTGCTGATTGACCACATAATCTGCCTTATCAATTAAGGGATATTATTATTGTTATTATTATGATTATCATTAGCATTCAAAGTTTTACTTCTGTTCTAGGCCATGGAAGAATATGAAGACCGGGAGGGCTGGGAATATGCTTCTTTAATTGGCTGGAAATTTCACTGGAAACAGCGTAGTTCGGATACCTTTCGCCGTAGACGCTGGAGAAGAAAAATGGCTCCTTCAGAAACACATGGTGCAGCTGCCATCTTTAAACTTGAAGGTGCCCTCGTAAGTAGTAAATACTCAAAGCTCAAAAATTTTGGTGTAGAGAAAATAGATGAGTGTTGGATACACCTGGGACTCCATGGAGATCCCTCCAGTACTGCAGGACTGCAGATAATTTGGAAGAAAGCTGCACGTCCTAGATGCTCAGTAACTCTTGTTAAATGAATAGACCATTAATATAGGAAAGATTCTAAGAAGTTCTACTGCAGACACACCTATTTAATGTTGTTTCATCGGGCATTTTCCAAATACATCTGTTCCAAAACCCTGGTCGCAGGTGACATCTGTTAACATTCCCGGGCACAGGTTCCTTGGATTATACCTTGGAAACTACAAATGTTCAACAAATCAAGAGTGTTAAATATACAGATGTGAGGGGGAGGAAAACAGAAGGATGGCTCACGGAATTAGAGAATAATTTATATGGACTCACAGTAATGAAGGGAGGGAGGGAAAAAGCAGAACGGTGGAAGGAAGGAATAAGAAAATGGCAGTGGTCCATCTAAAACAACATGGTGGTCGGGAGCCATTTCCAAACACAGCCTGTTTTTATATTTTTGCACACTGACCCTGCTTTGTGCTTCCACTGCTTATTCTTGTCTTCCTCCCACCTTTTTAATCCCCTTATTTATCCTTTATGCCTTTCCTTTTTAAAATTTTCAGCATCTGGGTTTGGTAAGGCTGACCTTGAGGCAGAAAGACTGGCTTCAACTTCATGCTCTGTTGCTTTCCAGCTAAGTGACCTTGGGCAAGTCACTTGCTGTGCTGGGCTTCAGTCATCTTTAAAAATGGAGTGATCGGATGAAAAGAGTCTATTTTGAAAGCCACCATTCCAGATTTTTGTAATTCTTGCCTCTTTGTCTTGAGGCACCATTCATGGACTTTTCTGCCTCTTTAGGGTGCGGACACTACTGAGGAAGGAGATGAAAAGAGCACAGAAAAGCAGAAGTACAGTGCCACCACCGTGTTTGGGGCAAACACTCCCATTGTTTCTTGTAACTTTGACAGTAAGTTTTAAACATGAATTTGTGCCTTCCACTGCTATGACTTATCTCTAGAAAACTCTTTGCATCACCAAACATGATTAAAATGTCTTCATGCAAGTGTGACTTCCATTGCCATCCCCTGATGAGAGGATTTTTTAAAATATAGTTTTAAAAATTGTACTTGGGGTGGAGGGTTGTCAAATCATTGACTTTGACAGAGTCTGTACTGATTCTATCTGTTAAGCTCCCCCAAAAGATTATTTTAATTAAAAAAAGAGGTTCAAAAAGTTAAGTAAAGGTTGGTTCCGATGATAATCTTTAGGCATTCTGGGATGAGGCAGACCTGCTGTGTAATAATAATAATAATAATAATAGCAAATGCTTATCTAGGGCTTAGCATGTGCCAGGCACTGTGCATATATTAATTCATTTAATCCTTGTAACATCCCGAGGAGGTAAGTGTTATTATGGTCCTCACTGTAGACATGCAGAAGGATTAAATAAATTGCCCCAAATCTTACAGCTTGGAAACACTATAGACAAGCTAGTCTGACTCCCAGATCTGTGCACCGAATCACAGTGCCCTACTCTCTCTCAGATCACGTGTGTGGGAGGTGGGAGGGTATACACATTAACACACTAAGGATAAAGAGTATAAAGATTTTGAGCTATCAAAGCAGCTTTTAGCAGATAACTGTCTCCTAGATCTGGGGCTGAAATAGTATAGAAAGCCCTGTTTCTATAAGTCCTGGAAACCAAGTTTCATTTTAAAGGTCTGTGATGACAAGCAGTAGCCTAAACCCAGGTATTTTACAACAGAAGTAATGTTCTCCTGAGTGATAACACTTGCATTGAACTTATTATAGTATTTTTTAAATGTGTATTTTTAAGAGAGAGAGAGAGAGACAGTGCGAGCAGAGGAGGGGAAGAGAGAAAGAGAGAGTGAGAGAGAGAATCTGAAGCCAGTTCCAGGGTCTGACCTGTCTGCACAGAGCCCGACGTGAGGCTCGAACTCACAAACTGTGAGACCATGACCTGAGCCGAAGGCAGATGCTTAACCGACTGAGCCACCCGGGCGCCCCAAGCTTACTGTAGTATTTTTAAAGTTGGTTTTGTTTTATAGGAAACAGAACTACTTTGGGAGCACGTGTCATCAGCAGGCTATGTGTTCTTTACTGTGGAGAAGTAGATCTGAAATATGTATTATGTCCAAATATTCCAGTGTTCTGTTTCTTGTAAGTAACTATCCTGTTCTTTTCAGGAGTCTACATTTACCATCTGCGCTGCTATATCTATCAAGCCAGAAACCTCATGGCTCTAGACAAGGATAGTTTTTCAGGTAAAGACACAAAAATCTCCATCATACATGTTGTTGCATAGCAGGCTAGCTTGTGGATGCTTTTAGTGATTTCTCAGAGAACAACTAAAGGGCTTTCCATATTGAGATCAGTTCGATTTGTGTGAAGTAAACTGCTCAGTCATTAAATAAATAATCACTGAGTATGTCGAGCACTCCTGCTGGGTGCTGGAGATACACAGAAGATATGTGGTCTTTTAATACTAATAATCATTAACTGATCAGGTAATAAAAAGCCCCAAGAAGAAAAGCAGTTTCTGCTCTCTGCTTATACACACAGCTATATATACATACACCCTGGGCTCTTGGGCTGATTGGGAAGTTAAGATCCTTTATATATTTTTTGTAGCTCTCTCAAGTTGACAGATCACAAGTTCACGCGTTTGCCTACAACAGCAGGCTTGAGGTCATTGGGAGTCCGTTTCGACCTCTCCGCAGCCTGTTCCCCCGATTCCCAGCAGCACCATAAAGCCGTGAGACCCGGCTGGTTTTGTGTCCTTTGGACTGGATCTAAGGGGAAGGCTGTAGGCAGGGCTGAGGAAAAGGTTGCTGGGAGTTTTTGCTGTAGCTGGTGGGATCATGAATAGTTCAGGGGCCATCTGGGCTACTTGGGGCAGATTTCTCCTTCAGGACTTGAACGGAGCAGAGCTTCTATGGAAACAGCTCTTAAAGCAGTTGCCTGACACTCTGGCACGCTCACATCAGTTGTGAGGTGTGTTCCAAGCACTAACGTAACCAACATTTGTGAGTGGTTTCCTTTTCTGACAAATGAGAGGAGATTCAAAGCTATCTCTATACTACGGATCTCCAAATTGGGTTTGAAGACATTTTTGAATATTCACCACCAGAGGGCACTCAGTCATTGAAAGTTGAAGTTAGAATCTTCTCCAAATTCTTGACTGAAGTTGCCTAAAACTCAAGCACATTCTTTGCAGTTTGAGACATGAGATATATGATCGGAGCAGAAACAAAGAGCCCCATTCATGTGATACCGCAATGCTAAAAATGAAGCAGCATTTTCGATGATACAACACTTTCAGGTTAGATATTAGGCTATTGCTCAAATAGATCAGCTCCCAGGCAATTGCAAAAGTTTTGGTCCCAGGCAATTGCAAAAGTTTTGGTGAAGGTATCGAGCATGGAGGAGAAACAGATTGCTTCTTTTTTTCCTTATCTTTTTTCAGCTTTGTTGAGGTATAAATTACAAAGTTGCACACTTAAAGTATACAAAGTGACGATTTGATATACAAATACGTGATGGAAGGGTTCCCACAATTGCCTTAACACATCTGTCACCTCACATAGTTACACTTGTGTGTGTGACAGAACACTTAAGTTCTCCTCACCTAGCAAGTGTCAGTTACACAATACACTGTTGTCAACTGTAGTCCTCATGTTACACATTAGGTCCTCAGGCCTTCTCCGCTTTATAACTGAAATTTGTACCCTTCTACTAGCCTCTCCCCATTTCACCCCCCTCCCCCCGACACATACCCCCCAGCCCCTGGCAAGCATGATTCCACTCACGGTTTCTATTAATCTGATTTTTGAAGGGGTGTGGGGGAACTTCTACATGTAAGTGATACCATGTAATGTTTGTCTCTCTCGGTCTGGCTTATTTCACTTAGCATAATGCCCTCCATGTTCCTCCATGTTCCTCCATGTTGTTACAAATGACAGGATCTCGTTCTTTTTAAAGGCTGAATTATATATAGATAGTACACACATACACACCACATTTGCTTCATTCATTCATCCATCAGTGGACACATAGGTGGTTTCCATACCACAGCTATTGTGAATAACGCTGCGGTGAACATGAGAGTGCAGAGGTGTCTTTGAGATCATTATTGCATTTGCTTTGAATATATACGCAGAAGTGGGATTGCTGGATCATGTGATAACTCTATTTTTAATTTCTTGGGGAACTCCCATACTGCTTTACACAGTGGCTTCACCAGTCTGCATTTTTCACCAACAGTGCACAAGGGTTCCCTTTTCTCCACATCTTCGCCAACGCTTGTTATCTCCTGTCTTTTTGATAATGAGACATCCTAACAGGATAGAGAGGTTACTTAATATCTCATTGTGGTTTTGATTTACATTTCCCTGATGACGAATGATGTCGAGCACCTTTTATTGTACCTGTTGGCCACCTATATGTCTTCTTCGGAGAAATGTCTATTCAGGTCCTTTGCCCATGTTTTAATTGGGTCATTTGGGCTGTTTGCTCTTTTGTATGAGTTCCTTGCAAATTTTGGATATTAACTCCTTATCATATATGTGGTTCACAAATGTTTTTTTTTCCCATTCCATGGGTTTTCATTCAGTTTATTGTTTCCTTTGCTGTGCAGAAGCTTTTTAGTTTGATATAGTTCCACTTATTTATTTTTGCTTCCGTTGCCTTTGTTTTGGGTGTCAAAGCCAGAAAAAAAAAAATCACTGCCAAGACTAATATCAGGGAGCTTACCCCTTATACATTCTTCTAGGAGTTTTATGGTTTCAGGTCCTATATTCAAGTATTTAGTCTACTTTGAGGTGACTTCTGTGTATGGTATAAGACAGGGCTCCAGCTTGGTTCTTCTGCATGTGGCTATCCAGTTTTCCCGGCATCATTTATCAAAGAGACTATCCTTTCTTCATTGTGCATTCTTGGCACCTATATTGAAAATTAGTTGCTCTCATATGCATGCATTTATTTCTGAGTTCTCTGTTCTGTTGATTCCTGTGTCTGTTTCTATGCTACTACCATACCATTTTGATTACTATAGTTTTGTAATATAATTTGAAACCAGCAAGTGTGATGCCTCCAGCTCTGTTCTTTTTCATGATTGCTTCGGCAACCTATCTCCCAGGTGGTGGTGAGGGTCTGTGATCAGTGCACCTGGAGGAAGAACATGCAATTGAAATGAGTGGTCCTGAGGAGCTGGACTTTAGCCACGGCCTCACTGTTACTCTCTTCTTCTGTTTTAGTTCTTATTTTTATTATTTTT
>NC_064818.1:51508043-51625090 GCF_023721935.1 Panthera uncia | reverse complement strand
CTTAGCCACAATCAGAAGTCAGACGCTTAGCCAGCTGAGCCACCAGGTGCCCCTCTCTTCTTCTGTTTTAGATCCGTATGCTCATGTCTCCTTCCTCCATCGAAGCAAAACCACTGAGATCATCCACTCAACTCTGAATCCCACATGGGACCAAACGATTATATTTGATGAAATTGAAATCTATGGGGAGCCCCAGACAGTCCTACAGAACCCACCCAAAGTTGTCATTGAACTTTTTGACAATGACCAAGTGGTAGGTAATTTAGAATTTCTAAGATGGCTTGGGGAATAATGGAAGTTTATAGGGATATTTGTTGGGGAATTTAAGGATTGTTTGTTTCTCTAGGGCAAAGATGAATTTTTAGGACGAAGCTTGTGCTCCCCTCTGGTAAAGCTAAACTCAGAAATGGATATCACACCCAAACTTCTCTGGCACCCCTTAATGAATGGAGACAAAGCCTGTGGGGATGTCCTTGTAACCGCAGAACTGATTCTGAGGCACAAGGTACTTACTGAGTTCTCACATATTCTTTCATAGCAACTGCTTAAAATACTTGTTAATAACCCACGACACCATTCCCTTGAACTAAAGAGAGGCACTGACATTTCCATGTTTGTTTTACAGGATGGCTCCAACCTTCCCATCCTTCCCTCACAAAGGGCACCAAATCTATACATGGTTCCCCAGGGGATCAGACCTGTGGTCCAGCTCACTGCCATTGAGGTATGCAGCTCCCTAAGTTTTATGGATCAAGTCAAATGACATAGCGACAGAACTGGAATCCTTCACCTGGGAAATGAAATCTTGTCACCTGTTCTCTTGCTGTGTCCAACTTCCTAAAGCATTTGTCTGAAAATCTGAAATATTCATGGACATAGAAGGCTTGTTGAAACAAGAAGAACAGGTCAATTCCGGCCTTACTGAGGGAATTTGGGGTTCTCATTTACTGGGATCCAGGAGATTTCTGAGCTTTCCGTGTCCACTGGAGAGCTGGGAGAGGGAAGGCAAAGAGCAGTGTGTGTGTGTGTGTGTATGTGTGTGTGTGTGCGCGTGTGCACAGAGAGCAGGAGACTCAAGAGGGGACTCAAGGTGGAGAGAGGCATGGGAGTAACAGGAAATGCTGACATGCCAGACAATCAGGGCAGACACAGGCTGATGGAGCTAACAGGTAGCTTGATGGACAGTGTCTGGTCTATTCTCAAGGTCTCTTCCTTGATGTTACCTTGAGATTTCCATTCTCAAGCTGTCTTGGTAAGAGTTTCCAGAGACCAAACAGATGGCTTTAAACAACAGCTATCATTTTTGAATGCTTACATGTCAGACGCTGTGTTAAGAAGTTTACACTTGATCCTCGGAATGACCCTGTGATAGATAATGCTGTCAGTCCTGTTTGCAGATGAGACATAGAGAGGTTACTAACTTGCCTGGGTTCACAGCCAGGATTTGATTCCTGCACTCTTCACTGCTCTGCTTTTTAGCAGCTCAGGCAGAGGAAAAGGGGCAAAACCACTTTCTCTGCATGACCTACAGGCTTTCCAGAATAAGAGTCTCAGAGATTTTAGGCAAATCTGCACAAGCCAACCTTAAAGAATTTCTGTTATTAAGGAAGAATGTTTCCTTTGAATATTATTTTTAATATACTGGGTTTTCTTTCTATCTCTTTATATTGTTTTCTTAGATTCTAGCTTGGGGCTTAAGAAATATGAAGAACTACCAGATGGCTTCTATCACATCCCCCAGCCTCATTGTGGAGTGTGGAGGGGAAAGGGTAGAATCAGTGGTGATCAAAAACCTTAAGAAGACACCCAACTTCCCAAGTTCTGTTCTCTTCATGAAAGTGGTACAGTATCAAGATTGTAATAGTCCATGTGTGTTGAGTACCTGAGTTTTATCTGAAATATGGATATATATATATATATATATAATCACACACACACACAAAGTTTATATATTTCCAAACTCTGACAGCAAATAGAAAAACCCTGCCTTGGATTCAGCTTGCCAGTGACTTTTGTCCCTTAGACTCTCATACCATAGTGATGATTTCTTGAAGCTTTAGACATCCCCAGTGACACAGAAATATTTATGAGAATACGTATTTCTAGAATAAACTTTTCATCTGTTCAGCTACCAGGTTCAGGCTTTGGGTCAGTCCCCTGAGGGCAGAATACTAACCCTCAGTCCTGCCCTTGCAAGTGTGTATGGACTAGAAGCCTCCAGATAGGCACTGGCTGGCTGGGGAAGGGCAGGTGCGGAGCCCATTTGGGGCAGTGGGGCCATGCCCTAACGGCCCGTGACTGCACCCCTCCTCCAGGTGCTTCTGGAAGGCACCCACCTTGCTCCACGGGTGGTTAGGAATATGGGACAGTGTCAGATCCGGTTCACGGTCCTCCATCATAGGACCCCATAGGAGCAAGAAGAGGTCACCCAGTCCTCCCGCTTTTAAAGCAGTTAAATCCTTATCCTACTGTACTATATCAAAGAGATAAAATCAAGGCATTTCCTTGGCTCTGATGGAGTAGAAAGCCCAGGACCTTCACATTCCTTTTCTCTCCCTAGTCATTTGGTGTCGCTAGCACACCATTCTCAAACTCTAGGGTCCCGTGATTTAACCTGGGCTTTTACAGATGAAGAAACTGAGGCCTAGAGAGGGGGACACCTTATCCAGGTCCTGCAAGTGAGTGTCAGGCCACACTTTCTGTGCGGCAGTGGGTATGTGGAGAGACGACAGCAGCAGCCCTGGGTGCCGGCTGCCTTCATACTCCCTGCCTTTTGTCTTTGCTCTCACCCTGCAAGACAGGCATTTTTCACTCCTTAAACACCCACTGTAGCGGAAACCCAGAAGATAAGTAATTTACACCAGGGACGTAGCTGGCAAGTAGGCGGCCAGAGTTTGGACTTAGGTTCCTCCGGCTGCAAAGCCGTCCTCCTCCCCCCTGCAGTGTGCAGATGGAGTGCTGCAAGCCAGAATCCAATCGGGAAGTGATCGCCCCAGGCCACTCCGCCCACCCTTGCCTGCTCCCCAGCCCCTCCCCCACCCCCCACGTTCTAGTCTGAATCTAGTCTCAGTCAGCAGGAGAAAAGCCACTCAGTCAACCCCAACTTCGATTCCTTTGCAAGGCCAGAGATGGAAATGTATCTGAACCACATACCAGGCAGACCCCAAGACCAGCCCATGATTCCCTAATCAGGCAATGTCATCGAGGCCACCAAATTCCACAAGGAAGAACAGGAGGAGTCGAGGAAAAATGAGCATTCCATTTGGACACCAAACTTCCAAGACTAAAAGATTCCCAAGCCACAGTTATTTCCCTTGGAGATTCAGTTTGATCTCAGTTTCTTTTAAATGCTGAGTCTGCATCCTGTGACTGGGCACTGAGACCCTATTCTAAGCAGTTCACATACATCAATTAAACAACCCTCCTATTACTGAGGAGATAACTGGGGCTTTGAAAAGTTGCCTGAGGCCAAGCGACTCCTAGTAGCAGAGCCAGGATTTGACCCCAGGCCGTCTGGCTCGCAGCTCCCATCCTGAAGCACTATGCTGTTTGCCTAGCACATATATTCCTGAACTACATACTGTGAGTCCCCGGGGCTATACCAATCAGGCAAAAAGTCTGGGTTGGTCCCTTTGGGAGAATTTACTGGGAAGTTCTGCTACAGAGAAGTGACGCCTACCTCTGTGAATCCCCAGTTCTTGCCCAAGGAAGAATTGTACATGCCTCCTCTGGTGATCAAGGTCATTGACCACAGGCAGTTTGGGCGGAAGCCTGTCGTTGGGCAGTGCACCATCGACCGCCTGGACCGCTTTCGCTGCGACCCTTATGCGGGAAAGGAGGATCTTGTGCCACAGCTAAAAGGTAAAATTCACGTCTATAAATATCCCTTTGGGTTTTTCATGTGAGATCTGATTAAATCTTCACAGACCTCCTCAAGATAAAAAATATTCATGCAGATGAAGAACTCATTTGATTTCCAGTGGGCTATGTAACTTTCCCAAGGTGCTATAGTTAGTAGGTGGTAAAGTTAGATTTGAATTCCCACCTTGTTTGGGGGGGGGGGCGGCATCCAGCGCCCAAACTGTTACCTTCTGAAGTAACCTATCCCTGGCTGAACATAAGCTGTCTCTTCGGGAGATGTTAAGTGCTTCATAATGTTTTCATGTAGTCAAGCAGAGAAGACAAACAAGGAAATGAGTAGTTGCAGTCAGTGTGATAAATGCTTTGAGCAAGAAATACAGCGGTCCCCTCCTGAGCAGTGAAACGGGGGGGGGGGGGGGGGATTTTCATTTCTAATTGCTTTCTGTCTGTCGTCCTCATGATCGCATCCCGTTATCGCGATGTCATTGGAAAGATACTATTTCATTGTTATCCGCGGAGGAAAAGCTGGGGACTTGTCTGCCGTAGGTCACATGATTCGTAGGTAAATGATAGTGGGGCATGGTGCTGACCTTAGGGCTCCAAATAAATAACAGCTAATGAATAGCATTTTGCTATTGCCCATTCAATAATGACTTGTTTTTAGCTTACTGTGTGCCAGGGTCCGTGTTAGGGGCTGGGGAGTGGGTCAGCATAGTGAACAAAGTTCCAGGGCCCCTGGCTTCATGAGATTAGATGCCGTGGGGAACTATCACACATTCATTCAGCTGATCTTCGGTGCCTCAAGACTGAAACAGATGTCTTCTGTTTAAGCAGCTGTCCTGCTAACCAGTTCTAGTTAATCTTCCAGAAGGTTTGGTATTGATTTGACAGAGCATCTGAAACTCATCTGTTTCAGCATCCTATAGCCCTGATTCAGAGAAGAGGCTAAAATAAAATCCACAATCACACGTGGGCAAAAACAAACCTACATGAGTTTATCCAGACATTTCCCATGCCAAGCATTTTGTGTTGAATTGATAGTACCTAAAATAGCAACATTTTTTATAGCAACAAGGATTACTATAACTGCAGCATTGTTTAATTTGGGGTTACTCAGTGGAGAGAAACCATTGTCCTAGCATTGCCCCTGCTGCTTTCATGAGACAAAGTTATTTGATCCAAATATGTGAATTCACAAATTCTGCAATCTTTCTCTGGCCTCCGAGTGTGGACTTGTTGGTGTCTATGGGGCAGGGGGGGGCGGGGGGGGCGGGTAGGATGGGGCTCAGGCAGAGGTCTCCTGGTTAGTGACTCTGTAATTAATGTGAAATATGGTCAAGGTTTCAGAGAACTCTTCGAAAAGGAAAATCCATAAGGAGTATGGGGTGGGCAAAGCATAATGTTCCCAAGACTAGAATCTGGTACTTTCTTAAAACCAAAAATAGAGTAAGAGTTGAGGAATGTAATTGGCTGGCCTAGTGTCAGAAGCATACAGAATAGCTTTCCTCCTGCCTTGAGGCTTTGTTTACGTGAGGCTGGTAAAGCAGAGAACTGCTAAGAAGGAGCTTGCATACAGTTGTGTTCCCGCACACCTACCCAACTGGCTGTCACGTCCTGTGTTGTAGCTGGCAGAAGTTTTGGGGGGAGCCTGTTTTGGAAATGTAGAGACTGCTGGTAGGGATGGGGGTGCTGCGTGGATACCGAATGAGCTAGCACAGCAAGTGGAGTATCGCAGATGTTCAGTAAATGTCACTCTCCCTGTCTCCCCAGTGTCCCCCTAATCCTTTCCCATTTCATTGAGCATTTACTCTGCCCTGGGCGCTGGCGTGTTAAGACACAAGCTCTGGGGTCAGACAGCCCTAGGTCATCTACTTCCACTTCCTACTGGCTGTTTAACCTGAAGCGAGTAACTTGGATTCTCTTAGCCTCGATTCGTTTTTTAATCTTTATAATGGGGATAATGGTGCATATTCTACAGGATTATTGAGGGATTAAATGAGATAAAGTACGTAAAAGGCTTAGTCCACTCCCTGGCACGTGGTATGTACCTAAAATGTGTCTTCCCTCCCCTGCTTTTGGTCCTACACGGGTGGGTTAAACAGAAAGTTCTTTTGGCTTTGCAGTTTGTTCTGTCTGGGTGCTGGCCTCCCATTGAATGTCTGACTGCCCAATGCCGTCTTCCATAAAGGGTAGACATACTCCTCACCCACACCCGTGCCCTAGGCTGAGGCTTCATTGGAAGCAAACCTGGTGAGCCCAGGGGCTACCCCTGAGCCCTTGCACTAATCCCAAAATCCGGAGCCACAAATACAGTTGATCCTTGAACAACGCAGGGGTTAGGAGCACTGACCTTCATGCAGTCAGAAATCCATGTACAACTTTGACTCCCCTAAAGCTTAACTACTAATAGCCTCCTGTTGACCAGAAGCCTTAAATACCAATAACATAAACAGTCCATTAACACATTTTTTGTATGTTGTATATTTTATACACTGGATTCTTACAATAAAGTAAGCTAGAGAAAAGAAGACATTAGGAAAATCATAAGGGGTGCCTGGGTGGCCCAGTCGGTGAAGCTTCTGACTTCAGCTCAGGTCGTGATCTCGCGGTTTGTGAGTTCAAGCCCCGTGTCGAGCTCTGTGCTGACAGCTCAGAGCCTGGAACCTGCCTTACATTCTGTGTCTCCCTCTCTCTCTCTCTGCCCTTTCCCCGCTCATGTTCTGTCTCTCTCTCAAAAAATAAACATTAAAAATTAAAAAAAAATACAATCATAAGGAAAATAAAATATATTTACAGTACCATAGTGTATTGAAAAAATTCCACACATAAGTGGACCTGCACAGTTCAAACCCGTGTTGTTCCGGGTCAGCCGTATTCTGGGAATTGCATAAACCCAGGGTGACGCCTCTTCCCTGTGCTCCCACCGTGGGAACCGGAGCTGAATGAGCCGCCTGCAGCTTCAGGCCTGAAATGTGCAACTGTTTGCCCTGCTTTGCTTTGCTTTGTCTTGGGAACAGATTCTAAGAAGGTGAAGCTCCTTCCGGTGTGGGTTTCCTTCTCCGCTCATGTCCTCTAAAGACATTGGTCTTTCTTGACACAATTGAACCGTTCTTTTTTGAGCACTTCCTGTGTACAGGTACTGGGCTAATTGTCCAAGACAAGAGAAAATGTCTAAACCTACATCACGTTTGGGAAAAGTGATGAGTTACTGGGTCACCTTCTCCATTCGGGGATGGTCCTGTACACTCAGTGAGTGAGTCCTACCCATGAGTAAAGTCTACTTTCCACTGTGTCTGCTGAACTTGAACTTCAACTAGAATGTTCAGTACTGTTTTTTTCCTATCTTGGGTGAGAAATTGTTTGTCTTGCAGCCTCCCTTCTGTCTACCCCACCCTGCCGGGACGTCATTATTGAAATAGAAGACACCAAACCATTACTGGCTTCAAAGGTAGGTTTCAGAACTGATCATCGGATAATATCAGTTTTATTTTCCAGGTGCCTAGGCATTGGGCGAATTCAGGCAAACCGCCATTCAATGCAATTAAAATAATAATAACCAAGCCAATTTATGGAGGTAGAATAAAGAATCTGAATCTCACACTCATCAGTAATTAAATGACGTTGTGTAGATTAATGTCCTCTACCCTGGGTCACCCGGGATACTTAAAATAATACCCGGGACCAGGCCCCACCCTCCAAGAGGAAGAGGGACCTAGTAAACATCAGTATGTTAAAAAATCTCTCCAAGCGCTTCTAATGTGCAGGCAGGTCTGAGAACCATTGGTGTGAACAGTCTGAATGATACCATTTGCTAGAAAGAGAAATTTCAGGAAGTGGTTTGTAGCACTGAACATTCCGAAGAAGGGGTGCATGCATGAAGTAGAAATGTCATGGATTTTTAATGACCCTATTTGCCCGTGTGTGGGTTATCTAAGATTTTTATATTCATTGTGGTTTTGAGGTGAAGAAAGTGGTGGAAATGCTCACTCAGGACCCTATTTTAGAACCATCGCAGCCAATTCTACAAGAAGGAAAGGGAGGGTGGGGGGAAGAAAGGTCTCAGTCCAGAAAAAAGAAAACATCAAATATCTCCCTGTTTGTGTTGGCATTTAGGATGGACTTTCACAGCATGTTTTAATGTGCAAACTGGCCAAAAAATGCACATGATTGCACTTTAATATGTTATGTCCATAAACAGTGCCTTTTAAAAAATTCACTTCCTTCCCACTTCATTAAGCTCACTAACAACTGGACCATATGAAATGTGGTCTCCACAGCCAGCTCTGTGTCGCAGTGCATTTGATTCTGCTCCCTGGGAATCCTCCACAGTCATAAATGACAATATCAAATCTGCGAAACACCACATTTGCTCTGCAAACGACCTCACATATTCCCACCAAAACAGTGGTGGCCTAGGGAGAAATTAAGTACTGTATACTTAAGAACCTTGACTGATAATACGTTTTCACAACGGCCCAGGAAAAGGGCAGTTTTAGATCCTGTTCTGTAACCTGTCTCCAGTTTTCTTACTTTCCATGGCCAAACAATTCTTATTCGTGCCTGCTGTGTCCTCGGTAGCCCTACATATGGGGGATCAAGAAGAATCAAGGCCAATCTATGCTGATATTGTCACTCATTTCGTAACAGTAGTTGACCCATGACTGGGCTACTGGAACAACACATTGTGAAAGGTTAGTTTACATCATAGAATCTGAGTTGCAGCGGAACAGGATTGGAGGCGGTAGCACTTGGAACCGCCATTGTTCAGCGCCCCCCCCCCTCCTGATCTGAGGTTTCACTTTCCCCGCGGTCGACTGCTGTCCCAAAACACACGGTCCTCCTTCTGACGCAGTGTCAGAGGGGCAATAGTAGCCTGACACTGCGTCACAGCCCCCATGTCACTCACCTCACCCGTCTCATCACTTAGGCATATTATCATCTCGCATCATCAGAAGGGTGAGTTCAGTACAATAAGATATTTTGAAAGAGAGACCATAGCCGCAAAACTTATTACAGTATATTGTTATAATTGTTCTATTTAATTATTAGTTATTGTTGATCTCTCACTGTGCCTGATTTATACATTAAACTTTATCATAGGTATGTGTGTATAGGAAAAAGCATAATATATACAAGGTTCAATTCCACCCTCAGTTTCAGGCATCCACTAAAGGTCTTGGGACGTATGCCCCGCTGACAAGTGGGGACTACTATACCGTACATGACTTTAATCAGCTTGTTCTGCTAACACCTAGCTGAGGCACACTGTGTTAGGAAAGGCCGGTTGGAATCTCCCCTCAAAAACTGACTCCACCCATACATTAGGGAAGACAGTACACATCTCGGCAAAGTCAAATGAATGAAGTTGAGCTTTGGAAGAGCAAATAATAACAACTTTGCTGATGTCCTATATTACATGTACATGATGTGCGTGCATTACATGTACATGTGATATATGTGTAATGTGTGTCCGTTACCACTAATCTGGGTAAATTGAGAGAGTAAGTCAAAACTAACTGCTGTTGATGTGACCTGGAGGCTAGGGCTTTGGGTGACTGTCCTGTGCTTACAGAAACTCACACCGTTACCCTGTGAGATCTCTGGGAGTTCCTTTTTATTTATTTTTTAAATTTTCATGTTTATTTTTGAGAGAGAGAGAGACAGAGTGTGAGCAGGGGAGGGGCAGAGAGAGAGGGAGACACAGAATCTGAAGCAGGCTCCAGGCTCAAGCTGTCAGCACAGAGCCCGACATGGGACTTGTAACTCACAAACCACGAGATCATGACCTGAGCCAAAGTCAGATTCTTAAGCGACTGAGCCATCCAGGTGCCCCGGATCTCTGGGAGTTCTTAAATGGGCTCAGCATTACCACAAGAAAGGTGGTGCCTGGGGCAAATTGGTAAGTGCTAGCCAGATGACATGGGCATTCCTACATGGCCATTTCAACAATTACCTTCCAATTCCAGTGTTTAAGCAGTATGTCAACAGCACTCAGCAAAATGGCTTCTCCAACGACAGTGCATGTATGTATGATGAGAAAATGCATGAAGCTGCTTGGGACCACGGGGACCTTGGTCTAAAGACTTGAATTCTCCTTTCAGATTCCTTCTAATACTAGATTTTGGAGTGAAAGGTGATCCTTAAGCAAATGTGATTGTTTGAAGCCCGGGGAGACTCTTGCCATGCAGATACCATAAAGCAAGCTTCTTGAGATGCTCCCATCCCTTTTCCGCATGAACTCCTGAGTAAATGGGCGTGAATAAATTCTCCCATATTAATCCTAACTTTTAAAACCAGACACTTGTTTTGAGTCACGCTTTTTAAACCATAAACTATTCTCTTCTTGGAAATGATTTCAAATAGCTAAAAATAGATGTGAATAAACAGACTTTAAAAATCTTTTTTAAAAATTCAGGAACCATTCAGAATGTGAATGTACTTTTGGCATAAAGTCCCTCTCTCCAAAATCTCAATCTGGCTGCGATTTAACCTTTAATCCTGCTTTGGTATGAATCTAATATAACAAACTGTTACATCTGTCTATCTCTCTGCCTCTCTTGGCAATGCTGTGTACTGAATAAACGCCAATCAGAAAACACCAAGGGGCGCTTAACAGAGGAAGCCCTGTGGCCGCCTCATACAACAGCTGCAGGAAGGGCCTATAATGAGGAGCTGCTGTCTCCTCACATGAGAAATGAAGTTAGGATTTCAGAAAGGGGGTCTAGATAGCAGTTCCTCAGACTGCCCCTGAAGGTGAACTTGGGTGACAACCAGCAGGCACGGAAAGAAAACTCAAGCCCAGCATCCGAGCTCACCATTCCCTCATCTCTTGGATGCACCCTGAGATCAGGGGTGGATTCTCCATGCAGAAGCTCAGATGGAAGCATTTGACCGTGAGAAACTTGACATCTTCGAACAGTGTTGATGGACGCATCTGTATTTGGTGCTGTAACAGAGGCATGGGGAAAAAGCAAGGAAAGGCAGCTACATGATGATGTTGCAGCCATGCTAGACATGATTTTCCCCCGACAGGAGTTTTTGAAGGGATAAGAATAAGGCCAATTTGGGGAATACTTTAGGAGCTAAGTGAAATGAAAGGTTGGGGGCCGACTGATGAGTGGCCACGCTTCCATGCACCCCCATCCCTCCCGTCTTGTGACCACTGTGCTGGCAGACAATGAGATTATCTAACCCTTGAGAACATGGGATGTGGGTGGCTACCTCCAACCCTTCCATTTTAATACTATTTGTAACTCATGTGCACGTTTTCAGAGAAGAAACCAGGAAGGTGTGTTTAATTATGAGATCATCTTGAATACTTTAAATAATCCATCAAAATGTTGATCATCTAAAGCATGCATGAAAATTAATTTCTCCTTCTTCTTTCTCTTTAAACCTGATGCTCATGGGGTCTCCATATCTGTGTGACCTGACATGGTTTGCCCTCTTCCTGTGCATATATGTGATAAACAGCTGACAGAAAAGGTAACTATTGTACCCGCTTTGCTAGATTTAAGATTCATTTTAGATTTTCTGCCTATAGCTGATACGTAAAGAAACTTTTTAAAATCCAAGCTTAGTTTACTGACTATAAAGGGGAAATAATTCTGTATAGTGTGTGTGTGTGTGTGTGTGTGTGTGTGTGTGTTTGCATGTCTATGGTACACAGAAAGGAAATAGCTTTTCTTGAGTGTTCCTTCCCTGCCCCCTACCCAGACTGAGTAAGAGTCTATGTTACAGGTGACACTGTTTTTTTCCCCCCAGCAAGATCACTCTTTCCCAGGTATATTAAAATAAGCAATGGGTGGGTCTGATGAGGCTCTATTCTTGTTAAAAATTTGAGTAGAACTTATAGCAGCCTTTAATAAACTATAGGCTTCTGCAGTTTTAAATTGTTGTACAAGTGACTCTGATATGCTATCCCCTCTGCCCAACCAAGAGCTACCCGTCTAAACCAGAGGTTCTGAACACTGACCGCACAATGGGATTCGCCTGTGGAATTTAAGAAAACATTCTTGAATGCCCAGGACTCCCCCAGGCTGATTGAATTAGAAACCCCAAGGACAGGTTGGGAGCCACTTGTCTAAATGACCCATAATGCCTCCTTACTGTGTTTTACATTTTATCGTTTTTAAAGCTCTTTCTCCTAATGATCTTTTTTGATTTCCAAAACAACTCTCTGAAGTAGATGGAAACAGGTAGTGCTCTTACCCACTCGGTGGATGAAGAAATTGATGCTCAGAGATGTTGGATAACTTGCCCAAGCCGATGTGGCTTATAATGTGAGAGTACAGCTTATAACGTAAAGGATGGGACTGGAATTAGAACCAGTTTTTCCACCTCTCAGCTTAGCTTTGTTTTATAATGTATTGCTGGCTATAAGGACTAAAGAAATGAAATAGTGGAAAACATATAAGGGAAGTTTTATCTAATTAATTTGTATATATAAATACCAAGTCAACAGGCTAAAAAAGTAAAATCAGACTAATGAATATATTGTGTCTATAGGCTGTAAGAAATCATCTAGGGGCACCTGGGTAGCTCAGCAGGTTGAGCATCTGACTCTTGATTTCGGCTGGGTCATTCATGATCCCAGGGTTGTGGGATCTAGCCCCATGTAGGCTCTGCACTGAGCATGAAGCCTGCCTGAGATTCCCTCTCTCCCTATCCTTCTGCCCCTCTCCGCCACTCATGCTTTTTCTCTCTCTCTAAAACTGAAATAAATAAAATAAAATATTTTTTAAAAAAATAATCTATTGTAGCTCTGGGCATTAGATCCCACCAAGGATGGTCATTTCACCTGTAGCTTCTGGATAGAAGAATCATGAATGCTGAATCTGAATCTACATGTAAACAAAAATCCTATCGTCTCCCCTGTTTCAGGTTCAGAAGTACCTATTTCTCTTACCTGTTACATATGGGTTTTCCTGCACTGATTGGAAATCCACGTCAATACTACATAAAGGTTTTTCCATTTTGATGTCTTTCATTAGGAGGAAGAAATCGTTGACTGGTGGAGCAAATTTTATGCTTCCACAGGGGAACATGAAAAATGTGGACAATATGTTCAGAAGGGCTATTCCAAACTCAAGGTACCTGGGCCTGTGCTGCTGTGGGTGAGGGAATGGCATCCATTGCAACTGACCATGGGCAGAGCTAAGTAGAAGACAAAAGGGGTGATGGGGAGGGGCCCTGGGCACCTCTGGCTTCCTAGAGAGTCCTCTTGCAATAGGCTTTGGCTTTGCCAAGATTCCAGGAGCTTGAGGACAGCTGTTGATTTATGGTTATGTGACTGCCACTTTGGGGCTGAGGGCATCTGACAGAGGGTTTGGAATGGGTTGGCACCACACTAATTAGGCCAACAATTATCCAGTTCAACCCAAGGAACCCTAAAAGTCATGCTCTTACAGAACAGTGTGAAATGTCAACATGCCTGTCCTCCAAACAGGCATCCATTTCACCAGCTGAAAAGTTGATTCTGTTACATGGGTATAACATACCATCACAACCATGGACACATGTGTCCAGGAGGAAGGTGAACTGTTGAGCTAGGCAGATCTGGCTATCTGTGATCTCCTGGTTTAATGTTTTGAGTTTCCAATTCTTCATTCCATGTTTCAGGCTATAATTAATGTGCTTAAGTAGAAGCAAATGCTAAAGTTTTCAGAACATTGCATGGGAGGAAAAAAAAATTTAAATGAGAAATATCTAGCCATTAAAATGATTTTCCCCATCAAAGTAGAAAACCTCCACATATTTTCACCTTATTATCATAACATCTCAGTGCAGCTCAAGAAACACCAGCATGTAAAGAACCACTAATTTGGAAAAATGATCAAACTGCTCAGGTAGATCAGTCCCCGAACCACCCTCCCTTCCTCCCTCCTTTCCTCCCTCATTCTCATTCTTGTTCCTCCTCTTCTCCTGTTTCTGTTATGGAGGTATAATTTACGTACAATAAAGGAATCCATTCAATGGGTTGTGATAGTTGTATGCGTCTACGTGTAAACCGCCCCCCAAAACAAGGCAGAGAACATTTCCATCATCACAGAGAGCTCCTGTGCACCCCTTCCAGCCAATTATCCACCATCACCCACCACTCTTGGAGACAGCTGATCTGGTTTATCACCGTAGACTTTTGCCTGTTTTTACACTCCATATAAATAGGCTTATACCAGATGTATTTTGTGTGTGTCTGGCTTTTTTAGCCCAACACAGTTGTTTTGAGATCCATCACGCTATCCTGTGTATCGGTACTCTGTCCCTTCTTATTGCTGAGTGGCAGTTCATTGTACGGATATACTGCGATTTGTGTATCCGTTCTCCTGAGGATGAAGCTGCTTCAGACCTTCTCGTATCATGTGGACGTGTTTTCATTTTTCTTAATAAACACTTAGGAATGCAGCCTCTGCATCATAGAGTCACTGGGTATTTAACTCAATAAGAAACTGCCAGATGTTTGCCCCAAGTGGTTGTGCCCTTCTACATTCCTGCCAGCGATGTGAGGGTTCCCGTCGCTGCATCCACACCCTCACGCCCACTTGGTATTGCCAGTCTTTTTGGTTTAGACCCCACCTGCATTTTAATGAGAAATTAAGAAGCTGTTGATGGTTTTCAGGTATATGATTGTGAACTGGAGGATGTAACAGAATTCGGCGGCCTGACCGACTTTTCGGATACTTTCAAGCTGTATCGAGGCAAATCCGATGAAAATGAAGATCCTTCTGTGGTAGGAGAGTTTAAGGTGAGCAACGTGTGTTTCTGTTCTGTTTCAAATCCACCTTTAATTTCTTTAGAGACCTAGGATAATGGACAGCCAGCCTCTGGGGCAGGGACATGTCCTCTGACATCTGAAGGATGCTACAAGGTGATGACAAGAAAACGGGCCATGGGGTGGGGGCCAGAAGCCTCAAAGCCGTTCTCAGTACATTTCTGTCATCCTGCCTGTGCCATCCAAGCTTGAGTCCTGCAGATTCAGCGTCGTCAAGACCTCATTTCTCCTCCCTGCCCCCACTGCCTCCTCCCCGCCTTCCAGCAGGACCACCAGGCAACTTCCTGACCTTTCTGCCCTACTCCAGTCCATTCCCCACGCAGCCCAACATGATCATGTTTCTTGACTCCTAAAAGATGTCGGGTTTCCACGATGGCTCAGGTCCCAACTCCTTCCTAAGGCGGAGCTGGCCTTCCCCGAGCTCCTCTGCTCCCTCCCCCTGGTGCGCTGCTGCTCAAGGACCTCTCCCAGGCCCCAGACACACCTAGTCTGCTCACAACTGGGAGCCTCGGGACAGGCTCTTCTGCCTTCCCTCTCTGTGGTCTGACAAACTCCTACTCATCCTTTTCAAGGTCAGCTCAAGTGTCACATTCTTTGTGAAGTGTTCCCGGGTTGCTTCTGGCAGAGTGACTCACTCCCGCTCTGGGCTCCCACAGGTCTGCTTCCTGCCACCATTAAAGCGCCTTTCACACTGGGAGTATCGGCTTTCGTGACCGCCCCTCCCTCCGACCACAGCCCGCAAATCCCAGGCACCTGTGCTGCTACTTCCCAACCCTTTCCAACAGCAGACATTGCTAATCGATCAGAACACTATACCCTACCTACCCTACCCATGTTCTCGGCATCCTTCTCACTGTGGCTTCCCAGCAAGCCATCAAAGAAGGCCTAAGAATCAAACCTATCTAATATCCCTGTGCCAGACTGGGTTCCTTGAGTTCATTTTGGGGTCCCTGATGCCCGACACATAGTAGTAAGTGCTTATTACTTCACACTGCTTTGCTGGATGAGTGTAGCTGGAACTAAGACCCACATGTTTGGAATCCAACTTGAGTGCTTTCTCTTGTACTTAATTAAGCTCATTTCAGGATATGATGTATGGCCTGTCAAGCTGGCCTGATGGCTCACTCGTTCAAAAAACATTTATGGTGCCCCATAGACATGCCCGGCCCTGTGTTAGGTCTTGGAGACAGAGTGATAAACAAGACCCAGTCCCCACCCTCAGGAAGCTCCCAGTCTCATGAAGAATGTAGACAATAAGTAAACAAGCACAATGCAGAGGTCAGTGCTGCAGCAGGGGTGAGCGCAGAAGACACATCCAACCCAGAGGCAATCAGGGAGGTTTCCTGGAAGAAGAGACACTTTTTAGTTGAGACCTGAGGGATGAACAGGAGTTTGCCTGGGGGGTGGGAGGGGGCTTACAGGGGTGACACCAGAAAAGGGAAATCACCCTTAGTACTTTACTCGGTTTAAAAAATAATCACTTTTGGGGCGCCTGGGTGGCTCAGTCAGTTAAGTGTCCGACTTTGGCTCAGGTCATGATCTCACAGTTCGTGAGTTCGAGCCCTGTGTCGGGCTCTGTGCTGACAGCTCAGAGCCTGGAGCTTGCTTCGGATTCTGTCTCCTCTCTCTGCCCCTCCCCGACTCGTGCTCGCTCTCTCTCTCTCTCTCTCTCTTTAAAAAATAAATGTTAAAAAAATTGTTTTAAATAAAAATAAAAAATAAATTAAAAATAATCACTTTGATTCCTATCTTCAAAATATGTGCAGGGTTTTACTCCTCACCACCTCCTTTGCCACCATACCGGTCCAGCTCTTGCCTCGATTTGTGCCTGGTCTTCCTGTTTCTGCCCTGCCCTTTCTTCTCTGTAATCAGTTAAATACTTATTTTATCATCATTTTACCTTCCCTACTGGAAATGTGTATAGTGTAATAGACATTGTTCCCTTCACGAAAGGCAGCCCCTGTGGCTGCTCCAGAATGCGTGGCAGAGGAAGGCAGGAGTCCTCCGCCCGGGTGACCAGGGGCCTTGTGAGGATATCTGTGTGTCTCTCTCTTAGGGCTCCTTTAGAATCTACTCCCTGTCGGATGACCCCAGTGTGCCGGCCCCTCCCAGGCAGTTTCGGGAATTACCTGACAGCGTCCCACAGGAATGCACGGTTAGGATTTACATTGTTCGAGGCTTAGAGCTCCAGCCCCAAGACAACAATGGCCTGGTAAGAGTTTGGGTGTGGGGCCTTCTTCTGTAGCAAGATAATTACAGTCATCAGCCACAATAATTGTCATGTTCTTTCTTTTGGGGCGTCTGTTATCTCACTAGGGGAAAGATACTCTATCCAAGCAATGTATTCAGGAGGACTGTCCCAATGGGGATTTATCCGAAAGCTTGAAGGGGCTTTGGTTCCTCTGGTTCATGCTTCTCATTTTACAAATGTGACCTCGAGGAGATTTGCGTGGTGCCTCCTCCCTGCCGCCACCCCTTCACCCCTCACCACTTCTCCGAAGGCGGCTGGCGGTCTGCTGCACCAAAGGCCGTGTTGCTCAGACCTCAACTGAGGCGCGGACGCCACCTTTTCGTCAGTGTGGGAGCGGGTGTGGAGGCTACCTGAGTCTGCCCTGGAAACTGCCTTGAACTTGCACCTGACGGTGACACGGCATGCCATCTGTTTTGTCCCCACAGTGTGACCCTTATATAAAAATAACACTGGGCAAAAAAGTAATTGAAGATCGAGACCACTACATCCCCAACACCCTCAACCCGGTTTTCGGCAGGTAACGAACATTTCTAAACGTTTCTCTGTCCTTCGTTTCTCCACGGCTTTTGAGTTAAGGATGTGACATGTGCCCAGCTCTGTTCTAGGCCCCGGGACTGTCAGCAAAGCAGGCAATAAACACGTAAGGTCACAAATGCAAGTGAAAAGCGCCATGAAGAAAATAAAGCCAAGTCATAAGATGGGCTTCTCTTAGATCTGCTCTGAGCCTGGGAGGTCAAGGGGGCCAGGGCCCCGGGAAGGGGGAGGCGACAAGACCCAGAAGTCCAATACGTTTGTGGGTTGCAGACCAGAAGGATGGGCAGTGACTCACCTGTAGCCACGTGTTGGTTCTCACTCCCCGAATCCAGTTTGTGCTTGTTCTCTGGGACATTCTAATCCCACCATTTTGGTCCAGTGAATGTATTAATGTGCCTGTTACCAAAACTGAGGAGGGGGCACAAAATGATGGGGTCCAAATGCCCCTCCATCTTCTGTTCCTGAAGACTCTTAAAAAAGCATTAGTTTCGGGGCGCCTGGGTGGCGCAGTCGGTTAAGCGTCCGACTTCAGCCAGGTCACGATCTCACGGTCCGTGAGTTCGAGCCCCGCGTCAGGCTCTGGGCTGATGGCTCGGAGCCTGGAGCCTGTTTCCGATTCTGTGTCTCCCTCTCTCTCTGCCCCTCCCCCATTCATGCTCTGTCTCTCTCTGTCTCAAAAATAAAAATTAAAAAAAAAAAAAAAAAGCATTAGTTTCTCCACCGTTACCACATCAGACTTGTTTCTGGGCTGCTACACCCATCTATCTCTTCAAGGAGATGAGGTCCTTCTCAAGGGGAGGGCACATCCAAGTCACCTCTAAATAGCACCCGGATTTTTCAGCTACCGGCTGCATCCACATTTAATAAAAGCTAATAACTGCTGAACTTTTCCTGGGTGCATGCACCCTCCGGAGCCATTTATATGAAACATCTCAACTTCACAACTCTGGGGTGCTATTGTTCATCCCCATTTGACAACAGAAGAAACTGAGGCACAGGGAGGAAGAGTCTAATGTGCCCAGCTGGCAAGAGGTGGAGTCAGGATTCGAACCCAGGCCATCTGACCGTAGCATCTGTGTGGTATCCACGTGAGGCTCTCTGTGGCTGCCACCATCTCATTCCATGGTCAGCCTATCAGCAGGGCAGGGCAGAGGTCAGCAGCCCCACATTACAGGGGAGGGGCATGTTGCCAGAGCTCTGTCGACAGAGCTAGTACATGACAGAGCCAAGATTTAGGTAGGAATTCCTGACCAAGCCCCAGGCTTTTTTCAACACCCTTGGTAATGCTTCATATTCATGGCAAAGCCACCACCTGTAGAATAAATGGTCTTTGTACAAAACGTTTGTGAAAACAGTGTTATTTTCCCAGAACCTTGCCAGACGGGAGAATACTTTGTTCTTGTTTGATGTGTGGCCTATATTTTAATTTCTGGCTTTAATATGTTGCCCATCCTCTTCTTTTCTACTCGTTTGTTGGTTCGCATCCTTACGCACTCTCTCGTGTGTGCGCCCATATGTGTGCACACACACCCGTCTTCATCACAGTCTCTCAGGTTCGCACACACTGTTCTCCCTCACACACACTCACACCTTGTGACACACGCACACAGGACCGCACTCTCACTCAGCTCCTGAGCACACGCGTGCACACACCTGTGCACGCACGTGCACACACACACACACACACACACACACGCTGCCGCACACCCCAAAGCTGCCTGCCGGGGCCAGGGAATGGAAATAATCCTCTGGCACGGCAATATGATCATTTTCCTTTTCTTCCACTGATCCAGCCCTGAGGTCTAGACAGGAAAAGGCACGCAGGGCAGGAAGGAGGGCTCCATGTGAGGGAGACAGGGAAGCAGGGGAAAGCCAGCTTTCACGGGAGAAAGGCGGCCCTGTCTGAATCGCGCGTCTCTGAGGAGCCAAGCACAGGCTTAATTAAGTGGCAGGAAAAGTCTTGCTTGGAGCCCCCCCGCCCCCCACCCCCCACCCCGGGAGGAAGCGACGCTGTCAGGCTGTGCTCAATCAATCTGTGCCCGGTGTGTGTGTGTGTGTGGAGCCCCCTCTCAAAGGAGATGCCGCCTCTGCAGGCCTGTGGATGGCTCTTAGTCCCTAGGCTGATTCTTAGGGGGTGACTTTCTTCTCAGCGGAGACCCTCAGGGGTTCTGGGACAGGAATTCAGAAAGAGGCAACCTTTCCTGTGTGCTCAGCCATCGTTCAGTATATTCCCGTCACATCATAGCAACATCCAGGTCATGTTCAACAGAATGTGTGTCTTCTATTAATTGGTGTTCCAAGAAAAAAAGTATTCCTTCCTCAAACCAAGACACCTGGGTGAAAACAGATAATAACTGCAGGACTTCTCAAAGCCTTTAGTTTGACCAGAGGAACTCCAAAACAAGTGGTTTTCTTTTCTTCCTTTCTTTCTTTTTTTTAATATCACAACTACTGGGTTTTCAGCAATGCAGTCATGCCAAGTGCTTTCTAAACATTTCTTTGCCTGACCCTTATAACAACATGGGATGGTAGGTATTGCTGTCGCTGTTTTACAGATGAGAAAACTGAGCACAGAGAGGTAAAGTAACTGGCCTAGGGTCCCACAGCTAGTAAGCAGCAGGGTTAGGATTCAGACATATGTATTTAAACCCGAGCTCTCCCCCTGAGCAAGCATGTAACGTTGCATTATTCTTACTTCTAACACGTACTGCTTCTCAAGTGCTCCTACCCACTGCCACCCACCTGGCTGTCCCAGTCACCATGTCCTCCTCCAGCAGCCACAGTCACCGCCTGGGGACTCTCTGCAGAAAGCCTTGATTTGGGGGTGGGGGGTTAATTTATTTATTTATTTTGAGAGTGAGAGAGCGTGCGTATGTGAGCACGCGTGGGAGAGGGGCAGAGAGAGACAGGAAGAGAATCCCAAGCAGGCTCCATACTGTCAGTACAGAGCCTGACACGGGGCTTGATCCCATGAACTGTGAGATCATGATCTGAGCCAGACTCAACAGTAGGTTGCTTGACAGACTGAGCCACCCAGGTGCCCCAGAGCCCTGGGGGGTTTTTTGTTTGTTTGTTTTTATTTGTTTGTTTGTTTTGTTTTTGAGAGGTCTGGATAGAATCATGGAGATTCTAACATTGCATTTGCTTATTTAGAATGTATGAGCTCAGCTGCTACTTACCTCAAGAAAAAGATCTGAAAATTTCTGTCTACGATTACGACACTTTTACCCGTGACGAAAAGGTGGGAGAAACAATTATCGATCTGGAAAATCGATTCCTTTCCCGGTTTGGGTCCCACTGCGGCATACCTGAACAATACTGTGTGTAAGTTGTCCTGGCCATAAAAGTAGACAATTTGTCCCATCTAACATCAATACCTGGGGAAGCCTTGGGTCCCTACTTCTGTGCCTGACTTCACTGAACCACTCTGACTCAGATATATACTGTTTTTAATAACTGGACTATCTTCGGGAGAATAGGGCCACAGCATTGCCCAAGTCCAGGGCAATGCCCACCCCACCCCCCGATCAATTTTGTGATGTCCCTCTTTCCCTAAGTGTTTTCTATGGTATCTAATGAGATACAGCTTGTGTTTTCTGGTTTATGAGCTTGCCTATTACGATTACAGTGATTGCAGTCAAATCCCTCATTTTGATGGAGGAGGAAAACTGAGGGGGGAAAAAAGGATTAACTGGCCGGGGCCAAACTAATTGTGGATTTTAGGTCTCTGAAATAGATTTCTAGGCAAAAGCCAAAGGGTAGAGCCCATTCCCTGCTCTGTCACTACATGGGGACGCCTGTAAGAATAAATAGGAGTATATGTGTATGAATTCAAGAAGAACCTCTCTGCCCCGTGATAACTCTGAGTGTGGACTGTTATTCACAGTTCTGGAGTAAATACCTGGCGAGATCAGTTGAGACCAACACAGTTGCTTCAAAATGTAGCCAGATTCAAAGGTTTCCCACCACCCATCCTTTCCGAAGACGGAAGTAGAATCAGATATGGAGGTCGAGACTATAGTTTGGATGAATTTGGTAAGTGCAAAACCATAGGCTGCAAGCTGGTTACAAAGTATAGCAACTTTGCTGGGTCTGCTTTGGGAGGGGGATGGGCAGAGCAGTGCCCTAATTATACCACAGGCGACTCCGCACACATGACTATCTAACAAAAGCCCCATTATAGCAGGGTTTTTCTGTCTTGTCAAGTGTCAAAGTGTACACATTTTCTTGTCTGTCTTAGGTTTCACTTGACCTTTTTAGGTCATAGCCACTGGAGCTTTGAACACAAAGTTCTAGTAATTAACTAATTTCTATGTAGTGCATAATTAGCTCATAATTTAGCTCAAAAGTGCTCAGATGGTAGTGCAAGAATTTCTCTTCCAGGCTTATTCCATCATTCTTCCTGCCCTTCTCTGAGAAGGCTTGGGGATGCAGGGGGTTTGTTTGAGGACTCTTCTGAGTTCACATCTGGCTCACGTCTGAGCTTGGGGTCTTGCTCTTTCTCCAGCAGTAATTTATAATACAATCAGTCCTGACACATAGCCAGCTAGCTGCGCCATGACAAAGCCTGAAATAAGCTTAATAGAGCATAAGAGCTGTGGCATTATTCACGGTGTTGCAGGGAGGGAGGGCTTCCCAGAGGGGGTGGCAGTGGAGCTTGCCTTGAAGGGTGCACAGGATACCCGGAGAAGGCTGAATAAAGACACACGGGAGTGAAGGTGCCTTCCTGATCCTGCACTGTTTATTCCTGACATTGCAAGAAACTATGCTTTGTCTTCCCATTTGAAGAGGACTTCTGCAAAAGGGATAAGGAATTAACTGGCAAGCAACGTGGCCTCATAGTTAAGAGTACCCCCAGATAATCAAACAACTCCCCCCAAAATTGTCTCAGTCACAACGATCATTCCAATTACTATTGTTACCTAACAAATCACCCCAAAACTTAGCAGCTGAAAAATGTCCATTTTGTTTTGCTCCCAGTTTTGCAGGTCAGGACAGGCTCACCCACTGGGCAGTTCTCACCTGAGTACCTCATGTGCTTGGCTGCTGTCACATGTCGGGGGAGGGGCCAGGCGACAGGCATCCAGGCTCTACGGAGCTGGATGTCCAAGGTGGCTCGCACACATGGCTGGCAGTTGATGCTGGCTCTTGACTGGGGCTAATGATCAGAGCACCTACTCAGGCCTTTCCAGAAGGGCAATCTCTAGATACTCATGCTCGTTCCAGGGCAGATGGCTTCCCTCAAAGCAAGCATCCCAAGTGGACCAACCACATGTCACGTGGCCTTGTATGCCCAGCCTGAGAAGTCGCACAGCATTCTTTCTCCACACTTTAGTGTGGAGATATGTCTCCCGGACTCAAAGGAAGAGGACATAGACCCAACCTCTCATGGGAGAAGTGTCAGAGAATTTGAGGGCTGTTTTTAAAATGCCACAGTAATGCTAGCTGCTATAACAATTAAACTTCCAAATGTCGGCGGCTTAACACAATAGAAGTTTACTTCTCAGAAATTCACAACAGGTATTCCGATAGGCAACAAGCCCTTGGCGTTTTGCAGCTCTGCCATTCTTCAACGCGGGCACCTAAGGTTGCTGTTTCTTCTGCATCCAAAAGGCAACCGCACACAGAGTATCTTTCACGAGAGGGCTTTATTGTGCCCCATCTAGAAGTGACACACGTGTCACTTCTACCTGTGTTACATTCTAGCCAAACTAGGTTGTGTGTCCACACCTAACTGCAAGGGAGGCTGGGAAACAGAATCTGGCTGTGAGCCTCTGCCAGAAAAGTAGATACAGGCTGCTCTTACTTACACATTCTGGTATGTTCTGGCCCCTTTGGTGTTGGCAGCCCACAGGTCAGGTGTGAGACTGGTTGGGGTAGGGCCCATGGTCAAGAGCTATTACTATCAATGACTCCTTCACAAATCAAAAGTTCACACACTGGCCTTGCCTGTCCAGTTTGCAGAGTCTGGTTGGAAGGGATACATGCCCCTCAGGGCAACTGTTTTCAATGCCACTTTCTATTCCAGAGGCCAACAAAATTCTGCACCAGCACCTCGGGGCCCCCGACGAGCGTCTTGCCCTTCACATCCTCAGGACTCAGGGACTGGTCCCTGAGCACGTGGAAACGAGGACTTTGCATAGCACCTTCCAGCCGAACATTTCCCAGGTAAAAGAACGCTCCGTCTGAAGACCCATCCTCCGCATCCCAAACGCAGTGGCAACAGCTGACACAGATTTGCCTCTTTTATCTCTTTCGGACACTTTTAGATACACAAGAAATAGAAGGGCAACTCACATTAGCTTTATCCCAAAGGGGAAATAAATTGTCAGAATTTCCAGGTAGCTCACTAAATCCAGACAGGAGGGTGACTACGGCTCAGGATCTCTCCCTGTCTCTTACCTGTTTCTCTCTCTGAGTTTCTGTTGTTCTGTGCACTTCCTGTGATCCCCTTCCTATGAATCGGAATATCGTAAAGAGTTTCTAAGGTTTTCATGTTAGAATGTAGCCCCAATCTACTTCCAAATGTGGAAAGGATTGGTTGCCCCAACTTGGCCCAACTCTCCACCACTGGACTACTCAGCTGCAGCCAAGCAGGTGGGGTCTGGGGAAGCACTGTACTTGGCCCTACTTGGGTGAGGCAGTACTCTCTGAGACCAAATTGCCAGGGAGGAAGCTGGGCTCAGTGCACAAGATGGCTCATCACAGGACCACATGCATAATGATGGGGGAGAATTAGTTTCCAGCAGCTGGGGAACAGTTTCCAGAGAAACCAGGAGAGACATGGCAAATGACAGAATGATCCGGGTGGAAGCTTGTTACAAGGAAGCCTCCTGGGATGTGCCTGAGAGATTTGGATTCAGTAGGTCTGGGGTGGCTGGAATCTGAGTTTTAACAAGTACCTGGAGGGGTTCTAATGCAGGTGGCCAGGAAATCACACTTTAAGAAATATTAATCTAATGGATGCAAATCATGTTGACCCCACACAACTGTGGACGAGCTTATCTATAAACAGTGGCCTCAGGTGCCCTGGGCTTACTAGTTTGTCACTCACTTCTTGCTTTTATTCTGTTCTACATTTTCATTTCTTCCTTTTCTTATTATTCCTTCCCCCAAAGAGCCCATTCCTCCTCTTCTCTCTCCTCCCACACCTTAAATAAAGTCTTAAGAAATTACAAATTTGTAATTACAAATTACAATCCACATCTCCCCTACACCCCTCCCTCAATCCCTTTTACCTACCAAACTGGACAGACTATAGCTGGGTCTTAGGAGACACCCAAATGCCTCATGTTCTGCATCATGCTTGATGTATTATAGAACCTTGAACCCTAGAGGTTAGTTAGAAGAGAGCCAGGATTGTAGGAAAATATATCCTTTTTAAGAGTTCCAGTTAAGTCATTTTGATCATAGCGTATTAGGAAGCCAATCTAGTTTCCTTGGTAAACTTCTTATAGACCAGTCTGAAGGCAGAGTCAACAAAACATCTGAAATCAGTTTGTGAAATTTAAGTTGCTTCATGGGGTTGATATAGTTTGTTAATGGCACCCCTAGCCCATCTGGAAGAACATTCTAGTCAGATAGATGGACCTGGTCTGTGGCAGGGGAAGACCTGCTCGGGACCTCACCAAGATGGCACCACAAGGACCAGTTGGGCTTTCAGCCTCCCCCTTCTTGCGAGCCTCCTCCCAGGTGGTGGGCACTAGCCAGCCAATAGCAGGGAGTCCTCAACTTTGGGGAACAGTAATGTTCTTGTCGTTGTTTGGGTCTTTACTCTGAACGTGCCACGTTGCAAGTCCTTCTTTAACAAATTAAATACCATTTTACATTATTTTGATTTTCTATCTGGAGGTAAGTGGAGAAACCCTTGGATGTTACAAAACTGGGATTGATAGCAAGTAGGCAATGTGATGAATAGAGTTCTGAGTGAGGGACTCAACTTTAAGTCATTGTAAGAGGGTATGTGAGCATGTGTGGGGTGGGGGGGGGTGTTAGTGATATGAAGCCCCTTCATTAACCAGGGAACACTCAGACGATGATAGAGTGGGCGCATGCAGTCATCAGAGGTTTCTGGTGAGAGTGGGAAGCGGGTGCCCTAAATGCCATTGAAGATAGATGATTTATCTTGGTTCGCTCTCCTACTCTACTCTTTTTGCCTTCCGTATGGACTAATAGTTAGCAGGTCCAAAGAAACAGTTTCACCTAGAAGACATGAAAGAAAGCTATAGGCTTCACCGCTCATCATATAACTTAATTTCTCTTTTCATTTTTAAATGATTTAGGGGAAACTTCAGATGTGGGTGGATGTTTTCCCCAAGAGTTTGGGACCACCAGGCCCTCCTTTCAACATCACCCCCCGGAAAGCCAAAAAGTAAGTAACCATGAGACCCTGCTCTATCGGACTGGGGTCTGGGTGCAAAGTCACCTTCAAAACGTGCTCCTTTCAGGTACTACCTGCGTGTGATCATCTGGAATACCAAGGATGTTCTCTTGGATGAAAAAAGCATCACAGGAGAGGAAATGAGTGACATCTATGTCAAAGGGTAAGTTTAGCATGCTAGTTTGTCTCTGACAGACTCAAGGAACGAAACAGATGCTCTCCTTCATGAGTCATCATTATGAAAGGTGTCCATTCTAGGATCCTTGGTTATTTGAAGTTCTTCTATTCCATTAATGCAGTCTGCTCAGGAAACTCCAGCAGGACAAAGGGAGAGAGAACAGAAAGAGAAGAGGAATCTCTGTGGATCTTGTTTATGAGCAATCTAGTAAACTATAGGAACTGAAAAACAGTTCTACATTTCTCTTTTAAGCAAATGGGTTAAGTTTATTAAGCCGACTTATTATTTCCTTTTAGTCATTCTTTTAGTCAGCTCTTTAGTCATTCTTTTTAGTCAGTTCATTTTTATTCCTTTTTGATACCTTGAGTAACTAGCCCTAGAAACACAAGTAAGGCTTGTTAAATTTCACTTTGTATATATTTTACTACCAGCAGCTAAAGTCCACGGGAAAGAGGAAACATTAGCGTATTTCCAAAAAAATCATTGATTCTACCAGCATTTATGGGATGCCTGCGTCTAACATGTGAAGTGTCATAGCTGTTCATGATTCTGTTACTCGTATCGTTCAATTCCAAATAGTCCATGTTGATGTTAGTTTCATGTTATGCCCTGGATCAAAGATGGTGAGTACAGAATGGCATAGATGATTAAAATGCCAGACTCTGGAGCCAAACTACCTGGATTGAAATCCTGGTACTTTTCCTACCAGCTGGGCAAGTTAGTAAACTCACTGTTTCCCATCGTAAAAGGCAGATAATGATAGAACCCACTGCTCTGGGATATTCAGAACACTGAGTTATTCAAAGCATTTAGGACAGTGTCTGGCAGATAGTAAACACTGGGTGTCTTAGGGTTCTCCAGAGAAACAGAACAAGTAGAGAGCAAGAGAGAGTGAGTGTGTGTGTGTATAGAGGGAGGAGGGGGAGGCAGAGAGAGGGATTTATAATTAGGAATTGGCGTACATGCTAATGGAGGCTAAGAAGTGATTCTGCCATCCGTAAGCTGGAGACCCAGCAAAGCCCGTGGTATAGTTCAGGATGAGTCCTTCCTCTGCCTTTTGCTCTCTTCAGGCCCTCAACAGATTGCACAAGGCCCACCCACACGGGGGAGGGAAATCTACTTCACCGAGTCCACCAATTCAGATTCTACCTCATGCAGAAACACCCTCACAGACACACTCAGAATAACGTTTAGTCTGGGCACCCTGTGACCAGTCACACTGACACAAAAAATGAACTATCACACTGTGTAAGTGTTAGCTAGTATTACTACTATTCCACATAGACCAGGCTTGGTTCTTTGATATGTGAAAGATAAGATTTGTTGAAATTTAATGCATTCATAAAGTGATAACAAAGTTTCCCTTATGATCCCAAGTGGCCCTCAGTCAAAACTTTGTTGAAGACATAATTACTATCATTTGGGCTCACTGTAAACAAGGAATGTTTCATCAAGTTCTTCATTATTCTTTCTCATTTCAGAAACTTATTACCATTCCCCAAGGAAAACTAATCCTAGCTAATTATATATATGCAAATTTATTTGACTATCATAAGCATTACGTTTTCTCAAATCACGGAAACAAACTCAGGTAATACTGGACTGAGAGAAAACTCTTCTAATCAAAGAATAAAAGCACAACCAAAAGTACCATGTCCTATTTGCAATTCAAATCCAAATACTATATGTGAAAAGATGAATTATGTGTAAATAGCATGCCTAGCACCGTGCACATGTGGGTGTTACACACAAAGTTATACGCATATGCACACAAATACATGGAGTAGTTCAACTTGTTTTAAAGTAAAAAATGTGAAAAGATTCCTATTTAAAACTAAATGTGAGGGGCACCTAGGTGGCTCCGTCGGTTAAGCGTCCAACTTCGGCTCAGGTCATGATCTCACGGTCCGTGAGATCAAGCCCCGCGTGGGCCTCTGTGCTGACAGCTCCGAGCCTGGAGCCTGTTTCAGATTCTGTGTCTCTCTCTCTCTCTGACCCTCCCTCGTTCATGCTCTGTCTCTCTCTGTCTCAAAAATAAATAAACGTTAAAAATTTTTTTTTAAAAAAACTAAATGTGAAAAGATTCAGGAAAAAAAAAAGAGCGGGAAGAGCTTCAGAGGGTAAGCGGTCTGGGGAAGGAAGACAGGAGCACTTTCAGGATGTTACCAGGAAGCGAAGCCATTGACATCCCAGCCAAAGAGTGTGGACTCTGTTCAGCAAGTTAATTTAAAACCTTAAAAGTGAAAAAGAGGAATCTTTCAACTCATCTAGCTAGTCAGTTAATTAACTAGCAAAAACTACAACTATTGTAGTTGAATGATATTAGTAATACCACTACTAATAATAGGATCTAATGTTAGCACGTGACCTTACGTGACCTTCTAGTCTCCATGGTCCTTTGAGGCAGAGTGACAGGCCTGGACTTTGGAGTCAGACCAACAAAGGCTTCATAATTCTTAATTAAGACTTAATTCTGTCTGTTGCTGGCTGTATGACCTTGTGGAAGTTATCTATTCTCTCTGAACCTCAGTTTCCTCATCTGTAAAAATGGAGATAGTTATGCAATTGTTGGGAAGAATAAAACAAGTCATGCTAATTAGTACTGGTTCACAGCAGATGATCCGTAACACAGTTAAGGATATCCCTCTTCCCGTTCTGGCCCTTCTAAGCCATGATCTTTCCTTCTGTCCCCATGTCGACCAAGTGAAGGGAGCACAGATTGTTAACCACATTTTACAGATGGGAGATGAAGCCCAGAAAGTGAAGTGGCAGATTTCATAGCCAGGCCTGCCTCCTACTGAGAATCTCTATCTGTGGGGTCCAGGCATCAGTATTTTTTAAAAACTGCACAGTCGATTCCACTGTGATTCTAGGTGCCATCAGCCTGCAGAACCATGCATTCTACCCTGTTACCAGGCTAACCTCCAGCATTCCCATGGTTCCTAAAACACACACCCTCCCAACAGCCGACAGATATGACAACAGTTTCCTCCCTCGTGTGTTCATTCATTCATTTATTCATTCATTCATTTATTCCTTCACTGGACCTACTACATGCCAGGCACAAGGCAAAGGAAACTTTTCCAATGTCAAAAGTTAAGATGTTAAATTGTTTATGGAAGTGAATTTTCGTAGATATGCAGATGGAAATAACTTGGCTTACGTCTCCCTTGCTAGTCTTGTTAATGTGATCATAGTGCATTTAAGAATAATAAAAAAAGGAAGCTGTAAGATTACTTGAGTCATGCCTGTTTTGTTTGCTTAAATGAAATATGGAAGAGGAAATGCTAAAATTTTGAACTAACTCATATTCATTAAGCCTATCAGCAGTGATGACAGACACTGATGAGTTATAGTTATAAAGACCAGCAGCATAGCCAGCAAGCCTCAGGGTTCCCAAAATAGAAGTTGTTGATATTTTCCAGAAAATGTCACCTTATCCCTGTTAACTGAAGTCTAAAGGGTTTCCTGCTTTTGGTTTTAGGGGAATTATATTTTATTTGGCTACAACCTGTGTTGGATGCAACAGAGCGCCTCCCCTTAATAAATCACCCCCAGCTCCGCAGATAACTGGAACCCGCCCAAGAAAAGTGCATTAATTTCTTCTGCCCTTCACTTCCTTAATCACTGCACAGTTTTGTGGCTAGATTACCTGTCAATCCCGTGAAGCTAAGTCTGTTTGCTTCTGCTTTTCAGCTGGATTCCTGGCAGTGAAGAAAACAAACAGAAAACAGATGTCCATTACAGGTCCTTGGATGGTGAAGGGAATTTTAACTGGAGATTTGTTTTCCCGTTTGACTACCTGCCAGCTGAACAACTCTGTATCATTGCTAAAAAAGTGAGTTCTGAAATAGGCACGTGGGAAGTGGGTGTCATGGACAGATACAGGGCATGTAGGAGCTGCTCAGCCCCTTAGGGGTCATGGGTCCAGCTCTCTCGTGATACAGATAGGGAACCTGGGACCCACAGAGGTGCAGATACTTGCCCAGGCTCACAAAGCTAGGACAGCTATTTGTGCAATTAGGAAGTATCCGGAACACAACTGTCCTTCCCTAACATGTTGGCAGCAGGGTGAAAGATCTAGTAAAGGGTAGATCCGGGGGTCTCGTATTAATATAGGCAACCACCTAAGTGTGTTTTTATATCACAGGGAGACTGATTTCTTCCCACGATAAACAGAACTGTTTGACTCGCTAACCAAACAGGTGAAATATTAAAGTAGGTGAAATTTAGGGGTGCCTGGGAGGCTCAGTCAGTTAAGCCATCCGACTTCGGCTCAGGTCATGATCTCACAGTTCATGGGTTTGGGACCCGTGGAAGGCTCTGTGCTGATAGCTCAGAGCCTGGAGCCTGCTTCAGATTCTGTCTCCCTCTCTACCCCTCCCCCGCTTACTCTCTGCTGTCTCTCTCTCTCAAAGTAAATAAACATTAAAAAAATTTTAAGTAGGTGAAATTTTCCTTTTACCTTCTTTATTAAAACTCAGCATCTGTTTTACCTCCCTCAGAAGCACTTCCCTGAGGGTTCAGGGCCCTCGTGGTTGATAAGACTCTAGTTACAGAACTCAACTCAAACTGGCTTATACCAAAAAAACTGATTTATTGGTTCACATTACTAAAACGTCCAGGGATGGCTGGCTTAGGAATGCCTGGATCCCAAGTTGAACTGATGTCTTTAGAAATTGTTCTCACTTTCTCCACCCCTCTCTCTCTGTCCTCTCCTGTGGCCCTCCTTCTCTGGTGGAGGCAAGATGGCTGCCAGCAGCCCCAGCCACCTCCTGCCCTCCCAGAAACCTCAGCAGAAAGAGAAGAACTAATCCCCAATGGCGCCAACCAGAGTTCTGGAATTGGGCCTCAGTGCCTCTGTCTGTTTGGGGTCACGTTCCCATCCCTGAACCAACCAACGTGGCCTGGGGATGCAGTGCTCTGACTGGTTCTGGGGTTAGGAATGGAGTTAGTTCTTCCCAAACTGCAGGACAGTCCCCAAGGAAAATCTGGATGCTTTTTTTTTTTTTTTCTCCAAAAAGGAGGCCTGAGGTCTGGGCAGGCAATAATAACAGATGTCTTTTATGGGTCCCCTGTCCCATTCCTGTCCCCCACATTCTATAAACTTTTCCTAGTTCTGCCTGCTCACCTTCTCTCCCCACACCTGATCAAAATGCATCTGTCCCATATAACCAGACCCGTCCCTCTGCTGGCCCTGCTCAGTGCTGACACTGTGGGGAGCATTTTTCTGTGCCTAGTGAGAGAAATGCCTTCAAAGGGCACTGTCTAGAGACCTCCTGGTTCAACCAGATGTCAAATCCTGCACACTTCCAGATGGTGAGGCAGACTGGCGAGAAGGGGAGGGACTTAGGGTCAAGTAGGCCTTTCTTACTTACCCACATCTACTGCTGGACCCCTCAGCGCCCTGAGTGTCACCTGGAGCCTGACCCCACACAGGACAGTCAGTGGGGCCAGGACGAGCTTCCTAGCCCCTCAGAGCCAGGCCCCCTGAGCCCTGCAAAGGGCAACATTCATGGAATGTCATCTGAAAAACAAGAAACAATCCAACCATCTTTCTTCGAATGCATGAATCACTGGGGGATTCCCATTACGTAGGTGTGATTAGGCTGTGGAGGTGTTATTGTGGTTGGCTAATACTGTTTGGGCAGAGGCAGAGACCAGAGGTGAGAACTTAGAGGACCCTTACCCAGTCCTCCCTCCACCCAGCTTTAGAACGAGGAATCCGGGGGTCTTGGTTGACCGCAGCGTGTAACAAACAGCAGTATTGTCAAAAGCCAAAAATGTCAGGACATTTTTTTTTTTTTTTTAACATTTATTTATCTTTGAGACAGAGAGAGACAGAGCATGAATGGGGGAGGGGCAGAGAGAGAGGGAGACACAGACTCGGAAGCAGGCTCCAGGCTCTGAGCCATCAGCCCAGAGCCCGACGCGGGGCTTGAATTCACGGACCGCAAGATCGTGACCTGAGCCGAAGTCGGACGCCCAACCGACTGAGCCACCCAGGCGCCCCAGGACATTTTAAACCTACACTGAGAAAAGGGAGAAAGCCGGGTCCCAGTCTCCTCACCATCATGTGAAATGATGTGCTCAGATACCCACATGGGGTGGGAAGAAGGTCACTGAGCAAATGTGACACCCCAGTGGGTGATATTGTGGGCTGGCTTCGGACAGCCTGGCTGTTAGTCCGAGCTGGCCATAGTGGTCTCAGGGTGGGGAAGCAGAAATAATCACTCCCCAAACCCCAGGAATGGCAGCAGGAAGTCACGCTGATAGGAACATGGCAGGCAGGAAACCTTCTGTTTGGGGATTGCCTGGGGCAACCTTTTTGTCACCCAGCTGGTGGCCTTGAGACTTCCGGGAGAGACCGGCTGCCCTCCATACCATGGGGTAGAGGGGTGAGGGCAAGGGAAAGGGGTGTTAGAGGTGGGATGCAAAGGAGAGAAAAAAGCCCCATGCCCTGATGCTGGGGTCTCAAGGGGCCCAAAGGGAAGGTTTCAGAGTTCAGTGGTGTCATTTGGTTTTTCTGTTTATCTTGTCATTTTAGGAGCATTTCTGGAGTATTGACCAAACTGAATTTCGGGTCCCACCCAGGCTGATCATTCAGATATGGGATAATGACAAGTTTTCTCTGGATGACTATTTGGGTAGGACTTACATTTGGATACTTTTCTCTAAGAAATTTTACTTTGATTTAGTGAAATCAATTAAAATTTAGAATCAATTATTCAAATCTCCAATACTGTGGGTAATTAAGGGTTGGGGCACACTCACTGCCTGGATGTCCCCTGGGTGGTGTGGGCTGCCTGTCTTCTGTCCCAGGTCCTCCGAGAATTTCGTGCAGTGAACGTCACCCTTTTCTGCAGGCCCCATCTACTCTCAAGGGCCCCTAAGGAGGCTCTTGCACCAGTTCCTGTCTTGCCATGAAGACACAAATCCTGTCTTCACAAGGGGATCCCACACCCCTCCCTCCACGTCCAAACTACCCACTCTACCTCCTCAGCACCTCGGAATTGGCTCCCTCTTCCATGCTGCTCTCCAAGATTACTGAGGTTCCCTAATGTCATCAGCCATTGTTCCTTCCCCCAGGTCCATCCTCCTCTGTGGTTAAAGGCACTTACTAAACAATCCCCCCACCACCACCCCCAGTACATGTGTTCCCTTTCTTGGCACACATGCCCCCCACCCCCAGCCCCAGTACATAATGCTCTTCTGATTTCTACTTTCCCAGGCCCAGGGTCTGCCTGGTTGGCCAGCTCTGTTTTCTCCTCCCCCTCTTTAAATACAGTCTTTTGCCTTCCCTGGGGTTCTCTGGCCCTTCCCCCAAACAATTTACACTCCCAACTGAGTTGAAGGTAAAGCTTCAGTGTTCACCTGTCAGCAAGGTATGACTCCTAAACCAGCACAAGGAGCCTGACCACTCACAGTGCCTCTGTTCAGGGCAGCTTGAGACCACTATGAGCAAATTTCAAATTTGCGTTCAGTGGATGTCTAGTCTAGTCTAGTCTATAAATGTTTAATTATTTTGAGCTTGTAGAAGAGCTCAGTTTATGTTTGTGTCTTTGAGAAATAAACCGTGTCAACCTCTGTGAGATGCAGAGTGGTGGGTAGACATTTCTCTACCACTTTCCATCCTATCTGGAAGGAATTTTAAATGTCCACCAGGATCCCTTTCTCTAACTCACCCATCACCTGCTCAAGATCATTGTGTGCCTCTCCTCCGACAAGAACATCGTGTTCACTTGTGAACAACGGCTGATCCGTGGAAGCTTATGTGGATTTAATTGTTTCCTTGGCTAGGTTTCCTGGAACTTGATTTGCACCACACCATCATTCCAGCAAAATCATCAGAGAAATGCAATTTGGACATGGTTCCAGACCTCAAAGCCATGAACCCCCTTAAAGCAAAAACTGCCTCACTGTTTGAGCAGAAGTCCATGAAGGGATGGTGGCCATGCTTTGCGGATAAAGATGGCTCCCGTGTGATGGCTGTATGAGTATTTCCCAGTTCGGGGTCATTTATTTCTTTCATCATTCAGGCTTTGCCCTCTATCAATCGACTTACTCCAGATAAAGAAGTGTTACATTGATGGGGCTTTAAGCTACAGGAATGGTTTGTACTGGGATTACAAGAGAAGGTGGAAGATGCCGTGAGTGTATCTTTGGGGTTGCGTGGAAAGTGGGGGGATTGGAATGGTAGAAAGCTGAGAGCCCAAGTGGTTGCACCATATTTCTTTAGGACCCTTCTTCCCTGAGAAGGCTAATTTATCCAGAGTTCCAGTACAATTCAGTGCAGGAAAGGGCACTTCAAACTCAAACTCTTGTTTAAAAAAAAGTAAATTTTAAAAAGGTGGAAGAAGCAGGGAGCCCTGACATCCACTGAACAAGAAGGCCGTAACTTACAATTTGGAGAATTCAAGATAGATTGTGGTAGAGAAGCAGAAGTCTGGGTTACCATGCCATGTCACCAAAAACTACCTATTTCATCATGTATTATTGTCATTCTTGTAACAGCTAACATTTTAGATCACTGATGATGAGCCAGACAACATGCTAAGTGACTGCTTTATGCTCAAATCTTGTTTTTAAAAATAACTTTGAGGTATAATTTACATAAAATCAACCACACCCATTTAGAGCGCACAATTCCATGTGTTTTGACTGATATAGACACTTGAGAAGCCACCACCAGAATCAAGGATCCAGAACATTCCCACTGCTCCAGAAGTTTCTTTGTGCCCTTTGCAGCCTACTATCCCCTCCACCCCTGGCCCAGGAAACCACTTATCTGTTTTCTACAGAGTAATTTACACAGAATCTCATTTCGTTCTAGACATTATCTCCAAATTGTAGATTTAAAAAACAGGCTTGGATATAATATTATAGGTCAACTATACTTCAGTTAAAAATTTTTAAAAGTTTTCTTTATCAAACAAAAGAATAAAAAATATTGCTGAACTAAGTAAAACAAAAACAAAAGCCCCCAAAACGGGCTTGGAGAGATGTAGCAACTTGCTGCAGGCAGACACCTCATTTTGTCCGACTCATTAGCATAGGAGTCATTTGGCTCCACCCCCTAACCAAGTGCCGGGGTTGGGGGTTCTTAGGCTGCCGTGACCAAGTGGGCGTTCTGGGGTCCTAGAAAGCCCATTACGAGCCTGGCCATAAAAGTGGGCAACTTTCTAGACGTCTTTCGGCTTCAGTGTCCTTGGGTGCACATGAAGGAAATAGCAGTACCTGCTGTATAGGGTTGCTGTGAGCCTTACATGAGATCATCCACGTAGAAGGCTTAAACAGCATCCAGTGCATCACTTAGGAACCCGTATAAACACGAAGGCAGCATTCATTCGTTCACTCATTCATTCATATATTCAGCTAGTGTGCATCGAGTACCCATGAAGTGTCAGCCCTGCTCCAAGCAGTGGGGCTACCATGGTTAAGCAGGAAGCATGCAGACTCTCTGGGAGCCTACAGTTAATGCTCAAGAAGTATTAGATATTGGTATCAGCAGTATTTAGGTTAATCTGGGTCCAAGTAAAGTTACGAAGGGTAGTGTGTGAGAAGGCAAGGAGATGGCTATGAGAGAGTTAGATGACGGGGTACAGAGAATGAAAAGCAGGGACTGGGGGGAGGGAAAGCAATTTTTCCTCTCAGTTTCCCACAAGGAGTCGGTTCAGAAACACATGGAAGAGGAAATGCGATGAAATCTCTTGAGGAAAATTTAAGGCAATCTAAGGATTGTTTTACAAGAATAAAAATCATTGCTCAGGGAATACTCCTTGGGTTGAAGTGAAAATATTTGTGAAACGTGATGTCATGTGTTTAACCTGTTCTGCTTTACTGAAGGGGAAAGTGGAGATGACGTTGGAAATCCTCAATGAGAAGGAGGCAGACGAGAGGCCAGCCGGGAAGGGACGGGATGAACCCAACATGAACCCCAAGCTGGACCCACCAAAGTGAGAGGCCCTCTTTGTTCTTCACAACGTCTGATCCCCAAACACCTGCAGTCTGAAAAGCCCCCCTTCCAATGCGCTTAATGGACTGGATTCACTGTTGTCTTAATTTTGTACTTAATGGGGGTGGGGGATGGAAGAGCCTGGTGATCTGGCTTCATTTTAACCCTTGTCCCTTCCCACAAAACCAAAGTGCAGAGTATCTTCAGCATCTTAGGAGGCTATAAAATGTTAAAGAATCTTTCTCAGCCAACTAAGGGGAATAATATCTTTTCTTGACTTTATAAATGTTATTAATTATTCTCTAAACTGTGTTAGGTTCTGAGGGAAAATTCCTGTCCCACCTGAACTGGGTAGGTAAAACCATGTCTTTTCAATGCAGCCGGCCAGAAACCTCCTTCCTGTGGTTCACCAACCCGTGTAAGACCATGAAGTTCATCGTGTGGCGCCGATTTAAGTGGGTCATCATCGGCCTGCTGATCCTGCTGATCCTGCTGCTCTTCGTGGCCGTGCTCCTGTACTCCTTACCGGTGCGAGTCCTTGGGCTCTCGTCTTGGCGTTTTGTGTGTGAATCACAGTCTGTCATCTAACTTGGGTCTGGCCTTGGTTGCTCTTCAGCAGACTGACCTACTTCGTGGTTGTGGTGTCGCAGCCCTTCAACATGTGGAAATTTTGCAGTAATGCGTGTTGTGATAAGCATGACATTCTTAGGGTTTCATAATTACAGGCAGAACTTCCTGGTTGGAAGAAAAAACTTTTGGTTTCAAGAATTCTAGGAGAAACCCCTCAGACCTTTAGCAGTATGTACCAGGACAATAGCCAGCATTTCTGACTGATCTTCCTGCCTTCACACTTCCTTGGTCCAAACCATCCTGTAGGCTAACTCCTTATCCTAGCATTCACAGATTCCCCCCAGTATGGGCTCATTGTAGGTCTACACTAATCTTGAACTTCACTCAAACTAGCTAGTTCCCCCAACCCCCAGCAGGTATTGCCCTTACCTGACAGGATACCTTTGCCAATGCTATTCGCTTGCCTGTGTCGTGTCTATTGAAACTTTCTTATTTGTTCTTTAAGGCCTGCATCACATAACCTGTCCCTTAAGTTTTCCTTAACCACCTCAGTCATAAATGGGAGTCTAAATGGGAGGTTTGCCAGTGTGCCCAGAAGTAGTACCTCCATTCTTTCATTCAAGGAATTTATTGAACATCTACTATAGGCTGGGAATTGGGATGTCAAGATGACCAAGGCATGATTTCTGCCCATGAGCAGTTCATGGCCTGAGGACAAGCAGACATAGGAACAAGTCAATTACTATGAAAGGCAAGCTATTATGGACTATGAACAGATTATCATAGGACCTTATTGCTGAGGATGGTTTCACCAAGGAAGGGGCATTTAAGCCCATTTTGCCAAGTGAAGAAGGGATAGTCCAGGCATTTAAAGACCCTTACTTCGATTCATATTAGTAATAATACAGCTGTTTTTGTGTAGGGTGGCATAGTCACAACCCCAACAGCAGAGATTTTAAGTCTCTATTTTTTCCCAGTATAATACTTTCTGTTTGTTAATGCACACACACTATTTTCTAGTTATAAGTAGTCCAATCTGTCTTGACCATTTAAAAAAAACTCCTCAGTTATTTTTACTGATTTAGATTTTATTGACTTAAACAAGTGATTCCCAACTGGGGGCAATTTTGCCCTCAGGAGGATGTTTGGCAATGTCTGGAGGCATTTTGGTTGTCACACCTAGGGGTGCCCGCGTGCCCCTGGCATCAGGCAGACAGAGGCCAGGAAAGCTGCACATCTTGCGATGCACAGGACAGTCCCCAGCAATAAAGAATCATGGAGTTCTAAATGTTGGTAGTGCCAATGTTGAGAAGCCCTGACTTAAAATATATACATTTTTTAACATTTTTGTTTCCTTTTCAGAACTATTTGTCAATGAAGATTGTGAGGCCAAATGCATAATGAAAGCAAAGGCTTCTTTTCAAGTCATCCAGCAATGAGGGAATCCTGTCTCTGTTACGGACCAAAACCAAGAGTGATTTTGTGTCTGAGACAACATCGCCGTGACTTGTCACATTACTTCACCGAGGCCATCAGTTCCCGGAGGGTCTAGGTCCTGGGAAGTCAGGCCAACAAGCAACATTTTTATTTTCTTATCTTGTGAAGTATTAAAAAGTTTTAACCATGTTTTTCAGGATATTTTTCAAGGTGGCTGGTTCCATTTAAAAAAGCATCATTTTTACGTGTCCTTAATTTTATAATTCAATTTTTAGAAACTGCTGAAATCAAAGTGGAAAAATTTCTGCACCTTAACTTCATATGCTTATTTGTAATCAACAAAAAGGACTCTGCGTTATAAAATATTTAGCATAGCTAGAGTAATTCTTATTTATGCCTGCAGCCATTGTTACGATATTTTATACGGATGAATGTCATGAGACTCTATTCAACCTCTGTGATGGACTCAAATAAAAACATTTCACCTTTGACACATAGCTGTTTATTGTAGCTGTGGGCTGAGTTGGGAAGGACACAGTTTCCAGTCCTCTGGGTCTCAGCAGATGGAAGGCCACAGCATCCCACTTGGCTGTAAACCTTTTATATATGTGTGTTGCCAAATCCTAGCCAGTGGGCCAAACTGAGGCTAATAAAATAAATCACAAAAGCTAACAGTTATCAGAAGTACTCACTCTGGGGGCGCCTCGGTGGCTTAGTCGATTACGTGTCCGACTTTGGCATGTCACGATCTCACGGTTCGTGAGTTCGAGCCCCGCGTCGGGCTCTGTGCTGACAGCTCGGAGCCTGGAGACTGCTTCGGATTCTGTGTCTCCCTCTCTCTCTGCTCCTCCCTTGCTCATGCTCTGTCTCTATTGCCCTCAAAAATAGATAAAACATAAAAAAAATATTTTAAATTAAAAAAAGAAGTCCTCACTCTGTGCACAGCATTGTTTCACATGCTTTATGTTTATTAACTCATTTAATCCTCCAGATAATCTATAAAGGTAGATAACATCAACTCCATTTTACAGTGGAAGAAATTGAGGCACAAAGGTTAAGTACTTTGCCTAAGGCCACACTAACAATCAATGGTAGAGCTGGAATTGGAACCCAGGCAGTCTGGTTTCTTTTCTTCTTCACTTCTCTTAACCACAACATGATACCACCGTGGGAAGGCTATCAAGGGGAGCACAGGGCTGAATGGTCAGGTGATGAATGACAGTAGCGACCCAGTGTGGCCCCATGCCAACACCAAACACAGCGTGCCTTCTAGAACATTGTCCTGATAATATTTGAGACCACAGTGACATCGTCAGATAGTTCTATTCGAAACACAGAGCCAAGGGGAGCAAGAAATGGTACAATAATGGTGATGCTTTTGCACATTTAGACAACATTATACCACAGTGGTGACTATCTTAACATTATTGCCGAGTTGTTTCATATTTTGAGCATTTTATGTTCTCAGAATTTTAACATTCTAGTGTGCTCAATACATAAAATGGCTGACAGAGCACTAACTAAATCAGAATGTTCACCCTTCCCCCGGGCGCCTTGTATTCTGTCCCTTGAGTCTGGCGATGGTATCTCCCCCCGAAACGCCTCCACCCACCTGCACTGGTGGGAGCTGTGCTCACCCTTGAAGTTCTTGTTCAAATGCCACTTACTTCTTACGCCTCCTAGGCCTCAAAGTGATCCTTCAATATCAGATGCAAACATATTAGTACAACCTTCCTGGAGATATGTTTAAAAGCCTTAAAAATGTTTGTGCCCTTTGACCCGGTAATTTCACTCCTGAGTATTAACTCCAAGGAAATAATGAGAAAGACAGCCAAAGGTTCATGTACAAAAATGGCACATCACAGTGGGCTTTCTAATGGCACAAATCAGAAACCTAAATGCCCAACTATAGGGGAATGGTTGAATATATGGTGCAATCCCTATATTGGTGCACAAATGAAAACATATCAACTTTTAAAATTTTGTTACTGACATAGGAAAATGCTGATATGTGAGAAACAAAAAAAAATCATAATACAAATATAAAATAAGCCCCCAAATACATGTGTGTCTATAAGGAGAGGCATCAAAATATTAGCAGTATAAGGAGTTTACGCGAGATTTAGATTTGGGCATATTTAAGTCATTTATAAAAGTAAATCAACATTGGAGGTTCATAACAATTTTTTTACCTAAAACTAAGGGATCAAGCTTTGACAAATATTGCCGTACTTTGTTTCACCTTATAGCTCTATAGGTGTGGCTCGTTTTCACAACCAACTGTAAGCTCCTTTAGGACAGAGGGTGCCATGAAGCAGCAGGCCTGGATTTGTATCCTTGGTCATGCCTCAGACTCCTCTGCAACCTGGGAACAATAGTGCCTGCCTCACTGGATTAAGGTGAGGGCTAAATGAAATCCTGTGTGTCAAGTACCTTTACAATATCTGAGGCCTGGTAGGCACTCGATGCACGGACGTTCGGTATTACATCAGATGGGTAAAAATCTGATGTTCTAGTCCCAAAAGCAGATAAAAGCCGACTGTTTTCCTTCTAAGACTCACCAAATAGGAGAAAAGCAAGATCTAAGACTATCTGCTACCTCCTCAAGGCCGAGAAAGAAGGAAGTAGGGGTCTCAAGGTTGGGAGGTAGGAAAACAAGTCAGCTCTTACCAATTCGGGTGGTTTTGTAGAAGTGTCGTGTGGGTGATGGCAGGGACACCTGCGTTCTTCCAGTGGTTTCTGCTCCCGTCTGGCTACCAATGGGCCCTCCCTGTTATGGGGTTGACAGGTGTCATCACAGCTGTCATGAACAGTCACGGGCTAGCCTCCTAACCCTTTGGAGTTATACTGTACCCACACCCAAACTGCTACTTTCTTACAATGTCACATCATCTTGCTTATAATGAACAGAAAGAAGGTCAACAGCTTTCATCTAATTTAGGAGACACTCTAATGATGTAAAGGATACAAATGTATTTAAAACGGAATTGTCTTGGAGGAAAAAAAAAATAGGCTCCAAAGAAGACCACTGTTCCAGGCAAGGTTGTTATTTTGAACATTTAACAATCAGTATGGCATTGACACCAGCCAATCAGAACAGGTGCTTTACCCCATCACAATGGAGAATGGCTAGTAAAAGCCTAGAACCACCATACCAATACGTGCAGGTTGAATATTAGCTTTCCTTCCAGGGAACCCCACCAATATGTTCTCCCACAGTGCCTCACTCAAGGAATACAGGCATACCTCAGAGATATTGCAGGTTTGGTGAATGTAGCAATAAAGCGAGTCAAATGACTTTTGTTGGTTTCCCAGTGCATATAAAAGTGAAGTTTCCACCATATTGCAGTGTGTTAAATGTGCAGTAGCATTATGTCTAAAAAAATAATGTACATACCTTAATTAAAAAAAAAAAAACTTTGGTGGGGTGCCTGGGTGGCTCAGTCAGTTAAGCGGCCGACTTCAGCTCAGGTCATGGTCTCGTGGCCCGTGAGTTTGAGCCCCGCGTCGGGCTCTGTGCTGACAGCTCAGAGCGTGGAGCCTGTTTCAGATTCTGTGTCTCCCTCTCTCTGACCCTCCCCTGTTCATGCTCTGTCTCTCTCTGTCTCAAAAATAAATAAACGTTAAAAAAAAAATTTTTTTTTTTTTAAACTTTGGTAAAAAAATCCTAACCGTCACCTGACCTTTCAGAATCCTAATCTTCTTGCTGGTGGAGGCTCTTGCCTCTATGTTGGTGGCCACTGACTGATCAGGGTGGTGGTTGCTGAAGGCTGGGTGGCTGTGGCACTTTCTTAAATTAAGACAACAACGAAGTTTGCTGCATTGATGTGCTCTTCCTTTCATGAACGATTTCTCTGTAGCACGCGATGCGTTTGATAGCCTTTTACCCACAGCAGAACTTCTGTTAAAACTGAAGTCAGTCCTCTCACATTCTGCCTTTGCCTTATCACCAAGTTTATGCAACAGTCTAAATCTTTTGTCGTCATGTAAACAATCTTCACAGCATCTTCACCGGTAGATACCACCTCAAGAAATCACTCTCTTTGCTCATTCCTAAAAAGCAACTTCTCATCCAAGACAGTCTCATCATGAGATCGCAGCCATTCAGTCCCAGCTTCAGGCTCCACTTCAGATTCCGGTTCTCTCGCTCTTTCCGCCACCTCGGCAGTTACTTCCTCCACGCCAGTCCTGAGCCCCTCAAAGTCATCCCTGGGTGCTGGAGTCAACTTCTTCCAAACGCCTGTGAATGTTGCAATCTTGACCTCTCCCCATGAATCACAAGTATTCTTAATGGCATCTAGAATGGTGAATTCTTTCTGGAAATTTTTCAATTTATTTTGCCCAGATCCATCAGAGAAATCACTATCAGTGGCAGCCACAGCCTTACAAATGTATTACCTAAATAATAAGAATGGAGAGTCAGAAATGACTCCTGGATTTATGGGCTGCGGAATAGATGCAGCGTTAGCAGCTATGAAAACAGCATTAGTCTCATGCATCTCCATCAGAGCTGTTGGGTGATCAGGGGTACTGTCAGTGAGCAGTGATATTTTTGAAGGGATCTTTTTCCTGAGCAGTAGGTCTCCACAGTAGACATAAACCATTCAGTAAACCCTGTTGTGAACAGATGTTCTTGACCGAACATCTTTGTTGTTCCATTTATAGAGCACAGGTAAATTCAGCGTAATTCTTAAGAGCTCTACGAGTTTGGGTATAGTAAATGGGCAGTGGCTTCAACTGAAAGTCACCAGCCGTGTTAGCCCCTAACAAGAGGGTCAGCTTCTCCTTTGAAGCTTTGAAGCCAGGCACTGACCTCTGTAACTAGGAAAGTCCTAAGTGGCGTCTTCTTCCAATAGAAGACTGGTTCCAGTATATGGACAAATCTGTCATTTAGCATGGCCCCCTTCACGAATTACCTTAGCTAGATCTTCAGGATAACCTGCTGCAGCTTCTACATCAGCACTCGCTGCTTCACTTTTATGTTACGGAGACGGCTTTTTCGCTTAAACGCCATGAGCCAACCCGGCCTCAAATGTTTCTTCTGCAGCTTCCTCACCTCCCTCAGCCTTTACTGAAGAAAGTTAGGGCCTTGCTCCAGATTAGGCTTTAGCTTAAGGGAATGTTGTGGCTGGTTGGATCTTCTATCCAGACCGCTAGGCCTTTCTCCGTATCAGCAATGAGGCTGTTCTGCTTTCTTATCCTTCATGTGTTCACTGGAGTAGCACTTTTAATTTCAAGAACTTTTCCTTTGCATTTGCAACTTGGCTAGCTGGCTCCAGCCTCTGGCCCCTCTCAGCTTTTAACAGGTCTTCCACACTGTGCGTCACCATTTCTGCTGCTGATTTAAAAGGAGAGACATGCCATTCTTCCTTTCACTTGGAGGCAACTATAGGGGTATTAGTTGGCCTAACTTCAGGGAATTGAAATTATTGTTGTGTCTCAGGGAACAGGGAAGCCTGAGAGAGGGCAAGAGATGGGGGAACAGCCAGTCGGTAGAGTAGTCAGAACACACACGTTTACTGGTTAAGTTTGCTGTCCCACATGGGCGCAGTTCATGGCGCCCCCAAAACAGTTATCATAGTGACATCAAAGAGCGCTGATCACAGATCACCATCAAAAATAGAATAATAAAAGTGAAATTGTTTTAAATTAGCAAAATGTGGTGCAGAGACACAAAGTGAGCAGAGGCGGCTGGAAAAACGGTGCCAATAGACATGTTCGATACGGGACTGCAACAAACCTTCAATTTGTGCAAAACGCAATACCTTGTGAAGGGCAATCAAGTGACATTCAGTAAGACAAGGTTTGCCTGTAGTTGCTGAGTGGATAAGTGAACGGCTATAAGGAAAGTCTTTTCCTCCTTTGCCTTGAGCAACCGGAATGCACTAGCGTGGTTCCTTTGAGTAAGTGGCTGTGAAGCTCCATTAGGAATGAAATAATTCCCAGAGAGAGTATTAAGCTGGCTTTCTGGGTAACACCCTGCCCCCTCCTCCCCTCCCCCCCCCCCCCGAAAATGCTTCATCTTGTCAAAAGATAATGGTCCCTCATTTGAGGTTGTTAGCCGCCTGGTGACCTATAAATGATAGCTAAAAGCTGGAACTAATCACAGTCCAGTCAGATTGTCGCTTCGCTGTGAATTAAATACCACTTAGTCCTAACTGATTCTAGCAAGTGCCACCATTACCGTTGGAACCTTCATTAGGAAAATAAATCTCCATCAATGTCTTGGGGTTGACAGGGAACTGAAAATCCTGACAGGCTAACACTTGATTTTGGTTTTGTTCCTCCTTTCTCATTGTAGGGTGACAGGGGAGAAATACATACATATATATATATATATATATATATATATATATATATGTATGTGTATATATATATATATATATATATATATATATATATATATATCAATTAGACCTGCATGTTACTTTAAAGAGCTATTTAAAAGGTGGGCTGAATTCTGGAGCCCATTTTGGCAAGGGAATGGAGGGGAGCTGAGCAGTCTGGTTTTCCAGCTGCTGTGGCCAAGTGGCAGTTCTCTGCCCCTCTGAGTTCACCCCAGCTCAGAGGATTGTTTGTCCAAAGACTGGAGCTGACTTGTTTCACCACTGTTGAGCAGATGTTATTACAAATACAAGGAGAAGGCAAGGGTGCTTTCCAGAAACTGCTGTTCAGTTCAGAGAAAGTACAACCTGACAGCCATATGGGGAACCAGCACTGACAATGATTTCAAAGTTTAAAAACCCTCTACAGTTTAAATATTTCATGCTAAATAGATTTCTTTGTGCGGCCAGTACGTTCAGGACTCGGGACCACATGCACGTAGGCTCCTCAAGCAAATGAAAATCCCGTTCCAAAGAATGCTTTTCAGAGTCTGCTTGCTATGGAATTAGTTCATAATGGAGTCGATGTTGTAAATAGATTAAGCACCCCCCATCTTTGCAGCCGAGTTTTGTGTTTGTTTAGCGTTGAATGGCAACTCCCTAATCTTTCTTAGGTTAAACATAATGGTGTCCCAAGGAAGATCAAAGGAAGGCTGCTTTTCCCTTGGATATACATCCCCGAAATGAAATGCCAGAGTTCATGAAGTTCAAGAAAAACACAAGAGAAACGTGTAGCACAGACTAACTGTGAGACCTGATGAGTAAGGGAATGTAATGAAAAACACAGGCCTGCCATATGTATGGTCAAACTCATAACTTCAGGGGTTCAGCTTCGTAGGAGATACAGACTCCAGACTTTTACTATCTAAATAAACTTAACAGGAAAGAAAAATTATAATTTTTTTGGGCGACTCCACGGTAAATTGAATACTTCTCAGGGCAACCTGATTTTGCCAGAGTTTATCTCGACTCCTTAAAAAGGCCCATTCAGCCCTTGACTAATATTAATGTGCTACTTCCTTGTGTTTTCACAAAATCTGAGAGCCAAACCCGTAATCCTCTCCCCGTCATATTTCAGCTCAGTCCTGCCCCGGTAATGATCAGGGAGAGGACCGGGAATATCCAGCTGGATCCCGATGCGGCACGGCAGCCTCTCAGAAGAGGCTTCACTTGGGTCGACAGGATAAACAAAATGAACGGGTGGAATCCTGTCTTCGAGAACATGGGGCCAAGGGGTTGCAGATGTCTGGAAGCCTGTGAGCTCACCCGGTCGGTCACGGCACAACGCTGTGACTTTGGACATGTCCTCGTCGGCCTCCTTTCCCTTGTTTGTGAAAGTCAATGGTGAATGAAATGAGCCTGTCTGTCCTGGCACTGTTTACGGTTCCACTTCTCTGTGGCTTGGTTTCCTCACCTGGAAAATTGGGACAATAATCCTTGCAGAACGATTACAAAGATAAAATTATTACAAATATACGCAGAAGTGTTTAGAAGAGTGTTAGGAACAAAGTAAGCATGCAATGTATTTTAGTTAGTATCGCAAGGATCACCGATCATGGTCATTACCACAGGACAAGAAGAGCCAAAGAGATATGGGCCCAAGCGCTTCATCCATGTTCTGCTTTTGAAAAATGTAGTTGGAGAAAGGATGTGAGTTGCCGCTATCCCAAACGATGCTGATTTCCTTCTGAGTTCTAACTGCATATCCGAAGTACAGAAAACAGGTAAAACCGCTAAGAGACTAGGACCGTTCCCTCCACCAAATTAGAGAGAATTACCATATGATATAGCAAGTCCACTTCTGGGTGTCCGCATTTAAAAATTAGCAAAATTAATATTAAGAAAATGTTTTGAGCTTTTCTTAACAAATTGTAATTGTCAATACTTCACAGTGGGAAGAAAAAAAAAGAATCAACTGGAAGTCCCCAGGCTGGGTAGCTCTCTCAGCCTGTATCCCCCAACACAGCCATGCCCCTGCCCTGTCCACTCAGGGCCTCCCTCCCTCCTGGACCCTCCTCACTCTCCCCAGCTGCCCAAGTCAGCCAAAACACCAAGGTTCCAGGAAAGTACAGTTAGCTGCTTTTTCAAACACACTCCTCTCGGAAAAGAACATGTGAACAGCCAATATGGAAAGAAGCTTACTGTCGTTAATAAGAAGGAAAATACAAAGTAAAGCCACAATGAGGTGTCCTTTCCCACTCCCCAGATGGGCAAAAATTCGAAAGTCTGACATCAAAGATTCATGAGGGATTGAACAACGTATACTTTGACACAGCTGGTGGGAGTATAAATTGGCAAAACCACTGTAGAAGACAATGTGGCATTATCTGCTAACAGTGGCATTCCCTGCTCCGTGACCCAGAGACTCCATGCCTCAGTTTGTATCCTAGAGAAATGTCGACGCTCAGGCACCTGCAGACAGACGGAAGAATATTTGAAATAGCAGGACCCTGGAGAGACCCCCATGCCCATTAATAGTAGTTGCCTAATACAGTGAGGTGTAGTTCTGTAGCAGAATGCTGCAAAGCCCCGAGTGAATGGATTGGGAATGAATCACAGCCGCACACGAAATGCTTAGTAACAATGTTGAGTAGAAGAACAAGTCAGAGAAGAATACCTGCAACATTCTTTCTTTTATATACAATTTAAAAACATGTTTCTCCGGTAGCCACACGGTAGATCTGCTAAGACAAAGCAAAGGGTTGACGGCCTGGGGAGATGGAGATCTTTGGGGAGGGGAGGAGGAGACCAAACCAGGGAGGGGTTCACTGACGGGTCCAAAGATAATGGTAAATGTTTCTTTTAACTGGGCAGCGGATACACGGATGTCTGTCCATTGAAGCATTATTCTTTTTTTTTCTTTTTTTCTGTTTTTTGAGACAGAGAGAGAGAGACAGAGAGGGAGGGAGACACAGAATCTGAAGCAGGCTCCAGGCTCTGAGCTGTCAGCACAGAGCCAGACACGGGGTTCAAACTCACGCACAATGAGATCATGACCTGAGCTGAAGTCAGATGCTTAACCAATTGAGCCATCCAGGTGCCCCTTTTGAATCATTATTCTTTATGTTACATACTTCGTATAGACATATTCTTTTGGAGCCAATATGTGATTTTTCAGAAAATTTAAAAGTTGCTTCTTCTCCCAAAATGATTGTCCCCTGAGGTTAAATATGAGGAACGGCTTTTTGCAGAGTTGATCTGTGAACAAACACACAGTAAGTCTTGTAAAAGTTGTTTATCGTGGTCATTCAAAACCGCAGGTAGAGCGAAGGTCAGAAGAGTGGCGGAGTCCAGACAGGAAACAGAGTGCACATAGGGAGTTCAGGAGATGTACCTCTGCCAGGAAGTGAGGGGCGGAGGAGGCGGTGGGCTGCCCTGGGGGGACAGGGACCTCGGGGGCGATGCGGGCACGGCCAGCCACGTTGCCCAAAGCAGAGCAGGACAGGGGGAAGTGCCTCATCTCTTCCTGCCTCCTGTCCTCAGTCTCCCGGCAAGGCCTCCCACGGGCCAGCTGTAACTTGACAAACAGAGTTTGCCTCGTTTGGCCCCTCGCATGGAGAGGAGCACAGGGCAAGGGCGGGGAATGGAACTGAGTGGGGATGGGCAGGACGGGGAGAGCCACAGACAAGCCACAGCACCTGTCTACTGTGTGCGGATTCTCCTGTTTAATCTCGGCAACGACTGGATTGGGCAGATGATACATTGTTCCCCTTTTACATAAGAGTAAGGTTCAGAGAGGTTAAGGAACTGGCCCAAGATGGCTAAGCAATGCAGTGGTGGAGTCAGGACTGAGACCTGGACGATCTGACTCCAGAGCCACTCTATCTGTGGATTCCATTTCTTGATATCCCACTGAAGGGCGTAGGTCAGATGAAATAGTAACAAAACCTAACTGGGGGACCAAAACCTTAAGGACTGAATGAAACCATTTCATGACTGTCTTTCTCCCCACAGGGCCACATTTTTACTGTAATGTTCATCCCATTACATCTGTCAATCCTACACCACATTTGTCTCAGGGACTGAGACAAGGGCTTTCAGAGGAAAACCAGTTGACCTTCCTCGTCACACGTGTGCCCTCGGTGAGTGTCCACTCCGGCTCCCACTGGCTCGCAGCGAGTTAGTGAGGACCCTGGATGCGAGCTCATGTCAGCCCTGGAGGGAGACACTGTGAGGGAGGCTACAGACAGGGGAAATCTGAGCGGCGATTCTCCCCTTACACCTGCAGCCTAGAAGGCCCAAACACGCCCCCTAGTCACTCTCTCTTTTTTTCCTTATTGCCTTTATGATTTTAAATTAATTCATATTCATTACAGGAGCTTCTGAAAAACACACACACACACAAAACATGAAAATGAAAATTTACTACTGTTAATATTTTATAATACTTCCTTCTGGTCTTTTTTTAAGCTACAAAATTAGGTTCCCACACCCAGAACTTCCCTGCCCTTGCCTTCACAAGTCTCTACTTTTATAGTTTGCTTTCTCCCCCTTTTTAAAATGGTATTTCTTAAACACTTTTGCACAGCATGGAAAAAAACTAATGCATAACAGCCATGTAAAATTCCATCATATGCATCTACTATAATTGAACGAATCCCCTATCAATGAACATGTGTTGTTTCCAATTCTTTGCTACTTTAAGAAATGCTGCTTTAAATACCTATGCACCAAGATCTTTGCCTGACTTTCGGGGCCTCCAGGTCTATTAAGCTGTTATCATTATAAAGGCAAGTTAGCGTTTGTCCTGTTCACCCAACCTAGCATATGACACAGAGCAGCCATCACTGAAGGAAGAAATGAATGGATGAATGAATGAATGAATTTCTCTTAAATTTAACTTAAGAATAGCTCTTTAAGTTAAATCCCTAAAGGAAGACAGAATTTTCACTAGGTTGAAACATGGATAAGAGAAGACAAAAATACGTCAATCCTAAGAGTCAATATGGTTGTTCTTATTTAGGTTTAAAAAGTGACTCGGAATGTCCAGGAAGCTGAGGTGAAGAGAAAAATATCATATGGTTGCTTTTACCTACTCGGTAAAAATCTATCAGGTCCTCAGAAAAAGCAAAGTTATTTCTTAAACCAAAAGATGATAGAAATGTCTCAGCAGGATCTTAGTACAGTTCCTAACATTTGCTAAGTCCAGTAAATGTTAGCTGGTGTTGTTGTTCTTATCTGTAAATTATAGAAATATCTATGTAACAGCTTTTTTTTTTTTTTAGAATTTTACTTAGTTAGTTAGTTTATTTTGAGAGAGACAGAGAAAGTGCGCAAGCTGAAGAGGGGCAGAGAGAGAGGGAGACAAAAGATCCAAAGTCAGTTCTATACTGACAGCCTGATGGGGGACTTGACCTCACAAACCGTGAGATCATGACCTGAGCCGAAGTCAGATGCTTAATTGACTGAGCCACCCAGGTACCCCTGTAACAGCTTTTAATAAAAGCCAGAGCATGATAGGAAAGCACAGTCCTTTGAAGGACTATGTCGTTACGGCTGCCATATGTAACTATCAAGAAGAGTACAGCTTTTAAATGCTTTCCCATATATTTTTCCCAGCCTCCAGATGTTTCATCACCAGCTGGGTGATGATGCTCTCTGAGAAGGGCTGGCCTCGTGGACTGGGGATGTGCCGTCTCCGTGAGCCCCACATGCAGACGGATGGCATCCAGGAGTCCCTTATGCTAGACGGAAGCCATGTCTTCTCAGCACAGGAATGGGTCCAGGCCAATGCCACGGCCATGTGCTCTGTCGGTCTCCCACAGTCTCACTTGTCTCAGACATTTTCTCTTACTCAAGGATGCCACCAAAGCGCCCACCTTATCACTCCAGACCTGGTTGCACACCCAGCCCCTGCTGCCCAGGAAGGCTGGCACATTCAGAGCCCGTGATGGCATAAAAGTACTAAAATGGCGATAATACTTCCTTCCCAATAGTTTTGACCTCAGAACAAAGACACCAGTGCTGGGGACACAAGGAAGCTGGTAGGATATCTTTGCAGTACCTGTGGGAAGATGGTTGCTGCCAGGCACTTTAGAAGGGCCCAAAGAGGGCACTTGCTTGTTTGAGCTGATTCCAAGCCCCCAGGATGGACATTTCAGGGGGGCCTCCGAGGTCTCTGGGGGTTATCTCCATCACCTTGTCTAGAGTCTCTCACTTCTCTTTGCACATCCTCTTCTCTCCTCTCCTTTCTAGTTCTTTCTCACACTCTCCTTTCATCTCTGCATCTCCTGTCTCCCCATGTATGTCTTTAGCCCCTGCAGGTGTTACTTCACAGTACTTAGAGCTGAGAAATCTGCCAGCCAACAGGAGCAGGGCCCCGTCTTCCTAGCTCTGTGTTCCTGAAACACCATGCCTTGCGCCTGGCCCACGATGAATGCTCCTTAGTGAGTCCTTGAATAAAGTAGAAAGGACAACTGTACTGAGTTCAGCCGCCCCATGTGCCACTGCTTCTGTGTAAAGAAACGATACATGGGTATGTTGTGAATTTTTACCCCAAATACCTTAACACACAGGGGAATGGACTTAAAGCCTGGGATTTTACCTGCAAGTTTGAAGCTTGGTGAAAGTCTTGCTTTAATTTACACATTTATTCTAACTTGTGCATTCCATTTCACCATCTTTATTTTAATCGGATTTTGGGGCTTTGTCTAGTATTACATCAAATGCAAACTGCCTATACATTTTCATCAAACACGGAGGACTTATTTGGGGTAATCTAACTCAAAATATAGGCTCTATGAAGCATGTGATACTCTCTGTGGGTCTCTTCCATCCCAGAGAACCTCAAAGAGAGAGGCTACCACTGTCCTCTCTCCAACCCCCAGCTGCCAGTGAACTGCTTCTCACACGGGCTCTGTGTCAAGTGCTCCAGGACAAAGAGCAAAAAAACACATGTACGGGTGGATTTAATAATGATTATGGTTTACCTGAGCGGTGCTGGGGAAGGGGGGCAGTCATATAAAAATAAAGTTGTAAATAACTAAATTGCTCCTTCCCCCACCCCCACTCATCACCTTCATCAATCTTTATTACAAATTATACTCCATGTCTTTCCTGTGGCTTTGCAACCCCCTGGCACATATACACAAGGAATGCCTTCCCCCTGTTTAACAGATCTTTATATTCTCCTAGTCTAGCACAGTCTTGGTGCCTAGTTGGTGCACAGAGACACATAGAATCTCCATGCCCAGTAGCTCTGACCAAGTCTCATGGTGCTCAGCGTCTTGTTGGGGAAGCAAACACATAAACAAACCGTTAAAACATGATGTGACTACACATACAGATACACTCTCCAGAATCAGACTGGCTGGGGTCAAGTCCTGGTTCCCTTGTCCCCCATACTAGCCAAGTACAAGTCGTGCAGCAATTCTGAGTCTCAATTTCCTTTCTCTGCCATAGAGATGGTAATCATGGCACAGGAATTAAGAAAGTTTTTTGATAATAAAGCACTTAGCACAGTGCCTGGAGTTCAATAAATGTGAGCTGTTATTATTATAATTATTATGATGAGTTCAACAGAGGAATATAAAAAGATTAAGCATGCATCTGGAAATGTGGCCTAAAGCATTGGAAAGGAGAATATTCCATCAGAGGATCAGCCAAGATTTCTTTGGGAGAAGTGGAAGGGTGCAAAGGTCCGCTTGGGTCACTTCTGTATTTCAAATACTGTCCACAAGATGGCAGCAGCGGCCTCACGTTCTCACTTGGCCCAGAAGGCATTCCATTCAGCCTGCATTCCACTTAACCCCGCCCCAGACAGGCATCTCTGGGACATATTTTAAGTGGAAGGTGACCAGCACCGCAAACTAAAGGATGCCCTTCCTTCTGGAATGCTATAGAAGTCTGACTAGACAGACAAGGACGCTCTGGCTTTGGGAAAAACTTGGAAACTGCTCATTCATTCATTTATTGGTTCATTCCTTCAACAAATATGTAGAGACCCGAAGACATCCCAGGCACTGTGCAAAGAATATGGCAGAGAGGGCCCTGCTCTCATGACCTTAGGGCCAGTCACACACAAATCAGTGGTAGATCACTGGAAGATGTCTCCCATCAAACTAAAAATTACCAGCCTGTGGAGTGAGGTAATAACCCACTGAAGGTCAAGCACAGAAAAAAAATACACGTGATAGCAGTCCCTGTTGACTCTGCTTTGTATATGCTGAAAAGGGTAAGAAGGAATTCAAAGTACTAGAAGTTGGTAGAATTAAATAGCAATTGGGGGTTTTGCCCCCTGTAAAATTACTTATGTTCTTTTTTGCCCCCCTTCTTTAAACTAGAAATCTGGGCCAGGCTAATGGAACCTGTCACCAGGAATGTCTGGGGCAGTTGTACAAGGTTACATTCCAGGCTCCAAGCAAAAAAATGCCAGCAATTTGCCTTTTGTCAGCTGCAAATTAAAGTAATTTCCACGTAGAGAGTTTCTTCTGCTGGTGGTGAGCACCCCAAAACACCGTGCCTGTTTGCAGTAAGACTTTACCCGGCCAGCCAGCCGGGGCAAACCCACCTGAGGTTGAAGGCACCTCTGGGTTGTAATCAGGGGATGGTTTGCTTGGCTCCTCTTTCACTGCAGCCTCAAACCCAGTGGGAATTACGCAGGGCTGGGAAACAGGGATGGCTATGTAGTCAGTGTTTCATGGCACTTTCTAGAATGTAGGACAAGAGAGGCTCTCAGCTTCAAAAAAATAAAAATTTAGGGACACCTGGGTGCCTCAGTCGGTGGAGCATCCAACTTCAGCTCAGGTCATGATCTCATGGTCCATGAGTTCGAGCCCCACGTTGGGCTCTGTGCTGACAGCTTGGAGCCTGGAGCCTGTTTTGGATTCTGTGTCTCCCTCTCTCTCTCTGCCCCTTCCCCGCTCATGCTCTCCTAAAAATAAATAAACATTTAAAAAAATGAAGAAAAGGTAAATTTGTGTGTGCTGCCATACCCAGCACTACGGTGACAATTAAAAATAGCCATCATTACTGAAGGTGCCACATAGCCATGATGCTAAGAACATTCCAGCCACGTATCACTGAATTATCAAAGAAGGCAAAACAAGTATTATTATCCTCATTTATAGATTTGAGGCTCTGAGAAGTTAAGCAGTTTGGAGAAAGTCACCAGTATTAAGTGATAAAGGTGGGTTTTCAACCCTTCTTTGTGAAACTCCTAAACTTAGATACTTCACCCCGACACAGCCAGCTAACCATAGAGGTGAACAGAGAAATGTGTTGCCACCAAAAACAAAGAAGAGGTTATTCATTCATTGATTCCGTAAGTATTTCTAGAGCACTCACTTGTAGCAGACACTAGGCATGCAGAAGTAAGTTCTGGCAACCACGAATCAATCTCCAGCCAGAGCAACGGCCGCCACGATGGGTCCAAGCTTGGAGACCAGAGGTAAACAGACCAAAGAGGGAGGCCAGTGCCTGGGGTTTTGATCAAGAGCACACAGACAAGGCCCCTTCAGTTACAGATGTGATACAGTGTCACACACACTTAGAAGGCAAGTTTTATGTCCCTCTGAGCACTCGTCGTAACCCTGGAAAGAGCTATGATCTGTCCCTACCCCCCAACACTCACACCCACCCCTCCCTCTGTTCCAGAGCCGGCACCTGCCTGGGGACCCTGAAGATTCCAGAATCTTTGCCAGCCGGCACCCACTCCCTCACTGTGTGACCTCATAGGAATTCCATCATCCTCCCTAATCTTTCTGGGCCTCCTTTTCCATCTGTTGGACGGACGACCTGAGGTCTCTTCTGGCTGAAACATTTCTGACAGCTGCCATTTACTGAGTACCGACTATGCCCCACGTGCTGCTCCAGATTCTTACAGTCATTGCCTTGTTTAATCCTCACACACACCCCACCAGTGAGGGCAGCACGCCCACTCTGCAGATGAGAGTTAAGACTCACAGATAGACCAGGTGACTTTTCCAAAGCCATACAACTAGTAAGTCGAGTACCAGGATTAGAAGCCAGGTTGGCCCAACCCTCAAGGCCCCAATATTTCTCACTGCCTGGAAAGAAAAGAGGCGAAGGTTTACTGTGTCCTGTGGATCATTACGCAGCCCCACCGCCCCCCGTTCCCACTTACACAGCCCTCACCGAGTCCTTGCCACCATCGCCTTCCAGGTTCCTTGGCTTTGTTTCTGGGAAACGAGGTAGCTGACGCACCCTTGCCTGCCATCATTCACTCCGTGCTCATGAACTGTGCCCCTGACCTTTGGCCTCCTAAGACCCTGCACTCCCACCCTGGGCACCCCCAGCCCGAGCCTGGACACCACATATACCTGTGGATACTCTGCCTCCAAATTCTTGAGCTCCGGGCCCCTGTCTCCAGTCACAACCACCACCCCATCAGCACCCTCACACATCCCACCGGCTCCTGGCCTCACTTGACCTCCTCCTGGACAGAATCCCTCCAAGCCACTTCCCTGCATCTCAGCCCTCTCAGCCCTCCTCCCTGCACCTCTGAATTGACTCCCTCCTTTCCAACCTGGCACATCACAACTTAACAAGATCTCTCCTTCAGTGTTGCCCCCACAGCAAGGTGACCTCCTCTCTAAGCTGCATTCACTCTCTGGGCCACCTCCTCCAGAAAGGACTGGTCTTTCTCAAATATTTCTTTCCCTTCTGGCATCTTCAAACTTTCCCTCTCTTTGAGCATGTTCCCCCACAACCCCCAGCTTGGGAAATCTCCCCAGCTGGACAGATGGTGATGTTTCTCTACTTGGTCACTTTTGGAAGACCCACTCTTCACACCCTGTTCTCGCCATGTCTGACAGCCCATTTCCCTCCCCTAAAACACCACCCTTCAGACGCCGTCAACTGCAGCTTCTAAATCTAATGATCTTTTCTCAGTGCTTATTCCTTTGGACCTGGAGAAGTAGAATTTGCTATCAATCCAGCTCCTCGTGACTCCACTGCTCTCAACTTTCTCCTTCACATTGCCTTTCGGCTCTAAGCTTCCTGACCGCCCTGAGCCTCAGTTTCCCATCTACTAAAGGAGAAGAACGAACGCCAACTTCGTAGGGTTGTTGCGGGCCCTGAATGAGACACCATGTGCCTGACATGTTGAAGGGCCCCTAACTGGTTGTTGCTACAGTGTTGCTTTTCTCTTATGTTGGGAGAATCTCTCTTCACTTACCAATCCTTATTCCACCCCACAACAGAAAACACTGCAAGCCACTTAAGGGTGGAGATCCTTCTGGCCCTAAGAAAACCCAGGAATCTGCCTTGCACACAGTAGGGCACAGTTCACAGTAGGCACGGTTCACTGTTGACAGCGATGGCTGCCTTATAACCTCAAGCTACTTCCCCAGTCTTTTAACTTCAGTAAACCACGAATGCTTTTTCCACCACCGACTTGGCTGTTTAACGGTTTCAATCCTTTGATAAGGAAAATGACTCCCTTATTTTTCACTTACTTTCTGGTGTTAGAGCCCTTTGATGTTCCAAAGGCCTTTCAAGAAAGCCTCTTTAGAAATAGGACCTTGGTTTTTGCCACAGGGAAGTGAACTTGAACCCCAAAGGTTGAGCTGGGACCCTGGAGTCCCAGGCAGGCGTTTTTTCCTCACAGGCTCCGGGCCTGACCCCAGCCCAGAGCTTAGAGAAAATGCTATTTTCAAGGTCTTCATCCTTCTCAAAGCTGTCATTTTCGTCAGCCCCACTGGGCATTTTGACAAATGCCTTTGCTAATTACTTAATTATTTTGGCCTGCAAAAGTGTGGGGGCTATTTCCTTAAAGAAAAGAGGGCTTAGTTAGTCCATTCTTATCCATGCAAAGGCTTGAAAGTAGCCTCCTTCAATCCTATTAAAGTGTTTGGCTAACTAAGAACCCCTACCAGTCAAATTAACTCAAATATATTATGATGCCAGAACACAGAGGCACAAAGCCCTCCTCCCTCAAAGCCAGGCTAAAGCTAGCATCTGTTTTCTTATGCCACTGGCTCGTTTCTTCTAGTTCAAGCCTCTTTAGCATGGAAAAGAAACCTGTGCTTATCTGCTGACTTTCAATTAAAGAAACAATGAGGCTAAGTGGCGTCAATGTGTCCCTCCTGGAATTAGCCAGGAGTGTGAGCCTGTCACCCAGTCATCAGCACAGTGGGGTGCACTGCAGCAGGAAACTGTGGAAGACATTCTGCCCCTGGTGGGAGGTTTTCCCCAGCCTGGCCAGCCCTGACGTTCTCTCCCTAAGAAGGGCCCTCTCTGAGCTTCCTCTCTCTTGGGTACCACCAAATATGCCGAGCACGTCCATCACACTCCCTGGCTGTGTCTTCTGGCACCCTGGAGAAAAGGTCTTGACTAGTTCATCCGCTCAGGGAACACGGAGGCCAAAAAAACTCCGAATCAAGCCCGAAATGCAAACTGCAAACTGCACTGGGAGGTGTGAATTATCCACAGTGGTTGTCCACGGTGATCAGATAAACAGCCAGCGGCCTGGTCCAGAGGCTAGTGCCTGTGCCTGGCACCTGGTAGATGCCCCATAAAGGGCGGCTGGGTGTGGAATACAGCTCCTGCCCCCCCTGCTGGGGTCCCTGGGCTCCAGGAAGAGTGGAGTCAGGGCACAGTTGAGTCTTGGTGGATCACTGGAGGGGGCAGGGGACTCACAGGGGCTCCAATTAGGGTTGACCCAGGTATTTGTTTGCACAGCTGGGACCAGAGAAACTGAGCTGACCCTGGGTCTTTCTCATGAAAATGCAATGAGAGGCAGAGCTGCCCCCGAAAATACTAGCATCTTAGGCATAGTGAAGGAACACTTCACTAACTCAACGAGCTTCAGACAAAGGGATCTGAGAGACACAAGGAAACTGAGGCCTGGAGAGGGGGAGGGGCTCGCCTGAGGTTACACAGCCAGGTAGAAAATAGGAAAAGCACATAATTCATTCGCTATGGTGACTGGAAAAGATACAATCCAGGGGGATGAATTTAACCAAGCGTCTGTAGAACCCACAGGAAGAAAACTTTAAAGTTTTAGCGAGATTCATAAAAGAAAACCGGAGTAAACGAGAAGACACGCCCTTCTTCTGGATGTCATTCTCCCTCAATTAATGTACACGCTCAATGCATTTTGACTTAAAATACCAAGAGGATTGGGACGGGGGTGATAAAATGAGATCAGGATTTATCTGGAAAAATAAACATGGGAAATATTTGGTTTGGAAAGGCCAAAGAAGAATGAAGTAGCACTAGACCTATTAGTTATTAAAATACATCACGAGGGGCCCCTGGGTGGCTCAGTCGGTTAAACCTCCGACCTCGGCTCAGGTCGTGATCTCACGGTTTGTGAGTTTGAGCCCCGCATCGGGCTCTGTGCTGACAGTGCAGAGCCTGCTTAGGATTCTCACTCTCCCTCTGCCCCTGTCCCCACTCCTCTCTCAAAATAAATAAAGTTTTAAAACTAAATAAAAAAAGAAAACACATCATGATACAACAATTAAAAACAGTTTATAGTGCAGAAAAAAATAGCGTTACAGTAGGGGACCATAAATAGACTGAAACACACGTGGAAATTTAGTTTATGATAAAAGTGTCACTCCAATTTAGTGAGGAAAGAGAGTTCCTCTGCCGGTGATTTGGGGTCATGGCTAATCAGTTGGACAAAGTCATGAAGTGAGACCCCCTACCTCAATCCTTAACACCAAAATAAATTTTAGTTGGATGCGAGATTTAAACTGTAAAAAGGAAACCACAGGATGTCTCAAAGAAGGCATGGAAAAGGTATAATCTAAGAGTGGAGAAGAACTTTCTAAGCAGACCGTGAAACCCAGAAACAGGAACAATCGATACCTTTGACTACATAAAAATGTACAATTTCTGTAGGGCAAAAATTAGTGCCAGAAACAAAATAAGATAAATAAGAATGGGAAAAAAAGGTTTGCAACCTACGACCGATAAATGGTCGGTTTCCTGTTTTACAAAGAGCGCACCCCAATCGGCAAGATCTGCAAGTGTGACTCAACAGAACAGGAAAAGGAGGCGAACACGCAGTTCACAGAACAAAAGATCCAGGTGACTTGGCAGAACTTACAATGGCGCCACTCTGGTCCATTAAACAATCTCTCCTCTGGTTTATTTTCATCAGAAAATCCACCGGTGGAATTTTTAGTTGTGTATTTGCTTCAGATTGCCATTGCTATGTTTGCTCCCCCTGAGCCCGCTCTCCACTGGGGAGTCTCAGGCATAGCCCACAAAGCCAGGACAACACCAGGGGACAAACCCCCTACCTGCCAGTCCCCACAGCCACTGCCAGCCCTCCCACAGGTACAGGCCAGTTTCCAGGGCAGGTGCCCGTGCTGCCCTCCTGCACTCGAGGAAAGGGACAAAACCCACACCATTTTAAGGTCGTGGAATATTCACACCACCTCCGGCTAATGCCTCTCTCACTGCTCTAGGCTCCCATAATAACCAGAAATGTGGAATCGATGGTTAACACTCACTGTGGGTTTAAGTTTCCTGCAACTCCAGCTACCTAGAATGCAAAGAATCCACAACAGAAGCAAAAAAAATTGGCTCTTAACAGGGGTCACTCTTTCCCCAGAGGAGCGACTGTCCCTTGTCAGTTCTGGCTTTATGCACAGTCCCATCAAGGCTGGCCACCTGCTGATTTCTCAGACTGTGGCTAGTCTGCCATAGTAAACCGGCTGATGGCAGAAAGGCTGGTTAAAGGCACACAAAGTGGAGGGTAGCACAGAGGTGATGCCTCAGGGACAGATTCAAAGAATCAGCTCAGTGATTGCCTAAAATCACATACTGTGGAATATTAACAAATGAGGTACTGATGCGGCTCAGGGTCAGTAACTCCCCTAGTTATTTGTTTCTGTTTGCTTTAAGCATCAGCCACGTTGTAAGAGCAACAGGAGAACCAAGGAGTGACAGTGTGGAATCCTATGAAACTTCTAGCCTTGATCTTCAGACAAACAGATAAACAGGAAGCTCAGCATAAACAGGAAGCTAAATGGACTGAGTTTATGTCACTTAGAGTGTTCTCCTGTTACAAATTAACCAGAGCCCCAGGTTCCTCAACTATAAGTAACAACGCCCACCAAAAAAGTTTTATTGTCACCTTAAATAAGGTATGTCAAGGGCCTAACAGGCACCAGGCGTGGGGCAGACACACGATAACAGGAGCTTCACTGTTACCATTCTGGTGTGTTTTCTTAAGGTCAATTTCTCATTTTCCAGGGGGTCTCAGAATCAATCATCATTTTTCTTTATAACATTAAATCAGTATCCTCTGTCCTTCTCTCTCTCCCACCCACACCCATACCTCTTACATACCTTAAAACACAAAGGTTCTTGGGACACATGGGTGGCTCAGGTGGTTAAGCATCTGACTCTTGATTTTTGGCTCCTGTCATGATCTCAGTTCAAGCCCCACGTTGGGCTCCATGCTGACAGCGCAAAGCCTGCTTGGGATTTTCTCTCTCTCTCTCTTTCAAAAATAATAAAAAAAGAACACTTAAAAGTTTTTATTTAAAAAAAGCACAAAGATTCTGTATTTTGGTTGATCACAGGCTAAAATCCTTCATTTTCAATGCTTCATAATCGAAATGGGTTCACATGTAATGGCTGTGTGCTGGGCACTGGCCTCAGGACTTCACGTGAATTAACTCATGTAATCCTCACAACATTCTCGTGAGGTATTTTTATTGCCCCCCATTTTACAGATGAGATTGAGCACAAGGAAATGAATGACATTACAGGTCTCATAGCAAGTAAGTAGGCCAGAAAAGGACCTGAAAAAAAGCATGAACATGTGTGTTCCATAGACTATCATTAAACCTAAGTGTGTACACATGCACGCACACACACGTGCACGCAGCTTCACGAGGTCGGGGGTGGGGGGGGTAATTTGGGAACAAGGGGTAGGAGGAACATTTGCTTTTTACTTCTGAACCTTTCGAATTTTTTGGTGACTGTTCTACTCCTTCAAGAAATTAATTGGAAGGTTCCCACTCAAGCTGCTCACCCCCTCTCAGGGGTCCTCTGCCCCTGCTACCAGGTGTAGGCCTATCTCCAGGCCCCCAACCCCCACTGCACACAGGACAGTGTCTTGAGGGCAAGAGTGCCAGGCTGGGCCCGTTTTAGTGTGGAGACAGCTGGACCCCAGGTCACAGACAGCTACGTAGCTCACTTCCAGAAACCAACTGTCAGGGGTGACACTCCTCCAGCATGGGTTTAATCTGCACTGCGCTCAGAGGTAGATGTTTGGGGTGGGGAGGGGGCCCTCTTCACCTGATTCCCATTGTCAGCCCTTCGTGTCAGAGGAGACAAAGGCTTGCATTCCACAATTAGGGACAGAAGGTTTAAAATGCAAATTCGTGGAGGGGCTCACAAACCCTTGTGAAAGAGTTTCCACTTAGGTGTTAATTATTTCCACCTCCTTCCTGGGCTGGGCAGAGGAGGGGGCAGTAGGGAGGGTGTGGGGGAGGGGAAGAGAAGGAGAAAGCCAGTGTGGGCCCCCCAAGCTGTGGGGCCCAGAAGAGTGGAGGGTGGTGTGGTGCCAAGGGTGAAGGTTGGGGGCACCTCCCTAGTCACCCCTCCCCCCTCCCGGCATGAGGCAGAACTAACCAGAGGGGCACCCACCGGCACGCCCTGTCACCAGCACTTCTCTAGACTGGGAAAGCTGGGCAGAGCCACGCAAGAGCCCAGAAAAAATAACCACCTGCAGGTCTCCTGCTCCACACCGAGAGGAGATACACACCTGTGTGCCCGAAGATCCAAGGGACCCAAGATCGGTGCTATCTGAAGAGTCATCTGAGTAGGATGGGCACAGACTTGAGTGACTTGAAGGGTCTTGTCCCCTGTTTCCCAGAGAGCGGAAGCCACCAGGAGAGCAGAGGAATGTGTTAGGACAGTACTCAAAGATGAGAAGCTGAATAAATGATACCGAATATCTCTGCATTCTTTGGTTTAAAAATGGCAAGAGTAACACATGTTTATTCAAACATTACAGGAGAATGTAAAACTCCCCCTCTCCCCACTGAGTTTAATGCAGGTTTTTCCAGAACATTGTATGTATGTATGATCAAATACATCTGTAGAAAGTTTTACACTAATGAGATCACGTTCTATGTATTGTCCTGTGGCTTTGCTCTTTTTCTCCACTCAGTAATATATTGTAGATATCTTTCCATATCAGTGCATTTGATAACTATGGTTAATATCAGTTATTTACATAAATACCTCACAAGAAGGCATGTTCATTGTTTTTTCTGATTCCAAAAGGTGGCACATATTTGAAGCAGAAAACCTGGAAAGTCTGGGAGCCTGGGTGGCTAAGTCGGTTAAGCGTCCGACTTTAGCTCAGGTCATGGTCTCACAGTTCATGAGTTCGAGCCCCGTGTTGGGCTCTGTGCTGACAGCTCAGAGCCTGGAGCCTGCTTGGGATCTGTATCTCCCTCTCTCTCCATCTCCTCCCCTGTTCACACTCTGCCCCTCTCTCTCTCAAAAATAAGTAAACTTAAAAAAATTTTTTTTTTTAACTTGGAAAGTATGCCAAAGTATAAGGAAGAAAACAGAAGCACCCACAGTACCAGCACCCTGAAATACCCACTGTCCCCACTTTGCCTGCTTCGTGCAGGCCAGGGCTCTGTGGGGCTGGGGGTTCCTGCGGTGCCGGTGCTGATGGCAACCAGTAAGTGAGCTTTCGCAGGATGGGCTGCTGCAGCAAACGCAGCAAACATTATCCACAGTCCTTGGCACAAACCTGCATCAGACTGGCACTGGGATACAAGTGCAGGGCCTCAGGGGTCCATCCGTCCCTGATCCAACAGTGCTGGTGTCGCCCACTTCCTGCAGGAGGGGGGGCTTGCCCTTATTCTACCAACCCTTTTGCCGGTTTCTTCTTTCTCCCCAGGAAATGTATCACACACTCTTCAACAATCTCGTTCCTCCCCTCCCCAGACCACTAGACTATAAGCTCCGTGAACCAAAGACCATGTTCTGTTTATCTGTGCCCGACACAGGATCGGCTCTCAGTAAATGTCTGTTGAATAAATGAATCAACTAAGCCAGTCTACATGCACCCCACCTCCTGGCCTTTGCTTGTACCATTTCCCCTGCCTGCAGCACGCTTTCCTTCCATATGAAGTGTCCGTGCCTAGGTCCTGCTTCAAAGCTCATCTCCAAGCCTTTCCCAGCAGGCTCCTTTCTCTTGACTCAAACCAGCCCTCATTTTCTTTATATTTTGATTTTTGCCAATCATTCACCACATGGGCCGGCATTCACAGCCCCATCCACCATATATATATTTTTTCTTTTGGAAAGCTGAGCCAAGGGGGAACGGCTTTCTTTGGTGGGTTGTATTGCTTCAGTCTCAGAGTGGAGGTTAGGAGGCTGCCTGTGTGAGCTGTCTGCCATACTTTCTCTTTCTTGGTCTGGTTTCCTCTTTTGTAAACGAAGGGATTGCCCTATGATCATTCTGTGGTTTCTTCCAAGTGCCAAGTTTTAGGATTCCAGACTTGGATGTATGTTTCCATTTATTTCATAAGAACTTTCATTTTGATACGAAGTCTCACCTTTGGATTTCATGAACCTGGATTCCTGGCTTCAATTTTAAGACTACGCAATTGGAAAACACAACTGGCCTTCATTTAATTAGAGTGGATTTTCAAGAGTAATTCTTGAGTTTGCTAATTAGTCTTTCTTATTCCACATCATAGTTGTAATTTATGATGTACGGACAGTGCCCTACTTCTGAATGACTTAGTGAGAGCTGTGATGCCTCCTTCAGCCACCACTTTTCCATTTTTCCCAGGGAAGATCTGGCTTCTGCTGCCTAAGAATCTGGTCTGATGCTGATGCTACCCTTGTTATCAAAGAAGTCAACACCTTTGAGATCCCCGAAGCACTAAGGAATTCCACTTTCCAGAGCTCTTTTCTATTTCCCTTCCCCTACCACCTACATACAGCTCCAATTACACCAAGCCTAATGTCCCTTTCCATGACAGACATTGCCTCTCACCTTCTCCCAGCTAGACTAGTCCCCAACCCATCTATGAAAGTATATTGTGTTTAGCTTCAGTTCCTGAATGTTCTATTTCTGGAAGTTCTATTTGGTTCTTTTTCATATCTGCTAGATTTTTTTTTTCTAAATGTGTATTTGCTTAGACAGAGAGATTGTGAGCAGGGGAGGGGCAGAGGGCGGGGGGAGAGAGAGTTTCAAGCAGTCTCTGCACTGTTAGCACACAGCCCGATGCAGGGCTCAATCTCACAAACAGTGAGATCATGACTTAGGCTGAAATCAAGAGTCAGATGCTTAATCAACTGAGCCACCCTGGCACCCCGATTTTTTAGAGTTTATGATTCCCTAAAAATACATTCAAGTTTATGATTTATATGATGAATAAACTTGTTTTATAATTTGTCTCTGATAATTTCACTCTTGAAGGTAGGTGCAAGTTTGTTTTTGTTATCTGTTGTTTCTCTTGATTTTTACTCTTGTTGCATTTCTTGTGTTAGCCACAATCTTAGGGGATAAAAATGCTTTAAATGATACACAGAAACAAAATTCTCCAATCATTCATTTTTTTTTAGAAGAGAGAGAGATAAAGCACAAGTGGGGGCAAAGAGAGAGAGAGAGTCTTAAGCAGGCTCCACACTCAATGCAGAGCCCTACAGGTGGCTTGATCCCATGACCCTGGGATCATGACCTGAGCTAAAATTGAGAGTCAGACACTCAACTGACTGAGCCACCCAGGTGCCCCTCTTCAGTCATTCTTAAACAGTAATTCACAACCATCTGGATGCAGGAAAAAGGGATATGTGTTAGAAATACTTGTGTAAGCCCAGGATCACCTGTCAATGTCTGTTGGAGTTCAGTCTACTGAACTCTTGATCTCATCTCTTTGTAGAGCTGACTTCCTGTGACCTTTCTTCCTAATTCATCCTTGGCTATAACTCACCCACTGTCCTCAGGCTTACCTTATAATTGTATGTGAAGTTTGCAAAGGTTGTCACATCCGTGACTACTGTGATTCTCCCTGAAGTCCTTTGAGATAGGCAGATCTGGTGTTTTATCCCCATTTCCCAGACAAATGGGGATAAAACAGTTTCAGTGAGTTCAAATGTCTTGCCCAAAGTCAGAAGGGTACAGAATAGGGAGAGAAATAGCAGACCCTGGTGCTCTTTTCCCGATAGTATCTCTTCATTGGTGGATTATAGGCAGCTGACCTCCCAAACCACTGCATTTCTTGTCAAGAGATATTTCCTTCCAGCAGTTGGGTTGAAAAACATGACTTTATGGGAATGAGCCACATCTTCCTTGGTCACTTGAACTGGCTGGAAGGCAACAGCTCCTCCAGCATGGCACTCCACTCTCTTTCTGTGAAACCTGGATTCCCACACGTGGCCAACCCAGAAGCTCTTGTGATTTCTCTTTGTCCCAAGTGAGAGGAAGAGCAATCACCAGGCGAGGTGGAAGGAAGGAGGAGGGACAGACCTCATTAACAGGAGCGGAGGAACCACGTCTGTTGGGTCAGACCTGTTAGGGCTAAAAGCCCCTGGAGAAATGTTGCACCTACTTGTAGAAACCTTTACAGCAGGAAGAAGGAGAGACAGACCACTCACGGAGCCCCGGAAAATGAGGTTTTAGAAAATGCCTGCAATAGTTTGAAAGTGGACATTTTTTAATGGCTGGAACGCTCCCCTGGGGTGTGAGAGGTAGGGAATAGTAAATAGCATTTTCAAAGATTTCCCAGCCTCTCTGTCAAGCTGATGACTGCTGGAATGTGCAGACGCAGAGGTAACAGGCCAGACACTTTTTTCAGTGAAGCAATCTAATAGGGATGCAATAGAGAGGGACTCCTTTTAGAGCCGCAAGGACCCTCGAGCCCCATGAGAGGGTGTGTGACGCCAAAGCCAGACAGACCTGGTTCACAATGCAAGCTCTCCAGTGACTGGCTGCTGACCTTGGGCAAATTGTTTAAGTTCTTTGAACTTCAGTGTCTTCATCAACAAAATAGGGATAGCAACAACAGCACTGCCTATGCTATAGGATGGTTTAGAGAGAATGAAACGACCTGAAACATTTTAAGTGCATGGCACACTATTAGCTAGTAATGCTACCCTACATTTTATAAATAGAGTCACTGAGGTCCAGAGAGGTGGCTTGCCCAACGTTATCCAGGAAAGGCTGCCTGATGGGTGGTCATTACAGTAAAGCACTTATTTGGATTTTTAAAAAGCTTTTCTTAAAGATTCAGTTTCCTCATCTGTAAAATGGTTATGATATATGTTCTCAATACTTTATCCAGAACCTTGGAGCCAGGTTTTCTAAGCTTAGAAAATTCTATGTAAATACCAATTTCCAGTATTTCTGCAGCAAAATGTGAGGGAGTTTACATTAAATGGGGGAAATGAAGACTATATATTGTTTCATGTTGGCTCAGGTCAGACTTCGCTAACCTGCTAACATGAAATTGTAGTAAGAAGAATTTTGGTTTTGGGTGCTCTGAAATTTCAGATTGTGGATATATGAGACCTACTTCAGACGCTTTGGAGGACTCTACAAGATGGCCCACCCCAAGAGGCTGGAAAAGGTGGGAGCTCTATATTTAAGTTGATTAACTATTATCACCAGCTAGTCCAGTGCTCCACCACAGTGCTATAAGCTGTTAAGTCGTGGAGAATGTCCGGACAGGATATGACAATCTCAGAGACCCTCAGGAAGATGTCTACCCTAGCACTCAGCCCAAGCACACCATGCCCTTCCTGCAGGGCTGAGGAAGAGAAGAGAAGGGGGCGATGCCCGGTGAAAACCTCCCATACCATCAGTCTGAACTATGAGCCCCTTACGAGCTCCCTTGAAGCACCACTGGAGTTCTACAGAGTAGGAGCCCAGATTCTGGAGCCTCTAGAAACTGTGTAGGTTATTTTAACTGGGGTATAAGGGGGATGATGCTCTAAACCAGAAACTGAAACCTCAAGGGCTAGGCAGGTAATGTAAAGGAACAAAAGAGTTGGGTGTGGCCTATGGCAAGTGGGAAAATACTTGCCCATCCCAAAGGGAAGATGCCACCCACCTGAGCCATTGGTTTCCATGTGGGTATTTAAGCCTTGCGTTGTTTGACCGATTGAATTTTCAAGAGGAGTCAAAATCTGAAATATGTGAAACATCCTGACTTTTACTGGTGGCCACTAATATTTTTAAACAGTGTACAAACACAACAAAATGGCTGTGGACCTCTGATCTAAATAATCGTAGTGAGGGTAATTTAAGTGAGAGTTTACTACATGTTAGGCAGTGCCATAGAAGTACTATGTGCTTACATTTAGTCCTATAGCAACATTACGAAGGAGAAGCTATTTAGTGGCATTTTACAGAGCAGGAAAATTGAGGCTCAGATTACATTACATAAAAATGGATAATGTCTTACAAGTCAATAAAAACTGTAACCTTTGGGGGTCTCTTCTTTCTACAAACAGAAGTCATTCACATCCGTACTGAAAAAACAACTTCTCAATCTTTTACAAGTTGATACTCAAAGTTAGAGAGTCTGGACTTTGAACAGTAGTTGTCTTCATCAGCTCAGGCTGACATAACAAAATACCCCATGCTGGGTGGCTTAAAGAACAGAAATTTATTTTCTCACAGTTCTAGAGGCTTGAAGTCCATGATCAAGGTTCTGGCCGATTCTGGCCATCTGGTGAGGGCTCTCCTCTGGCTTATAGAACACCATCTACTTGCTATGTCCTCACATGACCTTCCTTGATGCATGCACATGGGGCAGTGGGGAAAGAATTCTTTGGTGTCTCTTCTTATGAGGACACTAATCCTGTCAAATCGGGGCCTCACTCTCGTTATAACCTTAATCACTTCTTAGAGATCCCATCTCAAAAGACAGCTACAATGGGGTTTAGGGCTTCAACATATGAATTTTGGAGAGACACAAACATTTAGTTTCTAACAGCTAATAAACAGTAAGTCAAATGAAATGATAAATCCTTGGAGCATCAGATGATTCTGAGGTTAGTTTACCAGACAGTTCTCTCTCTGACATTGAAATAAGAGCATGTAATAACTTCTTTGTCTTCTTTCTAGGTTTTGGAAAATTTTTCTTAATAAGAACTTTGAAATAAAATCTTAATGAACCATTCCTGTTAACTCAGGAAAGCTGTTTTACTCACATGAAAATAAAAGTTAGCACTGAAAATTGCCACACGAATACTAGCAAACCTTTATCCATTGATTCTCTTGTTAAAATATTCTTTGTATCCTTACCAAATTAGTCTGTCATTATAATGCTTCCTTAGGACAGGCTGGAAGTTTTAGCTTCTCTTTCATTGGTTACATTTTTTTTTTTTCTTAGAGCCTGCAAGTGGGGGAGAAGGGAGGAGGAAGAGAGGGAGAGAATCTTAAGCAGGCTCCATGCTCAGTGTGAAGTCTGACACAAAGCTCAATCCCATGACCCTGGGATCATGACCTGAGCCAAAATCAAGAGTCAGACACTCAAGCTGAACTGACTGACCCACCCAGATGCCCCACATTGGTTACATTTTAAATTGGTGATTCCTTTTCAGAGTCACTGGAGCCTCTTGCTAAGATTAGTGCAGTCCTCTAATTTTATTTCACACACCCCACATTTATGAAGCATACATCATTGTGCCAGGCACTGTGCTCAGGTTTCTTGAATATGCTATACCATTTAATCCTCCCACTAGCTCTGTAAGCCAGATGCTATTGACCCATTTTAAAGATGTGAAAATTGATGCTCACAGCTTGTAAGGAGAAATGCCAGAAATCAGACTTGGGATTTCTGACTCCAAGTCTGATGTGCCTGCCATGGTTGAGTAGTCTAGCTGCTACAGTATTTCCTGGAAAGACTGAAATGGTGATATTTATTAACTAAACAAATCGGTGGTCAGCACTAAACAACATATTGGTAGACTCTAGAGATCAAGCAATGAATACCATCAATAGAGCCCCTGTCCTCACAGATCTTCCAGCCGAAGACATAGCTTATCTTATCCATTTTGTGTCATTTCTTCTTCTTTCAATTTCAGAGAGTCACATTCTATAAACTTATTCCAGGATCTCAGGTAAACAGTCTGTTTGGGTTCCTTAGTCTCTGGAATCTGAAACACAGGCAATTTTGCCAAGGAAGCTTCAAAGGCAGGGCCATGGCCAGAGCCCCCTAGACACCTGAGGATGTAGTTTCCCAATGGCACTGGTATCAAATGCCTCCAGCACTGAATTAAGCCAGGATCATTAATACATGAGAAATAGACGTCCAAGAGTATTTCTTTCCTAAACGAGGACTGTCTTCCTGGGCAGTCCACTCCACTGGAATTCTTTCTGTTTCACGGAAGGGCTCACTGGCAAATACTCTTCCTTGGATTTAAAAAAAAATGGCTATTTAAAGATGCAGCACAAGAAGAATGGGATTCCCTTCTATATTCAATTATTCTTGCTTTATTCCTCTGGCTCTACAACTTAGGATGACAAGAGGAGAGCAATTATATCCATTTAATTTCACAGATGGATGAAAACCTCAGAGAACTGGCTGTCCCTCTCTATAAATAAGGAATAAATAAATTGTAAAGACAGAAGCCAAGACTTGGCCAATATTTCCAATCAGGAAGCTGTCTCTAAACTCGCCAATTGAACTACATGGTGGGAACTCAACAGATGGATGAAAGGATGGATGGGTAGATGGTTGGGTAATGTACTGAACTAATGCTTATGGTGGCTCTTGACTCCATTTTTCTCTACTACAAGGGAAAAGTGGGAAGATTTACTGGTCTAGCCAGGCATAGTTTGTGAATTTTTGGAAATCTGGGTTCAATACGAAGAAAGTCTATAGGCACTTGCTATCTGGACCTCCAAAGATTAAAGAAATTGAGTTTGCTGGAGCTGATCATATCACTGGACTAAAAACACGTAAGTGTGCCCTGACTCATACCCATGAGTTCAATGTCCTTTGAGCTATTTTTATTCTTTATTTTGTATCCATAGCATGATTTCCCCAACCCTGAATAACTGGGCTTGATTACATTCAGCATATGTCTTCCCTGGAGGTTTTATTGCCATATTATTGTTCTCATCGGCCTATTTATGCCATAGAATGAAAACACTACATTCTGAAAAGGACGGTGTGTTTTTTGCGTGAGGGAAAGAAAGACTCATAATTGGTTTTGATTGTTAAACATTAAGAATAGGCCCTGTCATCTCTATTTAAACTCAGTGAAATGAGAAAACGAAGTTCCAGCTCTGAATGAATAATCCATATTGCCTAAGTAGAGTAATTATAAAGGGATAAGTGGAGAGAAATGGAAGGAAAAATAAAGGCCATGACGCAGCATGACTGAGAACAAGTGTTCAAAATACTGCCAGTCCTCGCGTCTCCATTAACTGCCTATGTGTCCTTGAGCAGGACAGTGAGCCCCTCTGCCCCTTGTTCCTTCATCTACAAAAAATGGGGATGGGTCCTGAGGATCTCGTCCCATTTCAAAACCTTGCTTTTCGCACCAGAATCTTGCTATTTACTAGCATTGTGAGTTTTTCAGAGGAAAACTTCTATGAGATCCTTATTTCAGATAGAAACTAGCTTTATTTTCTCCCTTTCTTTGGTTTTACCATTCCCTCCTTTCAGCCCCAAGTCACCTTTGCTCTTTCAGGTTTCTCAATGTTATTTTTCTTGCTGCCCTTGACTCTGTCTTTCTTTTCTGTTGACATGTTCTCCTGGGCATTCCTACTGCTTACTGCAATGTCAATCTCAGAGAAAACTGGGTTGCAAGAGTTGTGAACTCTGATGTTGAGTCAGAACAGATAAATAGCATGTCCATGGAAAAGGTACTTGAGGTATTTGCCTCTGAGGTAACTGTCATGAGCCAAGGTTTCACATCAGTACTTTCTAATATTTGAGTTTTTAAAATGGAGCCTTTAAGAGAATGCTTTTGACCCTGCAAGTCCCCTTTAGGAATGCACTTCACAGGAGTACAAGGCTATAGATTCAGAAATGAGCTCTGTGGCATTGTTGGGAAGAGTCAAAATGGAAACCATGTAAGGGCTCTGCGATGATTAGAAAAATCATGATACATCCAGGCAACAGGCAGCCCACTGGGGCTCTGTGATGTTTTCAGGACACCTTATTCAAAGGTGCCTTTAAGTGGCCTAAACTCTGTAACGATTTTCTTTGTATGGCGCAGCAACATGAGCTTCCTACTAACACCCTTTAGATAGTAGTAGGGAAAGGCCATGATGCTCTACTCCATTTTGCAAATAAGTGTGTATGCCTGTAAACTTCTCCTTGAGGTGCAGGATCAGATTTTTACTCTCTTCCTGATCATAAATGAAGTCTTATGTCCAGATTAACTGACATCTACTGAGCTCTAACCAGGAGTGCTGGGTGCTAGGACTAGAAAGATGATCAAATTCCTGGCCTCAAAAGGTACACAGACACCCAAACAGACAATCATAGTATAGTGTGTGTATGCCATGAAAGGGATAACCTCACAAAGCTGTGGGAATGTGGAATCTGAGGTAAGGGGCAACCCAGTCCAGGCTGGCAGGAGACAGTGGGGATGGGAGGTGGAAGGGCAGGGAGAGTGGGGGCTGTGAAGAAAGGTTTCCTAAAGAAGATGATCCAGAACTTAGAGAGACTGACCTTTCTGGGATCAGTCAGTGCCCAAACATCCTGTAAATCTGCGTAAGACTTCTCTCCGCCTATGACTTCCTCTTTGCCCTCTTTTCTCTTCCAACTCAGCAGGAGGCACCCCACCTGTTACAACTGGTCCCTCCGTGCTTCTCATTCTGATACTCCAAGGACAGTGTGGTTATGTGTTCAGAGTTTTGTGTTTTTTTTAATATATTTTTTTAAAATTTTTTTAATGTTTATTTATTTTTGAGACAGAGAGAGACAGAGCATGAACGGGGGGAGGGTCAGAGAGAGGGAGACACAGAATCTGAAACAGGCTCCAGGCTCTGAGCTGTCAGCACAGAGCCTGATGCGGGGCTCGAACTCACAGACCGCGAGATCATGACCTGAGCCGAAGTCGGCCGCTTAACCAAGTGAGCCACCCAGGTGCCCCTTAAATATTTTTTAAGACTTTTTTTAATGTTTATTTTTTTAGAGAGAGAGAGATAAAGAGAGAGAAAGAGAGAACATGAGTTGGGGAGGGGCAGAGAGAGACGGAGACACAGAATCTGAAGCAGGCTCCAGGCTCCAAGCTGTCAGCACAGAGCCCAACACAGGGCTCAAACTCATGAAACACAAGATCATGACCTGAGCCAAAGTCGGATGCTTAACTGACTGAGCCACCCAGGCATCCCTATGTGTTCAGTGTTAATTGTTAGACTTGAGCCTTAGTTTCCACATCTGTGAAATGGCATTAATCATAGTTTCTAAGCTACAAAAGCAAAAATAAACAAGTTGGACTACATCAATCAAACTAAAAAGCTTCTGCACAGCAAAGGAAACCATCAACAAAATGAAAAGGCAATCTACTTCATGGGGAGAAACATTTGTAAATCATATATCTGATAAGGGACTAACATCCAAAAAAAATATAAAGAATTCATACAACTCAATTGCAAAAAAAATCTGATTAAGAAATGGGCTTAGGGTTTGAGTAGACATTTTCCAAAGAAGACATACAGATGGCCAACAGGTACATGAAAAGATGCTCAACACCACTAATCACCAGGGAAATACAAATCAAAACCACAATGAGATACCACCTCACACCTGTTAGAATGGATATTATCAAAAAGACTAGAAGTAACAAGTGTTGATGAGGATGTGGAGAAAAGGGAACTCTCATGTACTGTTGGTGGGAATGTAAACTGGTGCAGCCACTATGGAAAACAGTGCGGAGGACATTAAAAATAGGACAATCATATAATCCAGCAATTCCACTTCTGAGTATTTATCTGAAGAAAATGAAAATACTAACTCAAAAAGATATCTGCACCCCCATGTTCACTGCAGCAGTATTTATAATAGTCAAGATATGTTAACAACATAAGTATTCAGTGATGGATGAATGGATTCCAATATATATATGCTGAAATATTAGCCACAGAAAAAGAATGAAATCTTAACATCTGCAACAACATGGATGACCTTGAGGATATTATGCTGAGTGAAATAAGACAAAGAAAGGCTAATACTATATGATCTCACTTCTATGTGGAATCTTAAAAAAATTTAATTAAATTTAAAAAAAAAACAAGCTCAGGGGTATCTGGGTGGCTCAGTTAAGCGTCTGACTTCGGTTCAGGTCATGATCTCATGGTTTGTGGGTTTGAGCCCCACATGAGGCTCTGTGCTGATAGTGCAGAGACTGCGTGGGATTCTCTCTCTCTCCCTCTCTCTCTCTGTCCCTCCCCCCATCTCTCAAAATAAATAAATAAACTTAAAAAAAAAAACAAGCTCACAGATCTAGAGAACAGATTAGTAGTTGCCAGAGGTGGGGGCTGGGGAGGGTGGAGGAATGGGAGAACTGTTTTGCTTTTTTTAAGTTTAAATAAATTGAATTAATAAAAATTTTTTAATCATGGTATTTATCTTATAAATTTATTAACAATGAAAGCTTTCATAAATGGTTGATTATGTACCAAAAACTATGCTAAGCACTTTTACACATATTATCCTTTCATTTAATTCTCAACCGGTGAAGTAGTTATAATGCTATCTCCATTTTATGCACCTGGGAAATGACCATAGCGTACTCAAGTAACTTGCCGAGGCTACCAACTTGTCATGCTCTTAGCCCAGTATCTTGCTTCAAGGATTAGGTGAAATAGTGCCTATAAATGCTTAGCAGAGTGCTGGGATACAGCAAGCACTCAGTAAATGTTAGTTATTGTTGTTGTGGGGGATAAGCTCCATTTAGTGCAAAGACTTGACTGTTTGGGTTTTGCTTTATCCTCAGCACCCTGCAAGAACTATGCCTGACACATAGAGGTGCTCAAAATATATGTGATGAAGGTATTATTCAAGAGTCCTTGATCCTGTTTTATTCTCCCTCTCCGGGCCAGCTCCTCTCTCAGCACCTGTTAAGTAGGGGGTCCCTGACATCTTAGGACAAGCCTGAAAATAAATGGGCTTTTTAAATCTGCGAGCAAATCACTGACACGGTTTGTCTTTGGTGGCTTTTCTGACTGCCTTCAGTTTTTGCCAGGATATCTAAGAAGATCCTCGACAGTAGTACTTAAGGGAAAGGAAAGGATGAAAACAAAGATATTGAAGTCATAAAGCCTGGGGGTTGAAAGGGTGAGTTCTGGATTTATGCTACCTGGACTCCAGTCCTGGCTCTGCCTCTTTCTAGCTCAGGCAAGTTACTTAACTTATCCAAGGTTCTGTTTCCTCTCACTTAAACTCAGACAATAATAATTAGCACATACTACCTATCTTGTTCGAAGGATGAGACAATACAACTTACGTGCTCTGTGTCTGGTTCAAAGATTGCAGTAGCAGCCCAGGAAAAGCACAAATCCAGGGGCTGCCCTCAAGTTTCTTTTGGTTACCATTCTCCTCTGATTCTTCAGAAACTGACACTCACCAACAGGAGTCCTTTTGCACTTGCAAGTTTGCAAATAAAGGGAAAGTGCTTTTATTACCATTATCAGATATTATTATTAATTCTACCCGCTAATGGAAATCATTGCAGCCAGCATTATGTTGGTAAGTGTTTAACAGGCTCTCAAAGGAGGAGGGGAAGGGGGAGGGGGAGGGGGAGGAGGGGGAAAAGAGAAGAAAGCCCTGATTAGAAGCATCTGCTGATGTCCCTGGTATAAACACGCCCACTGTGGTTGATTTTAAGCTACAAATGGATGCTATTGGATGTGGAGTTTGTAAAGAGATGCTAGGGACCAGCTCCGACCTGGCTCCAGTGATTGTGTCATTTCATCCAAAGACACTCACTTAGAAAGTGTTGATTACATCCCTCAGTCTCACTTGACTTTTTCCTTGCCATTACATGAAGAATGAGACGTACCGTGCACCAGAGGCAGTGCTGCGGACTAAGCCAGCCTCCTGGGGTCACATCTTACTGGTCTGTGACCATCATTTACTGGTCTGTGACCTTAGATTTGGGTAGTTATTTACCATCTTTCTCCTTCAGCTTCTTCACTGGTTAATTGGGACTAAGATATAACTGACCTCCTAAATGTACGTGGACATTGTGTGACGTGCTGGCATGTGCCTGGTGTACATGTGTAGCTCATGTCGGTTGTTATCATCAGCATTGAGCTAGCACAGGGAATTCTTGCTGCCAACACAATTAGGGGCTTACATTTGTATAGAAACTCTTCATTCATAAAACACTTTTCACACGTTATCATATTTGACTTTCATAATAGCCCTGTGTTGAGACCACCCTGCCCCACGGTTGAAAAACCTGAGGGCCGGCATCTTATGGGTGATGTTGTGGCTGTTAGGTTGATCCTTGTCTTTCAGCCCTTGCTCCCAGGTTCAAGTTCTGTCTTAAGCAGACACACTGGAGAGCATGAGTTTACATCATGAAATTGAGTCTGTTCCTGAAACTCCTTTAAAATCTTCAGAGTTCTCAGGAATGAATCAAAGAACACATGATTTGCTATGTAACAAGGCAGAAAACACATCAAGAGGCCTGAACGGGTGTTCCAGAGACCCAGAGTGCAATTACCCTTGTCTTGATAACCCTGAGAATCACGATGACCCAGGCATACACTAATATACACACTTAGCTCACAGCCTCGCCCCCCAGCTCTTCCTCTCGCAGCCACTGAAGGACGCTCTCGGAACCATGTTTTCTTCCTGATTCCCAGGTGTGCTCTGCTGGGGTGAGGTTGCCTAAGGAGTCCCAAGATGGGTGAGATATCATTGTACCAAACAGTGAGGAAATAAGTTGCTGAGAAAGAAAGCACTGCAATGTGCCTAATATTTTCTATTTAAACATTTGCTCCTTGCAAATTCACTACTTCAACCATTTTAAAGAGTGCAATTTGTGGTACTTAGTACATTCACGATGTTGTGCAACTATCGCTGCTAATTCCAGAATATTTTCACCATCCCCAAAAGAAACCCTGTACCCATTAGCAACACTTCCCATTCCCCACCTCCCTGCCACTGGCAACAACAAATCTGCTTTTTTTTTTTTTTAATTTTTAAATTTGAGTACAGTTAACACACACTGTTACATTAGCTTCCGGTGCACAACATTAGTGATTCTACAAATCCATGCATTATGCTGTGCTCACAGGTATAGCCACCCTCTGTCACCATATGCTATTACAATACCGTTAACTATATTCGTTATGCCATGCCTTATTTCCCCATGATTTATTCAGTCCATAACTGGAAGCCTGGACCTCCCACTCCTCTTCACTCATTTTGCCCATCCTCCCACCCTCCTCCCCTCTGGCAACCATCAGTTTGTTCTCTGTATTTATAGGTTTGATTCTGTTTTTGTTTGCATATGATCCAATAATTCCACTACTGGGTATTTACCCAAAGAATATGAAAACACTCAAAAAGATACATGCACCCCTATGTTTACTGCAGCATTATTTACAATAGCCAAGAAAGATATGGAAACAACCTAAGAGTTATCTATAGACAAATGGATAAGGAATATGTGGTATATACTCGCAGTGGAGTATCACACAACCTCAAAAAGAAGGAGATTGTGCCATTTGCAACAACTTAGAGGGTATTATGCCAATAATCTGTTTTTTGTCTCTTTGGATTTGCCTATTGTAGACATAGCACATCTTTGGAAGCATAATGTGTGGTCCTTTGTGACTGGCTTCCTTAATTTAGCATCATGTTTTCAAGGTTCATCCGTGTTCCACCATGTAACAGCACTTCATTCCTTTTTATGACTGAATAATAGTCCATCGTATGTATATACCACATTTTGCTTACCCATTCATCAGTTTGTGGATATTTGGGTTGTTTCCACGTTTTGGCTATTGTGAGCAGTGATGCTATGAACATTTGTGTACACATGTTTGATCATCGGCCTTTGATTCATTTTGCTAGGAGTAGAATTGCTGGAGCATATGGTAGTTCTGTTAATTTATTAGTGATGTTTTCTTCTTATCAAAGATAAACCTAGGGAAAAGCTCTCTTAGAATATGAGCTTTGGGACCAGAGAAACCTGACTGAATCTCAGCTCTTTGACAAGCAGCTAGTTGACCCTGTAAACCTTTCTACACGGTTGATGGAAGAGCAATACCTTAATGACCGTAGCATTACTAGTAAAAATACTTTATTGTTTCCCAGACTCAGAAAAAGAAGAGGAATTTCTCTCTCTCTTTTTTAATGAGGCTGAGGCGTTACTTGGTATGTCCAAAGTTCCAAGCAGAAGTGGTGCAAACAAGGTTATGTTGAGTCAATAGACTCTTACTAGCTCCCAGCCCCATCTACTCATCAAATTAGACCTTATTTAACACATATTCTCTCCCCCAACACTCATTTTCCAGGATTCCCAAGGGAGTCTGGTCTCCCAATACACAGCAGTGAGTCTGCTTGTGGTCCTCTGCCTCTGCAAAGCACCACGCCCTGTCCCCTACCACACCACTGCCCACTGCAGGGACTCTGTCGCTGGTCCCCTTGGATCTGCAGGACTGCCCTTCAGTCTGGGCAGAATGGAAGAGGTGTGGGGGCAACTAGCCCTCTTCCTGCTCAGTGTGACATTTTGTCTCTTGGGCTCTGAGCCAACAGAGCCAACGGTGCTTGGGCACAGTCTCCAAAAGTCTCCCTTGCAGAGGGCTGTATCTGTGACAGGGGGACAGAAACAGTGATCATTTCCTCCATTCTTCCTCCTTCCCCAGGCACTCCTGAGGGGAAAAAGCAATGACAGCAAACTCTGCACCCTCCTCTCTCAACCAAGAACCAAACTGCTGTGCACATCAATTCATGCAAGCAGGCCTTGGGGTACATGGCCACCCTATCCCCTCCCAGAGATCCCTCCAGCCCAGCTCGGCATCGACAGCAGCTTTCATAAACAGTCTCAATCAGTCCACAATCTTGTGAGCTAGCTAACCTTATCCCATTTCATACACTGTAGAAAAGTATCATAGTATGAGTTGTTCAATATGAAAACCAAACAGGCCAAGCCAATGTGGCAAGCAACAAATTCAGTGAATTCCCATCCATCATCCGTGGCCAGGGATTTTGTTATCTTAAGGCACATTGCTGGAATGCCTGGACACCTGCATATAAACTTCCCTTTGTGGCTTCCTTTTTCTAGCTAATTGTTCAAGAATAACCCTGCTGATCCCCTATCTTTGCTGGCTATGGTCTTTTATGACCCCTGACAGGATCCCAGACCACCCCTTGGTATGTAAAAGTTTTAGACAACTCAGGGTCTGTGAAAACAGATGCCAATCTCGGCTCCCAAAAGGCTACGATGGTAGGACAAGTCAGGGTCTGGCCTAGTTGTGTTGTTTACCCTGGCCAACAGGAAGAAAATGAGGTTCTGGAAAACATGGATGTAAAAAGCCTGCCATCCATTATGGATGGAGGAGGGGATTTTGAGATTTAGATAAACCTGGGCCAAGATGCTCGCCTGGTTTTGTCCGCCTTTTTAAAGGAGCCCCAGGACTCATAGCAAGCCTCCATTTCTGAGGACTGCATGTTGGTATCTAATCACAAGAGGGGAAACTGAGGCTCGGAGAGGCTAAACAACTGCCCAAGTTCACACAGGTGGGCCAAGCCAGGACAAGATCACCCCAAACTATGAAGTTAGAAGTTGGAGCTCTTGCTTCAGGCCTGGATGGCAGAAGAACTTTTCTCCCAACTCCAAGCAGTGACCTCAGTGTGGCCCCAGGCTACTGCAGCTTTCCAGGACCTGCAAAGAGAACTCCAGGGGGTCTCGAGCTTGTACAGGAAGTAATGACACCTTCCTTTTCACAAATCTCTGACTGAAATTTAGCATTTCCTTCAATCATCAATGCAAGCAACAAACTACAGGACTGTTGGTAGAACCTGGGACTCTGTTACTGAAATCACGGATGTTTTCATAGCATATTCTTGTTACAGCACATATATCAAAATATCATTTACACTCACAACTGTTTCAAAATTAAGGCAGTTATCAGGCCTGCTCCTAGATCTTATTTACTGTATTAGTAAAGGAGCTGATGTATTTCTATGTCACAACTTGTTTCTAATATATATATCGGTAACTGTATATCAATGTAATTGTTTTCCTTTGTGATCATGTTATATCTAACACACACACAGACACACACACACATAATTTTATGCATTTTAAAACATTATTTGGCACATTTTCAACAGCCAAAAGGTAGAGGTAACCCAAGTGTCCACTGACAGATGAATAAACAAAATGTGATGTGTGTGTGTATACATATATACATATACATATACACATATACATATATATATGTCTATACATATATGTGTGTGTGTGTGTGTGTGTGTATATATATATATATATATATATACATATATACATTTATATATATATATATATATAAAGGGAAAGGAAGGAAATTCTGACACATGCTACAACATGGATGAACCCTGACAACACTATGCCGAGTGAAAAAAACAGTCACAAAAGGACAAATACTATATGTTTCTACTTCTGGGAGGTACCTAGAGTAGTCATATTCATAGAGACAGAAAGTAGAATGGTGTGTGCCAGGGGCTGGAAAAGGATTGGGGAATTAGCGTTCATTGAGTACAGAGTTTCAGTTTTGTAAGATAAAAACAGTTCTGTGGATGGTAGCACAACAATGTGAATGGTACATTCACCCTTACATGTACCCTTTAAGGGTACATGTAACCTTAAAAATGGGAAGGAAGGAAATTTTATGTTATGTGTATTTACCATAATTAAATATTTTTTAAATTGCTGGCAATGCAATCCACAGACTTCACCAGACTGCCAAAGAAGCCCACGGCACAAAAAAAAGGTTAAGAATACTGCTCTTTTTTTTTTTTTTTTTTTTTTTTTTGAGAGACAGAGTGCGCGCGCACATGATGGCCTGTACATATGCACACATGTGAGCGGAAGAGGGGCAGAGGGGGAGGGAGAGACAGAATCCTAAGTAGGCTCCATACCCAGCACAGAGCCCAACATGGGCTCGATCTCAGCACCCTGGGATCATGATCTGAGTCAAAATAAAGAGTCAGAAGCTTAACCGGCAATCCCTATCACAATAGCACCAGAATTCATCACAGAGCTGGAAACAACAATCCTAAAATATGTATGGAACCAGAAAAGACCCCAAATAGCCAAAGCAATCTTGAAAAAGAAAACCAAAGCTGGAGGCATCACAATCCCAGACTTCAAGCTGTATTACAAAGCTGTAATCATCAAGACAGTGTGGAGCTTGGCACAAAAACAGACATCAATGTAACAGAACAGACAACCCAGAAATGGACCCACATATGTATGACCAACTAATCTTTGACAAAGCAGGAAGGAATATCCAATGGAATAAAGACAGTCTCTTCAGCAAATGATGCTAGGAAAGCTGGACAGCGACATGCAGAAAAATGAACCTGGACCACTTTCTTATACCAAAAATAAACTCAAAATGGATGAAAGACCTAAATGTAAGACAGGATGCCAGCAAAATCCTAGAGGAGAAAGCAGGCAAAACCTCTTTGACCTCTGCTGCAGCAGCTTCTTACTAGACAGGTCTCCAGAGGCAAGGGAAACAAAAGCAAAAATGAACTACTGGGACCGCATCAAAATAAAAAGCTTCTGCATAGCAAAGGAAACAATCAACAAAACTAAAAGGCAACCAATGGAATGGGAGAAGATATTTGCAAATGACATATCAGACAAAGGGTTAGTATACAAAATCTATAAAGAAATTATCAAACTCAACACCCCAAAAACAAATAATCCAGTGAAGAAATTGGTAAAAGATATGAATAGACACTTCTCCAAAGAAGACATCCATATGGACAACCCACACATGAAAAAATGCTCAACATTACTCATCATCAGGGAAATACAAATCAAAACCACAATGAGATAGCAGAATGGCTAACATTAACAACTCAGGCAACAACAGATGTTGGTGAGGATGCGGAGAAAGAGGATCTCTTTTGCACTGCTGGTGGGAATGCAAATTGGTGCAAACACTCTGGAAAACAGTATGGAGGTTCCTCAAAAAATTAAAAATAGAACTACCCTACGACACTACTAGGTATTTATCCAAGGGACACAGGTATGCTGTTTCGAAGGGACACATGCACCCCAATGTTTATAGCAGCACTATCAACAATAGCCAAAGTATGGAAAGAGCCCAAATGTCCATCGATGGATGAACTGATAAAGAAGATGTGGTATATATATATAATGGAGTATTACTCGGCAATAAAAAAGAATGCAATCTTGCCATTTGCAACTATGTGGATGGAACTAGAGGGTATTGTGCTAAGTGAAATTAGTCAGAGAAAGACAAATATCATATGATTTCATTCATATGAAGAATTTAAGATACAAAACAGATGAACATAAGGGAAGGGAAGCAAAAATAATATAAAAATGGGGGGAACAAAACATAAAAGACAAATATAGAAAATAAACAGAGGGTTTCTGGAGGGGTTGTGGGGGGGATGGGCTAAATGGTTAAGGGGCATTAAGGAATCTACTCCTGAAATCACCATTGTACTATATGCTAACTAACTTGGATGTAAATTTAAAAATAAATTAATCTAAAAAAAAAAAAAGAAGCTTAACCAACTGAGCCACCCAGGCACTCCAAGAATGCTGCTTTTAAACAAATAATGAAGGGGCGCCTGGGTGGCTCAGTCGGTTAAGCGTCCGACTTCAGCTCAGGTCATGATCTCACGGTCCGTGAGTTCGAGCCCCGCATCGGGCTCTGTGCTGACGGCTCAGAGCCTGGAGCCTGCTTCACATTCTGTGTCTCCCTCTCTCTCTGGCCCTCCCCCGTTCATGCTCTGTCTCAAAAATAAATAAACATTAAGAAAAAATTTTAAACAAATGATGAAAGCTACAATATTTTTTTAGTTGAGAGAGAGAGAGAGCAAGAGTGGGAAAGGGAGAGGGACAGAGAGAGAGAGAGAGAAAGAGAGAGAGATAATCTTAAGCAGGCTCCATACTCAGAATGGAGCCTGACACAGAGCTCAATCTCACAATGGTGAGATCATGACTTGAGCCAAAATTAAGAGTCAGATGCTTAATGGACTGAGCCACCTAGGTGCCCTGAAAATTATACATTTTATGGTACAAGAGGGTCCATACCCCATCTCCCATACTCTATGCACAAAACTTCCATGCTTCCCTGCTGCTTGTAAAATGGAAGGAGTCCAGCAGCCTGAGGACCTATTTCTATCACTTAGTAAGTGGGTGACTATGAGCAAGTCACATAACCTCTTTCAGCTTCCTTCATTTCAAAATGGAAATGAGCATCCCTGTCTCTCCTCCTTCGTGGAGCTGTGGGGAAGATCAGGGGAGGCCATGGCATCTGTGACTTCCCTCACTGATCCCTCTACCCACCATGAAATGCTCCCCTCAGCCTGTAGAACCTTCCTGCATCCTGCCCCTCCACAAAGTCATCTTTGAACATTCTGGCTGAAGCAATGGCTCCACATCCACCTTCGATTAGTGGATGATCTTTCACCCACTATACTCCCCTTCTTCACCAGCAATCAAGAGCAATGGCTTTGGAATTAGAGTCTGGATGTGATCCTCAGCTTTGGCACTGACTCACAGCTGTTAAGTCTTAGATGGAGAGCAAGCTACTTAGCCTCCCTGAGGTTTATGAAATATGAAATGGCTGAGAATAGTCACTTCATTACAACTGTTGTGCCAATTCAATGAGATAATAAACATAAAATGCCTGGTACAGAGTAAATATTAAGTAAGTGGTAGTTAGTACTCTTATTATTCTTGCACAATAAATACCTTCGGACATGGATTAAAAATGTGTACCCCCACAGAACCTTAGACATGATAATAATAATTGATTAGCCTCACAGGCTCATAATAAATATTGGATACACAGACAAGGACAGAGAAATACTGTCTACAAATTATCTGTCCAAAGACATCACTCTTCGGACCTATTAGGTGAGCAAAGTAGGTATTAGGATTTCTCTCTCTTAGAGGGTCAGAAACTCTAAGAGGTAAGTAGTATCATCATTATTCTTATTATCCTAAGAACACAGACAAATAGAACACAGCTAATGAGAGGCAGAACCCTATGCAGCCTGTCTCTAGAGCCCAATTCTTAACCTCTTTACTATACTGCTTCCCAAATGGGCATAAAATACAGCTACAGTAAATGATTCAGAGTCATCAAAGCAACAGGAAACAGAAAGCATAAAGTCTTCTCCCTACCTCACACATTCTAGTCCTTTGTGTATACTCTGGGGCAAGCCACAGAATCCCGAGCCTCTGGTTCCCCACTTGTTACCAAGATAATGTTGCTTACCTACAGGGTTACTGTTAGGAGTCAATGCAGTACAGACACAAAGCACCTACCACTTAGTACGTACCTAACTTATAACAGTCCCCTCTCTCAATCCTAGATTGGAACCCCTTGACTTTGGCAATCTCAGGAAAGAACTTTGTTTTAGAGTGAACATGACAGATTCCTATCTGATGGAACACCCACATCATCAGCAGGAAGCTGGAGGCAGAAAGAGGGAAAAGAGCAATTCTGTGCTGGCCTTGGTCTAGTGGCTCTTTTCAGACACTGGAACTAGACAGAAGAGAGACTGGACCCAATAGATGGCCAATACCTGGGCTCTTGACACCTTTTTGGGGATTTCCAGTTATTGGTGTTCACGTGCACAGAGCAGAGGATGAGAACGTGAAGTTCTGACAGTCGTGTGTTCTCTAAACCTGGTGATGGGAGCACAGAAACAGGGTGGAGGGAAGAGAGAGGGCACTGGGAAACCAGAGCAGAGTCAAGTCTCATTCTGTATGCTCAGTGGAATTTGTGCAGCTTCCTGATTTCTTCAAACAAACAGCTTGGCTCTTTATATAGGTTCCTAGATCTCCACTGTGCCCACTGAACTGCCAGCCGAGTCAGGCAGGTCCAGGGTCTGTCCATTACCCCCACCATACTCACTTCAGCCTTCTACATGCCAACGACATCTATCAACTCCCTGTCAGTGAACAGTTTGGCCTGAAATCTCCCTTTCTCTCTCCTCTTTTTTTCCTGATTATAAAGAATTACAATTGACTTCAAGAGGTCAAAGCATTCTTCATGGATGGCCTCAGCCAAGAATACCTTTGCACATGGCCTGCTGCAGATCATTTTTAGAGCCAACTCTTCAGCATATGATGCAGTATGCCATGGAGAAGATGTGGGAGGGAAACAGTAGGGTTGTGTTCCAGAAAGGGAGCATATAAATGTAGACTGAATAGAGACATGACTGAAGGTCTCTTGAGGGGCAGGTTGGGAACAATTAACCTTCAAGCCAGTTTCCTCTCAAAGTGTGGTCACAAGCCACTTCCATCCGAATCGGCAGGAGTGTTGGGTAACAATCTACTCAGATTACTGAATCAAATTCTCTGGGGGTGGGACCCCATAATGCTCATTGCTAAAGCAGCCCTACCCCAGCTCTGATGAGCTCTAATGTTTGAGAACCACTGTTTTCAGCCTCACCACCTCAGTCTAGAGCAGGCATTCCACCTTTCCAAAATGGGTCATTTCCATGTGTATGACGCCCACACCTCCCACCCTACAGCATGTCCCCTCCATCATCACACCCACTCACCCACTTCTTTTCCCTCCTATCTTCTCATATCTAACTTGATGAGCAGGTAAGCCTCAAGTCAAACTTAATATTTTAAGAATAAGACCTAGAAATAAGAATTCCAAGGAGAAAAAAAAAAAAACCACTCTGTAATCATACTTTCTCGCAAGGGGGAATATAAAAATGGATATAAAAGGGCCCTTTCATCTCGACTTTCTATAAATGTTTAAAATAGGGTTGGTGATAATTAATGTTTCTATAAGTATATGCTTAAGAAGTTGTTACAATCAGCCTTTGTCTGCTCGGAGCTGGCAGCCTGGACCCACTGCATTTCAGAAGGGAATGTTTGAGGGTCATTTCACATTGCCTCACTCCTGGCAATCTGAGAGCCGCTATAATTCTGCCAAAGAACATAGAGGGTTTCCCAGTCAAGTTCCATCCTGATTTTGATTATTGTTTATCTCCAGTCCCTGTCTGAATAGTCGTAGTAAAATAGAGGAAGTTTTACTCCTGAATCCGAGGTCAGCTGGTAATGAACCATGGTTTCAATTGCATGAACAGCTGCTTCTTTTATAAGCAAGGAGGGTTCACTTACAGTTCAGGGTAACACAGAAATAATTTAAAGAACAAGGACGCTTCTATTCATTTCTTGATTTTTTTTTATGTTTTTGAAACATTTTGACATTTGAGTGGCTGTAGAATGTGGATTATTGACTAGACTCAACAAGGGAAAAAAAGAAGCCAATAAAGTTAAAAAAAATAAGATATACAATATTTCTTGACCCACCCCCCACACCCTAATCATTATATAAAAATTTAATTTGTGTAGAGTGAGTTCAAATAATTGAGCACACATTTTTTAAAAAGGTACACCGAACATTTTTTAAATTTTTACACCAGATACCTTCAAAAAGTTTCAAAAACATAAAGCAAACCTTCCCTTCCCACCCATCCCCCCCAAAACACTATCATGTGAATTTTTAAAAATGGCTCTTCATTTAAAATTAAGACATAAAATGGAACTTTTTGAAGTTTGCATTTTCACGTTGCAAATGTCTGGCACTTAGCCAGCAATAGTATGGGATGTACTGCTCGGCTCTGAATCTGCAGGGACCTTGCAGGTCACACAGCCCAGCCTCCCACCTGCAGAAAGAAGAGCTGCCACCACATCCCTGAGAGCCAGACACAAGCCTAGTGATTGAATAAGCATGACTAGTGTCAGGAAACAGCATCTTCCACTGCGGCCAGTTCTGCTCATCACTACTGATCTCTTCAAGTTGGCACTATCTCTCAACATCAAACATGAATGTACCCTTGGACCCAAAAATTCCACTTGTAGAAATGTATCCAACCACTAGACTTGCCCGTTCGCAAAATGGCGTTATAACAAAGTTCTGCAATCCGGCTCTATTTGGAAACACCCTAAATAGGAGACCAGTTATATAAATTATGGTACATCCCTGCTGAATGTTACTATGTGCCAGGCCCTGCTCTAAGTGCTTTGAATGCATCAATTTATTTAATCCTTTTTTTCTTATAATTTTATGCCATCGTGCTAATGAAAAACCTAAAGCAAAAAGAAATGTAATAACTTGCCTAAGATTTCACAGCTAGTACGTGGTGAAGCTGGAATTTCAGACCAGACATTCATTCATTCATTCTTTTATTTATTCAACCATTCAATAAATATTCATTGTGTGCCTACTGCAATATACCCTACAGGACACTGGAACAAAGTCCCTGCTGTCACAGAGCTTGGTTTCTAATGGGAGGAGATGAATGATAAACAGCCAAACAAACGGATACATATTGTGCCAGGCTGTGCTAGGAAGGAAAATAATGGGGAGGTAGGGGATATAAGATGATGGTGGGATGCCATTCCAGATGAGGTGGCCTTTTTGTTTCATAGGCTTGACTGCAGCAAAGGAGCAGGCTGCAAGGCTAACCAGGGGCAATCTGGCTTCAGTACATGCATGTTTCCCCAATAGGACTGAACACCTCTCTGCCAGTAACACAACAAAGGCCACTCTGTGTGCAGCTTTGGAAAGTTCTACAAGTTTTTCTCTGAAACAATGTGTGAGCAGTGTGAAGAGTGTGGGGTCTCTTCTGGATACGTACACACGTGTCACATTAATAAATGCACATATTTTCCAGAAGGGCACAGAAGAAACAGACAGCAGTGGCCGCCTCCAAACTAGCAAAGGGAGTGAGACCTACCTTTACTATATGTGTTTTTGTACATTTTGTATTAAAATTTTATTATGGATTGTTTGACATCTACAAAAGAATACGTGCAACATAGATGCAAGTTATGTGGTACAATTTTTAAAAATAAAATGTGGATAAATCCCCCCAGAGAGAGTACCTCACTGCTGGAACATGTTCAGTGCCATAAAGGCTACCTGTGGGCTCTTCCTCTACCCTATTCTTGTGTACCCCTCCTCTTCCCTCACATGTATCACCTTCTTGAGTTTTGTGTCCATTATTCTCTTGCCTTTTTTTTTTTTTTTTTTTGAGAGAGAGAGAGCACACAAGAGCAAGCGCACATGTGCAGGGGAGGGGTGGAGAGAGAGAGGGAGACAGAGAATCTTAAGCAGGCTCCATACCCAGCACAGAACCGGACAGGGGGCTCTATCTCACAACTGTGAGATCATGACCTGAGCCAAAATCAAGAGTCAGACACTTAACCGACCAAGCCACCCAGGGTGTCCATCTCTTGCTACTTTTTTCAATGTTTTTTTTGTTTTTTTTTTTAATTTATTTATTTTTGGGACAGAGAGAGACAGAGCATGAACGGGGGAGGGGCAGAGAGAGAGGGAGACACAGAATCGGAAACAGTCTCCAGGCTCCGAGCCATCAGCCCAGAGCCTGACGCGGGGCTCGAACTCACGGACCGCGAGATCGTGACCTGGCTGAAGTCGGACGCTTAACCGACTGCGCCACCCAGGCGCCCCTCTTGCTACTTTTTTAAACAACTTTATTGAGATATAATTCACACACCATATGATTCACCCATGTAAAGTGGACATTTGATGGTGTTTGTTATATCTGTAGAATTGTGCAACCAACAAACACAAACCACAGTTTTAGAACATTTTCATTACCCCCAGGAAAGCTCTATGCCCATTAGCAGTCACACCCCATTCCCTCTAAGAACCTCCCACCTCAGCCCTTAGGCAACCAGACATTTACTTTCTGTCTCTATGGATTTATTTATTAATTTCATATAAATGGAATCACTGGGACTGGCTTCCTTTACTCAGCATGCTTTCAAAACTTGTCTGTGTTTCTGCACGTAACAGTACTTTGCTTCTTTTTATTACCAAATCATATTCTATTGTATGGATATACCACATTTTATTTAGCCACTTACCAGCTGAAAGACAGTTGGATTGTTTCCATCTTTTGGCTATTATGAACAATGCTGTCTCTTATTATCTTTTAAAAATAGTTTTATCATATAGATACAGGTTTAAGCAATATATTGTTTCATCTGACTTGATTTGGGGTTTATAAAATCATGCTATATGTAGTCTTCTACGACTTACTTTTTACATGTCAATATTAAGTTTCTATGATTTTTCCATTGTATGGAAATTTTTCCATTGTATGTTGTTTCATGTATCTGTCGGTTTTTCACTTCCATCACTATATACTACTCCATTGTATGAAAATACTATATAATTTGTTGATCCATTCTCCTGTTGGTGGACATTTGGTCATTTCCAGTTTGAAGCTCTCTATCTTTCCCAGAACATTCTTGTATACATCTCCTGGTGCACATGTGCAATAATTTCTCTGGGAAATTCTCTGGGGTAAATTCTACGAGGCGGATGGTTAGGTCATGGAGTATAGAAACGGTGACTTCTTCCAAACAGGTTATATCACCAGCGATGTGTAAACATTTCTATTGACCCATATCCTTATTTGGCATTAACACTTTAAAATTTTGTACCATGTGTTTATATGTTTTTTCAAAAAATAAGGCAATTTTGGGGGGCTGGCTCAGTCGGTAGAATATGCAACTCTTGACCTCAGGGCTGTGAATTTGAGCCCATGTTTGGTGTGGAGATTACTTAAAAATAAAAACTTAAAAAAAATAATTTTTAAAACATTCTCTCTCATTAAGAAGTCAAGTCTGCTGACCTGGAATCTAGCCCCTGGCCCCTGCTCTGTTCTTCGGAGCTGTGCAGAGCAAATCTAAATCCCACTGTCTGAAGTGCCAACCCTCCATACATTTGAAGATAATTATCTTATTTGTTTAATCCAGGCTTCCCTAAGGTACCTAGATAATTCAAGGTGAGAAAACAAAAGTTAGGATTGCATGTACCCTTCCTTGATTAGATATGGAACAGAATTCCCTAGTTCCTTAGGAGGCTGATAGGATCTTTGTCTGGAAAGAAGCTCTGTGGGCAATGAATTTGGGACTGCTGGTTTAAGGGCAATGAGGGCATTTTCTTGGCCACAGGACTTCTCAGAACTACTTCACATTATAAATTTCTGAAAGAGGTCTTAGAATTAACCAAGCACTTTCTAAGAAACAGGCCAAGCTGGCCTTAAGACAAAGTGGGGAACTGGTCTGTGGTTCCCTTGACTTATTTTTATTCACTTTGTTTCCTTTAAGCTTATGTCTTCCTCCTCACTGTCCCTGTACTTCCCACCAAAAACATTTCTCATAAGAAAAAAAAATTTATATCAGAGATCTAGAACTCTAGTGTGAACTTTTAGTGAAGTCTTGTCTTCCCCAGGGGTTTTAGCCCTCAACTCTAGCACAGAAGCTTTGACTCTGGATGAAAGTGAATTCCAAAAAGAAGTAACTTCAAAGGAAGTATTGAAAGCATTTTCCTTCTTTCCTAATTCCTGCTCATTGTTGTGGTGAGAAAATGCAATTTCAAATGGCAAAAGCCAAATGAGATATTGCATGGTAATGTGTTTTATCAATGATCATGGACAAATATTCTGATGGTAAGGATTATATAATAATAGTGAACATTTCTACTTTACAGATAACATGATATTAGCCCCCCCCCCCACCAACAACTCTGCAAACTAGATGTTATCTGCATGTTACAGATGAGGAAACTGAGGCTTACCCAAATCATGCAGTTCCAGAAGTTTCTGTCTGATCCCAAAGTCCACACACTTAGTGCCTTGTTCACCCACCTTCATGGTCAACATTGGTCTCGTCAATTACTTGCCTTACAAACTCTGTTGTATATGACTCCACCTGATCAAAAGCACAGCCGCCATTCAATTGGCCTTCCTAGTTTTCCTGGAATACTAAGGGTCCCACCTCCTATAAACCCACTTGGGCTTCCAGGACGTAATTCTTAGCTAACCTCTCTCTGACAAGAATACTCTAGGCTTAATTTTGGCCTCTTAAATCTTCTATGGTCCCAGCCATCTTCTCTAGAAGGATGAAACCAAATTTCACTGACTGTTCTTGGTGGATCCCAATCTTGATCCCATTCTAACCAGAAATGTGTCAACATGCCTTCCTTGACTGATGTTCCATCATGATGTTTGGCCTGAAAATTACCCATATAGAGCACTGTTCCTTTTAATCACCACTGAGGGTTCACTCTGACCCAAGCTTACCAGACCACTCTGACCCAGATATCTGGGGTTAGATACAGATTCAAGGGGCACCTGGATGGCTCAGTCGGTTAAGCATCGACCTCGGCTCAGGTCATGATCTCACGGTTTGTGAGTTCGAGCCCTGCGTCAGGCTCTGTGCTGTCAGCTCGGAGCCTGGAGCCTGCTTCAGATTCTGTGTCTCCCTGTCTCTCTGCCCTTCCCCCGCTTGCACTCTGTGTCTCTTTCTCTCTCAAAAATAAATAAAACATTTTAAAAAATTAAAAAAAAAAAGAGTAGTCAAGAATGCCCGGGAATCCAAATGAGGGAGCTCTCCCCTCCTAGTTTTGCTTTCCCTTGTGTTCACAGACACCTAAGGGTTAAAAAAAAAAAATGGGTTCCTGGATTCAGTTCTGGCTTCTTGAAACTCCATCTCTCACTTTGACCAGGTCACAACACTCATGGGGTTCAGGAACAATCAAGGGTGTCCTCAAGGGTTCTGATCTGAGAAGAAATACTACCACAATAATAAAACAGTTTCAGAGTACCTGTTCCCAAACACTGCCTTCTGGATGAATCTGCCTTATTTACAAGTGCTGCTGTTCTCAATGGTAATTTCCTCCCTCCCTTCCTTCTGTCTTTCCTTCTTTCCTTCCTCCTTCCCTCCCTTCTCTTCCTTTTCTTTTTTCTTTTCTCTTTCATTCTTTATTTCTTTCTTTCTCTTTCTTTCTTTCTTTCTCTTTTTCTTTCTTCCTTTCCTTTCCTTTTTCCTTTCTTTCTTTATAACAAAAATACAAGAAAACAAATCTACACTTGTATTTATTTACTTTTCAGTAAGTTTAAATGCTTGAGGGGTACAGCATCACATGGATTCTGTGGCCAATGGCTTTAGCAAGAAGGCTACTTTGGAATTTGGCATGAACTATGCCACTGTTTCCACGAGTTACGTCTCCCCGGATTACTCTGGTTTTGTTTGGTTTTCCACCAGGAGTCACATGTTGTTCTTTGCTTCCTATACACAAGCACATCTCTTGCCTAGATAGAATTCAGCTTCATCTCGAGCATAAACACCTTCAATTTTAAGAAAAGTCATGTGCTCCCTCTGGTTCCAGACACTCCCCTGCCCCTTTAGCCAGCAAAAATGGCCTTGGGCCATAGTCTTCCAGACATATTAGTCATTTCAGGAGTCCTGTTCACAGCAGCCCTCGACAGGCTCCAAGATGGCCCTCAATGGTCACGTCTATACCATATGAATTTGGCAATGACTAATGGGACCAGGAATGACATCTGACCCAATGAGGGGACTATCCATAAACCAGTCAGCAACCTATACCTTGTATGGCCTGGCTCAAGAAAATGAGGTTCTCTTTTGAGAATTTAAACTAAGAGCCTCCAAGGGAAATTGTCAGGTGGCTGCGGTGGTGGCACTACCATTGAAAAGCCAGGAGAATGGACACAGTGGTAGCCATTATGGTTATGTGCAAGGTGAGACTTGGGGGAAAGAAGAAATTGAAACCACATAGGAAAGCCAAAGAGAGAAGGGAGAGTAGACATGTGCTGAGAAAAGCCAAGAAGCCACGAGACAAGGAGAAGAGAGACAGACAGACAGATAGAACCCTTGCACAGACAAGCCCCTATTCCTAATGGCTCTGGGGTTTCCCATCCTAGTTCTAGTGAAATGTGGTTGTGTTGAGCTCTTTAATACATATTTTGTTGTGTTTTCCTTTTGGATTCTCATAACGAAGTCCCCTTTTCTGGAACATATTCAAATGGGTCTCTGTTCTTAGAAACCAAAAGGATTCTGAGTAGAATTCCCCAAATTCTAAGGACCAGTGTCTACTGCCCCACCAGTTTGGCCCAAAGCAAACACTGCTAATCCATTTAAAACGTGGAAGCCCATTAAGAGAAGTTAAATTGCTAGGACACTTAAAATGTGGACAGGTCCATTTTTTTCCATTTGTTGTAGTTTTTAAAAAGCAACACAGACGTGCAAATATACACAATAATTTTATCTAGTATCTTATAATTCCACAGTCTTGTTTAAGAACAAGAGAATGTATTATACATACACTGTTTTCATATAACATGACTGAGTTTGAAGGTTAACATTTAAAGTTATATTTATTTAGACAATCACTACAAATTGACTATTGGATTTACCTCTACTATCCACTAAATTAGAATTTCCAAGAGGGAAGGGCTTTTATTTTATTTTTTTTTCAACGTTTTTTTTTTGTTTTTTTTGTTTTTTTTTTTTTAAATTTTTGGGACAGAGAGAGACAGAGCATGAACGGGGGAGGGGCAGAGAGAGAGGGAGACACAGAATCGGAAACAGGCTCCAGGCTCCGAGCCATCAGCCCAGAGCCTGACGCGGGGCTCGAACTCACGGACCGCGAGATCGTGACCTGGCTGAAGTCGGACGCTTAACCGACTGCGCCACCCAGGCGCCCGAGGGAGGGGCTTTTAGATTTTTAGTATGTTTGTCAACTGCTATATCTCTATTCCAAGTACCTAGCACACAAATAATTAATTGATTAATGAATTTAAAATATCCATTTTTAAATTGAGTTATAAGCTAATAATTGTAAAGGATTTTCCAGATGAGTCTCTTTCTTTTCAAATTTTTACTTCACTCAAATCAGGCAAAACCTGAGAGCAAAAGAAATCATCCCCATCATCACAAGGTTCTAAACACTGCTGTCTTTTAAGGACAAACAGACACTAAAAGTGTTAATTTGTGGGAAAAGCTCCGAGGAAGAAATAAGGGGGAAAAAATTCCACAACTTATTAGGCATATTTTGTCCATAGAGAAATTGGCCTATATTTTCTGAGTTAGCCCTTTTAGTATTTTCCATTTCACCCAATACTTGACTTTTATTATCTTCATATATGCCTAAAAATGGGGGTTGTTTGGACCAAACAGAGATAAGTTGGAGAGACTCTGAGTCATGGTTAGAGACCCATTTCTGACACTTACCAGCCATGGAACAGATCTTGGGCCTCAGCTCTCCCACCTCTAAAGTGGTCAGAGAAGAAACAGGACAATCTCTCATTTCTTTTGAGTGCTAATCGTCCCTGATTCCAGACTGCTCACTTTCACAGATATATTCAGTCCTTTGCTGTATTTCTAGACCTAGACGGTTTCCTTCCCACATGGCAGAGATAGAGCTCTTAGAAGCCAGGGGAGACAGGGGCTGGGTCCTGCTGAGAACCTGCCAGCCTGGCACAGGCAGGCTATGCCTGGAAGTCACCCAGACCACATTCCTGATCCAAACACTCAGCGTCTGCGACATATGAAAGTACCTTTCCAACTTCAAGACCCAAGCTCTGTGTCAATTATTTAACCCACTCCAATGCAGGGAGTTTTACTTAGATTGCAGACTTTAAATCAGACAGAAGAGAGTTTTACCACTGGATGACTAATGGATGGATCAAGGAAAAGTTTCTAAAGTGTGTCTTTGCTTCATTCTCCTTTTTCAGGTGGAGAAACCCATCCTGAGGTTTCAGTCCCCATTTCCAGATTAGAGGCACCTGGACATTTTCCTAAAAATACAGATTTCCGTAAAAATACGGATTTTTCCTAAAAATACGAAATCTGCGACTTAACAAGTCCTCAGGTGATTGTGAGGAGCAGCTGGGTTTAGGACATACCACTATGAATCTCAGCTTAGGATTCTGGACTATTCCTGTGGGAATGCAGTACTCTGACTGATAGAGAGCTGATCTATGGGGACTCGCTGTAGAGGTGTCAGACATTTTAGATTTCATCAGAAGTAGCCATTCCAAGGCAGAAGCTGGGGCTCAGTCATCCAGTGTGAGGCTCCTCTCCCCACCGGTCCCAGGCAGGTGAGATGCCAGAGGCACCTGACAGTAGGGAACTGATCTCCTGGAAGGTTCAAATCTTTTTCCTTTTTCCATTCCCAGAAAATGTGCCTGTCAGAGGCAACAATGCTGACCAAGCCCCAAACGTGAGCTCAGCTGGACAAAGTGGACTGCATTGAGCAGGACTCCATGTACTTTTTTATAGCCCCAAGCTTGCTTTCCCTGCAAACTTCTTACTCTGAAAATTCTCAGTTCTATAGAAAAGATGAAGAAAACAATGTAACACACATCTCTATACTCTTTATCTAGAAAATTCAGTTCACATTTTATCATATTTGTGCCCGATTGTTCCTTTCTTCCTCCATTTTCTTCATATAAATATGTCTTTCCCCTTCAAAATCACTTGGGAGTAAGTGGCAGGCATCACAATACTTCATAGCTAAGTACTTCTGTATTTGTTTCCAAAGAACATGGACACTGTGCTCCATAAACACAATATAACCATCACAGGAAATTTCATATCAATAAGTACTATTATCTAATATAGGGTCCATATTCATAGCTCCCAAATTATCCCATAAATGCCCTCCTTTCTAACGTTTCCAAAAATATTAATGATCCAATCTATGATCACACATTGCTTTCAGTTGCCATGACAGCTTTTTTCTGTCTGTCTCCCATGATAGTGGTATTTTTTAAAGCATACCAGAAAGTCATTTTGCAGAATGGCCCTCAAATTTGGGTTTCTTCCCAAAGTTGATTGTTTCTTCATGATTAGGTTCAAGTTAAATGTTTGGCAAAAATACTACACAGGTGACCTTGTATCCTTATGGCAGAAGACATATTTGATCACTTATCTCATTTTAGATGATAAGTTTGATCATTTGACACAAAAGTACTTTTGTTTTCCTATAATGAGTGGACATTTATAGGGTGATATTTTGAGACTGTGTGAACATCCTATATCCTAATGGTTTTATCCAGTGGCTGAGCACCCACTGATCAACATTTACTTGCTCCAGTTATTGAATGGTGATTGGAAAATCATGATTTAGTAATTTTGTTATTCCCTTTACATTTCTTTGGTGACGTTTTTCTATGAAGAAGAGCTTTCCCATCTTTCTCTACACTTTCATTATCATTATCATTATTATTATTATTTGAATATCTCAATGGGCTCCTTGATCTTTTATTTTGTGTTATTATTTATGACTTTCACTATTCTTTTTGATGCTCCAATTGACCCAAACTTTACCAATTTGAGCTTCTTCAAGGTGGCTCCTATGTCTTTTTGACATCTCCTCAATGTTTTGCACACTTCCTTACTTGGAGTACTTTCTGGAATGACAAGACATTCCAGACCAACCTTGCATTTTCTCTTCTCTAGATCTGGAATCAGCCATTTCTCCAAGGAGTTCTGGTACCCTTTGAACTCATTACCACTGGGGCATCATTACTTCTAGGCCTTTGGAGTGGACAGAAATAGGAAACACATATCCATTTTTAAAGTATGTGTTTGTACAGTTACTTCTGATTCCAACCTAGTACCAAAAGTTCTTCCTCTCCTTCCTTCATTCCATGGCCATATCTCCTTTCCCCCACAGTAAAATCCTAGCTCCCAAAATACCAATCTACTCACTCATTTACTACCATATACTCAAAATAGCTTAGGAATTACTTCATCACAATCTCTTCTGACCGCAAGCTGCCTAAGTTCAGGGGAAGATTTTTTTTCAGTTCAGTAATCCTTGGCCTACATCCCACCAAGGGTGTTCAGTAAGAGCACTGTGTTCACAAGTTCCTTGGATGGGTTCTTTGTTTTCCTCTGCATGGTTATATTGTCACTTTGATTTACAGTTAAGTTCAACTAAGCTTTTAATAAATATTGAGAAAAGCTCAAGGTTATAGTCACAGACAGAATCTGGAGGGAAAGACCCATGTTGCTAATTCAAAGCAAACTCATGCTTTCTGTCACAGAGGGGGTTGGAAGCAGAGGGGTCAACAGGATCCACATCCTCATAGGAAAATCGACCAGGACCCTTCCACCTCCACATGAAATGAAATGATCAGAAAATGAAAACACACACATTTGCAGAGCTGATGCCAAGTAAAGTTCCCCAGCTCAGACCTTTTAGCATCCAGGTTTGTCTCATTGCTCTAATGCATCTTGACTTGAGAAAGGAAAGCTGTGAACCAAGAACATGGGACACAGAGAAACAAAGTAGACAAGGAAGAGTCTAACGGAGAGAGAAGGAGAGAAAGCCACAGGGAGAGAGGGGAAAACAAAGACGAACAGGATGGCACTGACATCGAACCAAGGCCGTGTAGTGTCCTGCAAAGCCCAAGCTGCACTGGTCTTGAATGGACCTTCCCTGAATTCTCCTCTTTACAAAGGGGGTGAGTTTGAGTTGGAGGACGGGCCCTCCTGTCTGGGCTAATTCGACAGTTGGGAGAACCCCAGCCAGCTCTAGAGCTCCACAGTTGTGAACATGGGCTAAGCCTCTGGTCCAGTGTTGGCCAGACTCAAGCTGCAGCTATGGGCGGCGGCAGATGCCTGTGTTATCAGGATGCCACAGGGGGGTGCTGGCGTCCTTGTAAGACCTCCTCCCTAGTTTTCCGGGTATGACTCTGCTCAAACTAGGAATCTTCACTTTCATGGGCCATGCCATGGGCAGGGAAGAAGGAGAAGAGCTGAGTCCATCCTTTCTGATGTCTACTTTAGGAGGTCATGGTAAACACACACACACACACGCCAGAAAATTCCACATCTGACTTGAGAGTGAGAAATCCCAGCGAGGGATAAAGATAAAGAGGAGCTGAGGGTCTGCCCTTCCTGCAGATGTACTTCCCCCACCCTCCTTGGCACTGCTCTCCACTGGCCAGCCTGCTAATGGAGGGACCACTGTGGACTTTGTGGGCTGTGGAAGAGTTCCCCCCACTGCTCCTCTGCTCTACCTGCTCTTTGGAAAGCAGTTAATACATATTCTCCCTAAAGTAAAAACCCAGATGTGATTTAAAATGTGATCCCTCCAAGAGAAACGTGAGTTTCAACAACAGATCCTTAGGAAGTAGAGGCTAGGGCAATAATGGTGGAGACTCAGACAGGCTTTTCCAAGCAGAATTGACATTCAGGGACAGCAGCTCCTTGGACTCCCTTCAGATCATGACACTGACCACTTACAAATCCGGCTCTGAATGGAACAAGATTTGGGGGATGCTTGGACAATTCTGTTTCCTCCTAATTAATCTTCTGCATTACCATAAAGCTCAAGGGCTTGAGTAAATTCAAGAGACACTATAAAATTTACTTTAGTAACAACCAGCCAAAATCTCACACGATTCTGCCCAACATATTCCATCCAATCACAGCAATAAATCAAAGCACTGATAGGAACCAGCCAAATTAGAGTATTACACCCCCTCCCTCCACCCTACACTTGTTCTTTGATACAGAGCGAAATGCTGGCATTGTTCTTTCATGAAGATGAATAAGGGAAAGGTGACTGGACATGGTATGAACCAAAGGCCCAAGATGGAGGGAGATGTGACTATCACTATCTTCTGAGCTTTCTCAGAGGTCTGGAGAGCCACAAGTCTTAAAGAAGAATAAGAGGAAGGAAGCTTCCAGAAGCACCATTTCTGGAAAAATATGAAGCTGAGAGATGAGCTGACAGGTTTACTAATGGGAAAAACTGTTCTGAGACACACTGCTGGTGCACTGGAGGATATGGGGAGACTGAGCCAAAGGTTCAAAGAAATCTAAACAATGAAAAGAAATGAGCAGTAATTAGCCTCAGGAAACTAAAAAATTTATACAAAAAAATAAATGTCATAATAGTACACCACTTGGCTCAGCATTAAACAAGACTAACAGTTGGGTTTTTTTTTTTTAAGTTATAAGCTTGTTAGCATTATTTGACTTTTTAAACTGTGTTCAAGTATTATTTTGATAAAAGCTAATTTGAAAAGCTTTTAGTGACTTTAAAATCTTCTTAAATTTGTTAGAGTAAGTAGATCAGACCTGAATTCCGTGTGGCATTTGGCAGGAAGTTAGATGTTGACATCCAGTGGTTTTATTCTCTTACCTCTTTTTTCTAAAAGGTTCAAGTTCAGAGGGAAGTCAGGGCCTTGGAATGTGACATCAGATCATGTCTCCTTGAGGTGGTGGGAATATCCTTGTGAGCCTGAAATTTCCCTGGCAGGACAGCTCTGGGGCTGAGAAGCAGTAGAGGGGTTCCAGTCCAGGTTGACAGTGTGGGGTAAACTTGAACAGTTCATTCCACATCCCACTCTTCATATCCTGGGCTCCAGTTTGCTCATTGCTAAAACTGCCAGGGCAGGGAAAGGCACAAGCTGGTTAGTTACCATGTCCTCCAATCATGGAAGTTGATCAATTACCTCCCACATCCCTACTGGTCACAGGAGTTAAGCTATCAGCCAGACTCACACAGGCTCTGCCCTCATATGGATTACAGTCTAGTTGGGGAGACAGACAAGAAACCAGGGAGCAGGCAAATACATAATGCAAATTCTTGAGATAAAAAATGATGGAGGGCAGGGTGTGGGGTGCTTATTAGATGTGATGGTCAGGGAAGGCCTCTCTGAGGAGGTCACTTCCGAGCTGAGGTTTGAGTGATGAGAAGAAAGCAATTTGAGTTTTATCCAAAATGCCATGAGGAAAGAGGATTTAGAGAACCTTAAGTGGGTTTAAGAGGGAGCTATGTGATGTGGGCTGACTTGTGAGTTTCAAAGCATCCGCTGGCTGCTGTGAGAGGGCAGCAGGGGTGAAGTGGGGGACACCCTGAGAAGCTGATGCTGCCATGCAGGCAAGTATGAGGGCAGCTGGAAGGAATGACTAGATTTGCCATGGAATGGAGGGCCCTGAAGTATTTCTGCAGTTCCTTCCAGCTGGAGAGTCTATCACCACCTTCAGCTGGGCTCAGAGAGTTTCACCCTCTAGCCTTGGAAGGATTGGGGCCATCAAGTCATAAGCAGCGACTTAATGGTGACTCCTAAGGAAACTGAAGACCCAGACAGAGCCTTTGTTCACTTAAGAAACAAACAAACAAACAAACAAACAAACACCCCACCCTTTTCACCAGGCAAATATAGAGATGCACCAGGGCTGGTAGTTTGGCCTGTGAGGATGATCTGAATTTGACCCCAGCAGTGCACTGGCTGCCAGATGGTATATGGCAGCTCTGTCCTCCAGGTGAGAAAGGCCATACGGCAAAAGTACACACACACACACACACACACACACACACACACACACACACCATTTAGCATTCTTTCAAAGGGTGACAGCCCCTCCACCCCACCAGCATCACTGCCAGCTTCAGTTCCTGATCCAACTGCTTCATTTCAGAAATGAGTAAACTGAGGCCTGGGAGAGGGGCTACAGCTTGCCTAAGGCCATAGCTGTGAAACGAAAGGGCAATGCTAAGACCTGGATTGTTCTGCCTCCCCAGGCTCCAAGGACCCAAGTGCACCTGGTCAGCCTGAGTCTACTGCCATCCTGGGCCTCCAGGGACAGCCTGGCTTCCTAGCCCATCTGGGTGTCCTTGAGCCGCCCCCTGGTCAGAAGCATCACAGGGCAAAGGATTTCCGTCTGTGCCTGGAGGGAATGCTTAAGCACCCTGGGGAAGAGACTTTCTGACTTTTGCAGGCAAGGAATTAGGAGCCCTTTGAAGAGATTTCCTTCCCAGAAAATGAAAGGTTCGGACTGGCCGTGAGATGTCCCTTGGCGGTGCGCCCGCCCAAGTCTCCTCGCCCAGCTGCCCCTGCCTGACCCGCTCCTCCCCTAAGATCCTGCAATTCCTGGGGAGTCTGATACCCAGTGACAGCCCAGGCAGGCCTGGGAGGGAGGCAGGGGCACCCAAGAATCCACAGCAACAAACGGAGGGAAAGCAAGTGGGGTGGGAGGGAAGAGAGAGAGAGAAGGAGGGAAAGAGGGAAGACCCAAAGGGGAAACGGAGGGAAAGCAGACAGGAGAGCAAGGATGGCCTCAGGCTCATTAACTTTAAGGCACTGTCTGGGATCTAGACCCTTCCTCAACTCCCCATCCACATTTCTGGTCTATGTCTGTTCAGCCCCATCTATGTTCATTCGTTCATTCATTCACTCGGTTCATCAGTATTATTGAATGCCAGGCCTTGTGTGGGGTGTTGGGGCACAGACATGAGCCAAGCAAGCCAACGCCTGCCTCTGTAGAGCCCAGACAGACAGATAGCTGTCAAATCAATAAAATACAAATACAAAATAAAAAAACGATAATAAATCCTAAGAGGGAAAAGAACAACCAGTCTCTGAGCACATAATAGGGGGAAATGGACATCATATTTTGGGATCCCAGGACCCTGAGATTGAGATAAGTTTCCTTCCTCCCAAGTTTTTGTTTTGAAAATTTCAAACCTATAGAAAACTTACAAGATTATTACAAATAATACCTTATCCCCTTTATCTAGATTCACCAATAGTCACCATTTTGTCACATTTGCTCTCTCTACATATACTTTGTTGTTGTTGTGGTTGTTGTTGTTGCACCATTTGAAAGTCATAGATGATTTTTTACCCCTAAACATTTCAGCATATATATTCTAAAAACAAAGATATTCTAAATAACCGCAATGTCTTTTTTTAAATATTTTTTTAAACGTTTATTCACTTTTTGAGAGGCAGAGACAGAGCATTAGTGGGGGAGGGGCAGAGAGAGAGGGAGACACAGAATCCAAAGCAGGCTCCAGGCCCTGAGCTGTCAGCACAGAGCCCAACGCGGGGCTTGAACTCCCGAACCATGAGATCATGACCTGAGCCGAAGTCGATGCTTAACCGACTGAGCCACCCAGGCACCCCAATAACCACAATGTCTTGTCCCATCCGCTAAGTTTAAGATCAAGAGCATCAATATTCAAATTGTTATGAGCTAAACTGTATCTCCCTAAAATTCACATGTTGAAGCCCTAACCTCCCACCCCCGTACCTCACACGTTACTGTTATGTGGAGATAGGGCCAAACTTAACAGAGGTAAATAAGGTAAAACAAGGTCACACACATGGGCCTTAGTTCAATATGACTGTATTCTTATAAGAAGAAGACATTAGGACACAGATGTGTACATACAGAGGAAAGGACACATGAGGATGCAGTGCCAAGGAAGCCATCTGCAAGCCAAGGAGAAGAAAAAACCAAATCTACAGATGCCTCAATCCTGGACTTCCAGCTTCCAGAACTGTGGACAATAAAATGTCTGTTGTTAAGCCACCAGTCTGTGGTACTGCATTACGGCAGTACTAGCAGACTACTACATAGACCGTAATCAAATTTTTCTAATTGTCCCAATAATATTCTTTATATCAATTTTTTTTTTAATTTTTTTAACGTTTATTTATTTTTGAGACAGATAGAGACAGAGCATGAACGGGGGAGGGTCAGAGAGAAGGAGACACAGAATCTGAAACAGGCTCCAGGCTCTGAGCTGTCAGCACAGAGCCCAATGCGGGGCTCAAACTCACGGACCATGAAATCATGACCTGAGCCGAAGTCGGCCGCTTAACCGACTGAGCCACCCAGGCGCCCCGATATATCAATTTTTTTTTAATCCAAAAACCACTCAAGGATCACAGGTTCCATTTGGTGGTCAGTCTAGTCTAGTAGAGCCTAGAGCATTTCCATAAATCTAGAACCATCGTCCCCACCTTTCTCTTTCTCGTCTGTCCTGCCACTGACATTTTGGAAGAATCCAAGCCAATTATCTTGTACAGTGTCCCGGAGTCTAGATTTGTTTGGTTGTTAGAGTCTGGTTTAATATTTGGGGCTTGGGCACTGCATGAGTGATGCCGTGTGGATGAAGCAGTGAGCACTCCAGGTAGGTGGAAATGATCTAAGCTGGCTTTCAGAACACTTGGTTCTGTGGCAGGCACTGCGCTGAGCATCCTAGGTGTATTCCATTCACAGAGGGTGATGAGAGGGTGTGCAGGGGGGAAAGTGCAGGGCTTTGGAAACACAAGGAGAGTGAGGCACAGAGGAAGAGGAATTTCATGATGGAAAAGGTAAACTGAAGCCAGAATAGAGACCTGATGAACGTCAAGTTAAGGCACCTGGTTTCATACTAAGGCTTTAGGAACCCTTGGAGGTATCTGGAGGCCATGCAGAGTCAGGGACATGCTTGTGATCAGAAAGCCCAGAGGGCTCGGGTGGCCTGCCCAAATCACACAGGGAGTAACAGAGCTAGAACTGGAGCCCATGACTCCTGATCCCTAGGAGTTGTCTACACACTATTAATACTTTAGCTCAAGTGCTTACTGGATGGTTAGAGTACCCCCTTGGGAATCCCGGAGCTCAAGCCCAGGGAGGACGAAAGATAGGACATGGAGGAGTTTAGTGGGAATCAGGGAGCCCACTAGTCTCTAGAACCCAGCTAAGACTGAGATGTAGTCTATGAAATTCCTGGTATACAGTAAGTGCCAAATAACCATCTGTCTCTTTCCTCCCTTTTGTTCTTTTGCAAACTGCTTTCACATTGCCTAGGCCATTTCTCCTAAAGAATAGCTCTATACAGTGATTAAGAAGATGTTCTCATTCAACAGATTTGAAAATCTGAGGCCCAGAGAAGTTCAGAAACAGTTCACAAAGGAGTTCACACTAGGGGTAGGGTGCCATGGTGGATTTCCCAGGATCCTCCAAGGTGCCCTGTGTCTCTTGGACATTTCAAATTCCATGGCATTCTTTTATCTCTCTCCAATTTGCTGTATGAAAATAGAGTTGAGCAAAAAGGTGAAGCAATTGTGGACTGGGCTCTAGGTTTGCAAAAGAATTTTTTTTTTTTTAAAACAGCAACTCCTTGCTTTTCAAACCCATTTGTGAGCACTGCAGCAGCTGTGCCAATGAGGTCCCGGGTACAGACATTGAGCCCAGATGGGCCCAACCTGGAAGGATGGGGACAGCCAGGGTTCAGTGTGTCATATGGCAGTCACCACTAAGTTCTAAGACCCATGTGCACCTGGAAGCCCCTTCCAGGGAGCCAGTGCCAGGGTGAAAATGGGCTAAACCACAGCCCAGCCTGTGGGAGAAGAAATGATCCCATGGCTGCTGGCCCTAAGGGAGGAAGGGGCCTCTGCCAGGTCCTGTGATTTTCTCTGGAGCCAGGCCCTGCAGGTAGATCCTGAGACCCATGTGAGAGCCTGCGGGCAGCCAGGCTGCCCAGGCCTGTGCCAGAGGGAAAGGCTGGTGACAAAGACAACCAAATTATGCCCCCAAACCTTGGCTACACATGGCATTGATCACTATGAGACACTGTAGACCTGGCTTGGCATCTCCAAGGCCTGTGATGGGTCTGCAGGAGAATAAATAGGAGAGACACAGGTCATCAGGCTCAAATTCTCTGCCTGCCTTGTCTCCACCAAAACAAGCCACTCATCCACAGCACCCCTCTAATCCTTTCCCACATTCCCTTTGTTCCTGAAGAGGATGCGCTACAACATATCATCACCAACAATGGCTTACTGAGGGGGACAAAGAGCCAAGCAAGACCTAATCCTTGCCACGAAGAGGCTTTCATAATGAAGTTGCTGAAGAGGAGGCCAGTCACCATAGCACTTTGATGGGTTAGTTTATGGGGAGAAAAAACAAGTGACAAATAATCCCAACATAGTACTTGGCCCAAAGCAAGAGCTCTGTAAGCTTGAAATGAAGTACAGACAAGAAAAGAAGTGAAGGAGGGAGGGAGGGAGAGAAAGGGAAGGAAAAAAAGGGGAAAGGGAGGAGGGAGGAGGGGAGAGAGGAGGGGGGAAGAGATTAGATAATAGTGACCCTGCAGCAATTGTTTGTAATGCTCTGGTGCCAATAGAAAACACTCTGAGTTCTGATATAAAAAGGCCACAGAGCCTTATATCCTTGGGGCCCACACAACTTTCAGGCACACAGGCACACAGCCACATCCACAACTAAAGCCACATCCACTTAGGCAGACAGTAGACCTCACTCTATAGTCTCAACCCCCAAATTCCCCATAGGTCTGCAAGGACTCCTTCACCAGTTCCTCTCCTCTCCTCACTCACTCAGGCACTGGGATGGACCATCCCGACCTGCCATGACCACATCACATTCAGGTCACACTCTCAAACACACACCACATCCCCAGGGATATGGCCATGCACACAACGCAACGTACAAAGTCAAACATGCAATGACCCTCAAACTCTGTGACCACCCCTCTCTGTAACCATGTTCACAGCCACCCTCTCTTCCCAACCAGAATCACACTGATGGTCTCTACTTTGGCCAGATTCACACCCAAAGGCAGTGGCTGGGGCTAGACCGGCTGGAAGGGACCGTATTCCTGTCTCTAGCACCACAATGTCAGATGGGGATCAGGGCTAGATTTTGTGACAGGGATTCCTACCTTCCAATAAAGTTGTCTTTGCCTCCTAAAGAGTATGTGTGTTGGGAGTCGGGTGAGGGGCAGGTAGTTGGAAAAGAAGAAAGGGAGAGAGACAAAGAAGGAAGGAGAGGAGATACTCAGCCTGAAGTAATAGCACGGCCTCTCTGCCCTAAGCCTGCATCCTATAGCACCTTGTGAAGATGAGAACATTCCTCACAAGAGCAGGCATCTAGCTCCTGGACAGAGTCCTAGGTATCCAGGTTCTAGAATGAGGTAGATGTCCGGGTGGGGGGTGGGGGGGGGGGAGAAAAAAAAAATCTGCCTCTCTGAGTAATCTCAAGGGACACATCCTGGTTCCATTAAGCTTCTCAGAGCAGGGCAAAAATAGTAACAAATAGCATTTCACATTTGAAACACCTTAATGATATTGTCATCATGTTATTATAACCATGTACTTTCAATCCATTATCTCATTTTATACAACCTACCTTATTCGTAATGTCCCAGTTCCTGTGTACTCTTGGCCAGGAGAAAAGAAATCTGGGTTCCAGTTCTTGGGAAGGCCACTTAAACTCCTGGAGCATCAGATTCCTCACCTTGAAAATGAGGGAATGCTCCAGACCATGCCTGAGGCCCCTTCCAGATTTAATGTTTTATGCCCCCATGCATCTAAAGCAGCACTGTCCAACAGAAATATCATGCAAGCTGTATACATATTTTAAAATTTCCTAGTCACCACATTAAAAAAGTCCAAAAAGTAGGTACAAATATTTTCATAACATATTTTGTATTTAACTGAAAACATCCAAATGATTAGCATCTATTTAGTAATCAATATGTACAAAATTATATTGATCTATTTTACACTCTTTTCTCATACTAAATCTCCAAAATCTGGTTTGTATTTTCCACTCACAGCACATCTCCATTCAGATGCTAAATTTTCATTGGAAATACTTAATCTGTTTTTAGATTTCATAAAAACGTACAGTTGTAAAAGGAAAAGGTAGGCTCCACATACCTAAGCTGTTCCAAACATATTTTATAAATGTTTCCAATACCTGAATCAAGCATCTGTTTTTTAATTAAAGCTAAATGAAATGTAAGGTTTCGGTCTTCGGTGGCACTAGCCTCATTTCAAGTGTAACCTAGCAGCATCAGGCCGGTGGCTACCACACCAGACAGCTGGGCAGTGAGGGCTGGAACGAGGAGGGCGGGAGTGGGTCCAGTGTGGGGGGGTATCCTGCCCTCTGTTCACCCTCCCTCCCCCCACCCCACCAGGAGCACTGGACACACTGAGCTGAGAGTGATGGGGAGTGAAAAGGAGCCCAAGCCAACGTCATTCCAGCGACACCTGCCCCACCTCCTCACTGTCTGTGCGCCAAGAAGCTAGAGTAGGGGCTGACCCACCTCGCCCACGGAAACAGTCTCCAGCTCCTTTCCAGGGAACGGTCGCCAACGTTTCCGCAGGCGGAGGCCATGTTTCCAGCTCAGACGTGAAGGCACGGGCAGGCGTCTGAGCTTCCTTTCCTCACTCAAAGGAATGCCCGCCGGGCAGCCGCCCAGGGCTGCAGCCCAGACTCTACGTGTCACAGCAGAGATTTGGGTTTTATTAGCACAGGATGGTGGGGGCTGGGGGTGGAAAGCAGGTAAAGCATTAGCATCAAAAAGCAAGGTCAAGAGGACATATCCACTTCTGGCTCTGCATTCTACCATGGTTTCAGGGAGAGTGTCTGGATTTCAGAGATACCACCTGGAACCTCACAGCCCTGAGTGAGGAGAAGCCTTGAAAGACGCTTCCAGGATGATCTTCGATGCGTCCTAGAGCTGTGGAGAAAACTGAAAACCAGCAGGGCCTTCACACATGGTGTTATATCTTTGTGGAAAACCTGAAAGTCAACTAAGTTAAACAACTTGCCCAAGGTCATGCCGCTATAAAGCTGAAGTTCAAATTCAAGTCTGACTGACTCCAAAGTCTGCACTCTTTCTACTAATAATAGCTAATAATAATCAGTGATGTTTATTGAATGGTGTCACGTGCCCCCCACCATGCTGGATGCTTTGTAAAAGTAAACTCAGACTCACACCATCTCTCTGAAGGATGATGTCATGCCCATTTTACAAATAAAAGGGGAGGATCTTTTCTTGCCTCTTCCTGGATTCTGGTGGTTGCCAGCAATCCTGGAGGCTCCTTGGTTTCCAGCAGCAAAGCCCTATCCCTGCCTCTGTCCTCACATGGCCATCATCCTTCTGGATGTCTTTGTGACTCTCCTCTTCTTCTAAGAATGCCAGTCAGATTAAGGGCCCACCCTACTGCATATGACCTCATCTTAACTGATGACATCTGCAACCTTATTTCCAAATAGGATCACACTCTGAGGTTCTGGGAAGCACATGAATTTGGGAGGACACTCTTCAGCACATTTCAGGGTCCAAACTTCAAAACCGACGGGTGAGTAGGTCAGCAAATGCTCCAGGCACACCATCCTTTGGTGGCACAATTCTGAAATTGCTCCATATGGTTTCCCAGAGGTTCCCCACTGGGACTGAGTCTCGTTAGCCACAAGAACCCTCTCATTAACGTCCCCATTATCAGCTTTTCTCATTGCTCTGTCTCACTTTCCCCACTTCTTCATTTGGGCTTCCTGGGGTCACCTCCCAAAGAAACTACCTGTCTCCAGGTTTGTTTTATGGGGAATCCAAGTGAATGACTTACTTTAGGTTGAATGTAAAGAGAAAACAAACCTCAGGCCCTAAGTCTGTTCAGCATGCTCTGCCTCATGCAGGCAGCCAGCAGACTTTCCAAGGATTAAGATGATTGCTTTCTACTCCACACTGGTTTAAGCAGAATGCTTGCGGCCCCACAAACACTTTGTAAAGGACACCCTGTGGGACGAAACAGAGTTGGAAGACATGGGATATCTGTCAAAAGACAGTAGCATCGTGTACAATGATTTGGCTAACAACTGTTGAGAATTTTATCAGTCAGTCCTGAGAAATGGTACCAGCATCAAGAAATGTTTTATAGGGGCACCTGGGTGGCTCAGTCGGTTAAGTGTCTGACTTCGGCTCAGGTCATGATCTCACGGTTTGTGAGTTCGAGCCCCGCATCAGGCTCTTTGCTGACAGCTTGGAGCCTGGAGCCTGCTTCGAATTCTGGTATCTCCCTCTCTCTCTGCCCCTCCCCTGCTCATACTCTGTCTCTCTGTCTCTCAAAAATAAATGTTTAAAAAAAAAAAAAAAAAGAAATGTTTTATAAACCAAGGAAATATAATATACTAGCACAGAGGAAAGATCTAAGAAAGGAAGAATATAGAATGGTTATAATGTAAATTAGGAATTTTCCAAGACTGTTATCTATTGCAACCATCAAGTCTGTGGGTTTGTTCACAATGGGGTCATCTATCACTGAGTTCAACATTTTTCAAAATGTGTCCTGCAAGATTTTCCTGAGAAAAAAGTCTCTCTGGCCCAATCAAGTTGATGAATGCTGATTACTATTTACTCTTCCGAACAATGTATAGTTCATATTAGTAAATCAGGTTTTCTAAAATCTTTCTTTTGGAAATAAAATTCAGATTAATATTGCTCCCCAAACTTATTTTGCCATGTAACCCTTTCATCACATACTATCTATTTAATATCCTATAGAACCAATATTCCACAGGATCCACTTTGGGAAATACCAATCTATTTGACCTCTATGTGTGCAAAAATGTCTGCTCCAGCCCACAGGACACTTATTGCAGAGTGCTCCAGGGAAAAACTGCCCATTTTTGTCCACATCTCATGCCCACCCCAATCTTCAACCTCCTTTCTTCCTTTTTGTTCCTTTCTCCATTTGGTTTCGGTCACATGGATTCCTGGCCATGGGCTAAATTCCTCCCCGACCGCCATCATGGGTGGGCCTGACACGTGCTCTCATCATTGTTAAGCTAAGCTTCTGAGCGGCCCCCTCATCCCTAACTCTCCCAAGAGAAGAACAGGGCAGGGAACCCTCCAGGGGATAGACATCTACACAGGAAGGACTCCATTGCCAATGAGGATCTGTGAGCATCCACAGGCACTCAGCATGATTAACATCCTCCTGCTTCTCTGGAGACACCAAAACCACTTTCCAACCATGGGGTCTGTTATGGGTTGAATTGTGTCCCTGCCCCAATTCAAACATTGCATTCCTAACACCAGTACCTCAGAATGTGACCTTATTGGGAAACAGAGCCTTTGCAGATATAAGTACTTGAGGTCACACTGGGTAGAGCGGGTCTTTAATCCAGCATGATTGGTGACCTTTAAAAAGGGGTAAATGCAGAGACAGCTGCACCCAGAGAGAGTACCATGTGAAGACTGGAGTGTCCTACTGCCAGAAGCCAGGAGAGAGGCCTGGACCAGATCTTCCCTTAGCACCTTCAGCAGGAGCACAGCCTGCTGACACCTTGACTGCATACCTCCAGCCTCCAGAAAGCGAGACAATAAACTGTGTTGTTTAAGCCACTCCACTGGTGGTACTTTGTTACGGTGGCCCCAGCACACTAACATGTGGGGGCGGAATCTCCTCCTGACCTCCTATTCCCTGTTCACCTGTTCCCGACCCAACTCCTTCAGAGAGAGGTGGAGGGGGGTAAAAGATAGCGCTGGCAGTTATGTCGATAGATTCAGGACCCCCCTCTGGCTGGCTCTTTACGTCCTCCTGACTTCCACTGTGTCTCTGACCTCTGTCCCATCACATCCCAGGCTCTTGTGACTAGCAGGAGTGGCACTCCCAGTTTCCCTCCCAGGCCTCTGGGCTCACTAGAGACCCCTGATGAAGGAACCACGGAGGTGGTTGGAAGTGCTGCCTGGCTGCTTGGCTGCCTGGCTGGAAAAGCATCACTGAGAGGGATGTGCTGAAGGCCGACCTCAGGGACAAGGATCCTGACTCACTCAGAGATGCAGCCAAAGCTACCAGCCTCCCCTTAGCACTTGATCAGGCTGGATCCTCCACACTTGGGTTGTTGCTGTGGAGATGAGCAGAATGAGCTGCCTGTTTCTAACAGACAGAGCCACTGAATTTGGAGGTATCAGATAGACCAGGTTTCTCAAGCTCAGCACCACTGACACTTGGGCAGGACAATTCTTTGTTGCAGGGCTGTTCCATGCACCACAGGATGTTCAATAGCTCTCCTGGCCTCTACCCACTAAATGCCATTAGCCCCACTCCCCAATTTGTGACAACCAAAAATGTCTCCACATGTCTCAGTCTGTTCAGGCTGCTATAACGAAATACCAGACTAGGCAGGTACCTTATAAAATACAGAAATGGATTTCTCAGAGTTCTGGAGGCTGGGAAGTCCAAGATCAAGGCGCCTGCATGGTCCTATTCCGGTGATGGGCCTCTTCCTGTTGAAAGGGGACACATCCTTGCTGTGTCCTCATCTGGCAGAAAGCACTAGCAAGCTCTCTGGGGCCTCTTTTATAAGAGCACTAATACCATTCATGAGAGCTCCACCCTCATGACCTATGCATGTCCCACCTTTAACACTATCACATTGAGCATTGGGATTTCAAGGTATAAATTGGGGCATGAGGTAGAGGGAAGAAATATTCAGACCATAGCACCAGACACTGTCAAATGTCCCCTGGGGCAAAATCACCTACAACTGAGACTCCTTGAGATGAACCAACCTTGATACTCTCTAATCTGAGGTCCTCACAATCTGAGGTAATCTTATTTTATTATTTCAATGATTTTAGGTTTTAAAAACCTATCTACCTAATCTCAGTTATATAAGAAAAACCTACAAAGAAAAAAATGAGGGGCGCCTGGGTGGCTCAGTCGGTTAAGCCGCCGACTTCGGCTCAGGTCATGATCTCACGGTCCATGAGTTCAAGCCCCGTGTCGGGCTCTGTGCTGACAGCTCAGAGCCTGGAGCCTGTTTCAGATTCTGTGTCTCCCTCTCTCTGACCCTCCCCTGTTCATGCTCTGTCTCTCTCTGTCTCAAAAATAAATAAACGTTAAAAAAATTTTTTTAAAAAGAAAAGAAAAGAAAAGAAAAAAGAAAAAAATGACTAGAAGAAAATGCTAATCATTATTATCTCTAAATGTTAGGTAGTAGCTTTGCCAGCGGATTGTCTTTTCTTTCTACTTCTGTGGATTTTTTTTGTATTTGCTATATTGAGCATTGATTCATTTTGTACTTGAAAAAAAAAGCCCTATTTTATGACTCAGGCATCTTCATGTTAAATGCAATAGTAAGACCCTATGCACACATAAGAAACCTAATTAAAAATCAGCAGAGCAAGATGATAAAGGAGAAAAAGCATGGTTTTCAGTAACTACCATTCACTCACTAGCCATGGGGATATTGTTAATATCCACCCTGCTAGGCTAAGCCATACCTGAATGTGGGAATATTTGTAACACATCTAGAGAATGTTAGGGGTTTAATAAATGCCACTTGCAGAATTTGTCCTTTCAGCTCAAGGACCTGCATCCATCTTTATTCTCTGCCTGTGCTAGTGTGGAATCCCCTCAACAGAAAGAGTCACCAGCATGCCCTCACAAGGCCCAGTGCGAACTCCCTCGGCAAATGAGCCTTTCTTCTTGTTAGGAAGAGTATAATGGCCATCATTACTATCATTATTATTGTGACAGGCTGGGACCCACACTTTTCACACATGGCCTCTCAGCTTCCTCTCAACCACCCTCTAAGGCAGGAATAATGATCCCCTTTTTCAGCAATGGAGAATCCAGTTCAGGTTATGTAACTTCTCCAAGGCTACACAGCTGCTACACAGCAAGAGTCAGCATCAAATAGTCCAGCCCACTCATTTTACAGGTGATAAACTTGAAGCTCAGAGAAGGAAGTGACTTGGTGCTCAAGGTCAGCCACAATGCCACGAACAAGAGCCAGATTCTTAGTGACAGTGTAATAGTCCACAGAACACACATGGGAAGTTCCTACGGGAGGAGGAGGAGGTTGGGGCTGCCAACATTTTACTAAGCAATTAATGAAGTCAGGAGGCAAGGATAAAACCATGGTTTCCAAAGTAAGATCTGGAGCCAGACAGCCTGAGTTCAAATCCTAGCTCTGTCTCTTACCAGCTGTATTATCTTTTTTTTTTTTTTTTAAGTTTATGTGTTTTTTGTTTGTTTGTTTTTGTTTTTTAGTAATCTCTATACCCAACACGGGGCTCAAACCCACGACCCAGAGATCAAGACTCACATGCTCTTCTGAGCCAGCCAGGTGTCTCCCAGCAGTATTATCTTGAGTAAGTTACTTAAAGTCTCTGGGCTCCTACTTCCTCATCTCTAAGAGGAAAATAAGAATGTATTTAAGAATAAATAAGTGAATCCACATACACACTTGGGACTATACCTGCCACATAATAAATACTCAATAAATATTGGGTATTATCAAACTTTGCACAGTGAGCTACTAAGAAATTAGGCAGTGACTAAATTTTTAGTTTTATTCCTTGCCAAAAAGCATTCTTCCCATTATTTAAAGTAAATCACTATCATTGTGAAAGACAGAAACATGTAAGGGAAATATAACAATCATCCAGAATGGTAACTAATTAAAAACAACAAAACCCCCTTTTCTTTGGGAAATTTCAAACATACACAAAAGTATAAAGAATAGTATAGTGAGCCTCCACATCCATTCACCCAATTTTCTTAAATACCACCTCCTGGCCAATATTATTTTAGTTACAGCCTCATTTAATTTTCTCCCCTTCCACCTTCAATCTCTTAGAGCAAATAGCATGTGATATAATTTCATCTTTAAATATTTCAGAATGCATCTCTGAAACACATGAACTCTCTGTCCTTTTTTAAAGTTATAATACCAATATCACACCTTAAAAAACTAACAATAAATATTTAATATCATCATATTACCAGTCAGTGGCCAAATTTCCCCCAGTTGTCACATAAATTTTACACAGTTTGTTTGAATCAGGATCCAAATTACATCCACATGTTGGATTGGTTAATGTTTCTTCAATTTCTTTTCATCTATAGATTCCCTCGCCATCTCTTCTTCCCCTTGCAATTTGTTTGTTTAGGAAACTGAGTCATTTGTCCCGTAGAGTCTCTGTAGTTTGGGTTTTGCTGATTGTATCCCTGCGGTATTACTTCACATGTTCCTCTGGACCATGTGTTCCTTGTAAATTAGTAGTGCTAGAGTCTTGGTCATTTCCGGGTTTGATTTTGTGCCAAGAATGTATTATGGATGATGCAGTGGACTTCCACTGGAAAACATGTAATGTCTCTTGATCTGACCTTTTGAGAAGCGAGCAGCCTTTAATGAGCATAGCCCAGATCCACGAATTTTGTTAGAGGTTACAAAACAGTGATATTCTAAACTTATCAGTACTTTGTATTTTTCAGCTGGAATGTTTTTGTAAAAAGAAACTTACTTTCATCACAATACACAGTCTACATAGGAAAAGAAAGATAAATGCTTGATTCTTTCCCTTTAATGGCTATCTTTCAAAATAAAGATTGCTAGTATCTTCCAAAGGTGACAAGCAAATGCTGTTGCTATTGTTTGTTTCAGTATCATTACCAGTTGGTATCTATAGTATCGATTCATGGAAATGAACAGATTTTACATTGTTTCAGTCATTACAGTTATTAATCTCACAAATGCTTAATTTATCTGAAGTTTTTCTTCTTTTTCTTTGCTCCTAAGTAGAATTCATATTATTTGATTCTTAAACGTTTGGTAGAGTTTCCCTGTGAAACCATTTGGGCCTGGGGCTTTTTTGTAGGGAAACTCTTTATGTTTTGTATTTCTTCTTTGGTAATTGGTGTGTGAAGACCCTGTCTCTACTGAGATTACTTTATATAAGTTGTATTTTTCTAGAAAATTATCCATTTCATCTAGGTTTTCAAGTACTTTTGAATAGACTTGAAAAAAAAAACAGACTCTTGCATTTTTCAGATTTCCTCTGCTTCGATGGTTTTCCCCACTTACCCACTGCTACCATTTCTAATTTAATGTGTCTATGCTTTCTACCATTTATTTTTTAAATTAGTTTAGCTGATCGTTTGTATATTGTATTGATTGTTTCAGCCCTGGGTTTATTTATTAGTTCTACTCTTTTTCTACTTTCTAACTTACTGATTTCTGTTTTTATCTTTATTGATTCCTTTCCTCTATATCCTTTTGGCTTACTTCATTGTTCTTTTCTATCATTTTGAGTGGGGTGCTGGATTCATTTATTTTTATTTGTGCTTATAGAGGTAAATGCTAAACTTTTCCCCCATTAGCTGCTTTCGCTGAATGTATTTTCATTATTATTTTCAAGGAATTCTACAATTGCATGTGGTACTTCTACCTCTGACCAACAGCTATTTATTAGCATGATTTTTGTTTTTTTAATTTTCAGATGAAATTGTCTTAGTTTTTCTATTTGTTAATAATTATTAGCTTCAACTATATTGTAATCAAAGAGTATTCTTTCTGTTCTTTGGTATTTAGGTTTTCTTTGTGGCCTAAGGTACGGTCACTTGAGAAGAGGGTGTTTTCACTACTACGGAGGTTCAGACTTCCACACAGATCTATAAGAGCTACCTTATTGGTTATGAATTTCAATCTTCTATATCTTTATCATTTACTTGATCTTTCTGGGATGAGAGAGATGTATTCAACTCACCTAGTATTACTGGGTTTCTATTTCCCCTGCATCCCCGCATCTCCAATTGTTAGTTGCATAAACAGTAACAACTGATATATCTTCATTGTGAATTGCTGCCTTTAGCACCTTATAGTCTCCTTCTTTTCTCCGTAGTGCTCTGTGATTTGAATTTCATCTTGTCAGATACCAAGATTGCAACTCTACTTTTAGGTTTTAATTTGTATTTAATATCTCTCTTTTTTTTTTTTTTTAATGTTTATTTATTTTTGAGACAGAGAGAGACAGAGCATGAACAGGGGAGGAGCAGAGAGAGAGGGAGACACAGGATCCGAAACAGGCTCCAGGCTCTGAGCTGTCAGCACAGAGCCCGACGCGGGGCTCGAACTCACAGACCGTGAGATCATGACCTGAGCCGAAGTTGGACGCTTAACCCACCGAGCCACCCAGGTGCCCCTGGATTTAATATTTCTGCCTATCCTCTTATTTTTAACCTCAGGACTTCTTGTTTTAGGTATATCTCTTGTGTACAGCAGAATGTTGGATTTTGCTGTGTTAGCAAAACTGAAAATCTTTCTTTTATATAAGCAAGTTAAGCCCATTCACATTGATTGATAGGATTGATATGTTTGACCTCAACTCTGTCATCTTACTTTATCTTGTGACTAACTTCTAACACAATTTTTGAGCCCTTTCCTTCTTTGAGTAACTTTCCTTCGTTGAGTAACTTTCCTTCTAACTTTGTAATCCCTTTCCTGGGCGAAGTTCCACATGATTCGCTTTTGTTTCCCCCATCCTTCGTGCTGTTTTTGATGCTGTTTTGTAGTTCATACTGATCATATATCCGTCTTGTGGTCCTAAAGCTTGGAAACCTCCTCAGCCTGTTAAAACACTTAAGAGTCAAAGCATTAGTCGGCTGCAGTGTTCCATCACGAATGAAGGAGTTGTTTAGAGAGACTCACCCAGGCTTGCTTGACTTAGGAATGAACCCAGAGTTTGGAAATTAAAAGACAAAGGGTGTTAGGAGAGGAGAGAAATGTTTCTGGGAGCGTTTCTCCTTACTTAATGAATTACTAGGAGATTTGTGGCTGCCCAGCCCGTTCGGGTAAGTCTTTCAGCATGTGGACCAGAAGTGTCATGGGCTTGCTCCACTATATCCTCGCTGCCCTTTCCGTGAACTGTGACACTTCCTGTCACCAGTTTATTTTCACTTCTCTCCTGGCAGCTGTCCACTGTAGTCGGCATGCATTTGAAATCATTTGCTACTTACTTGAGAATTCACGCTAGGGAGAAAGGGAAGAAAATAACCATTCCTGGGGACACCACATCGCCATGAATTTGAAAGAAAAATCAACATTGCAGAAAGCTCATTTCCACTTTTTTTTTTTTTTTTTGCCACCCAAATGACTGTGGATTAAGGACCCAGAGAATGCCAAATAAACTGTAGAAGGGAAAGAAAAGTTCAAGTCAGTTACCGGGAGGGGGCAGGGGGTGCCGTAATGAGGCCACAATCCCTTTGGAAGCCCCGCTCAAGCCAGGCAGCTCTGCAGGCCGCCAGGCCCCTCTCTTACGGCTGCTCTGGGTTCAGCGCCCATTCCTCCACCACAGGCAGAAGCCGCACGTGCTCAGGATTTTCTTGGGATTTTCTGGAGAGCTTTGGTTTGGTCTTGGAGGTGTAGGTTCTATTGTTTGTAAACTAGAAACAGGAAGCTGAAGTTGGGGGGGAACCTCAGAAGAAAGCAGTATGTTCGGTGGTCACTGCAAGAACTTTAGTTCAAATAGTCTTGGGTTCAGATCATACATAGGGCCGACACTATCTTTGTGACCTCCTGAGCATCAGTTGCCTCATCTAAACAATCAAGAATATGATAACATACAGAGCTTCTGTACATCTTAAATGAATTAATATTAAGTCAATGGTCCTCAAAGTGTGGTCCCCAGATCAGCAGCATCAGCATCACCTGGCAACTTGTTAGAAATGCAAATTCTCAGTCCTTAACCCAGGCCCACTGAATCAGAACTCCAGGGGTTGGCCTTGCAATCAGTGTTCTGAAAGGCCCTGCAGGTGATTCTCTTGCCCAATGAAGTTTGAGAACCACCGGTGTAAGTAAAGCATCTAGCAGAGAGTCAGCAGCATATTAAGTCCTAGATAATTGAAGCTCTGAGCATTTTCATTACAATTCGGTCCCTGGATTTGATCGTGCCAGAGATAACTCCATCCTGACTTGCTGTGATGTGCTTATAGGAAATAATGAGGAATCATTTTTTCAAAAGTGAGTTGGAGTTGGATTTCTGTCACTTCCAACCAAACAAGTCCTGACAAATATATACCAGAAACAGAGCAAGGATCCAATCTGTGTCACCTGCCCATGTTATACATACCTGGTCCTATCTGGCGCTGGTGAAGCAGGCACACTGGGGGAGTCTGTGGGCATGAGGAACTGAAGTGACTCTTTTAACTGCCTCCCATCTACCCACTCTGATGGCCCCCCAGGAGCCATCAAAGTCCTTACCCTAAGAACTCAGAATTAGGATGGAAAGAGAGTCTCTGTCTAGAACTGTTGTATGTGAATTCTGACACAGTGGGTAACTTTGCATCTGCCCCGCAGACCAAATATAGAGAGAGCTGGTGCACAATGTGAATGTCACAGAGGTCCAGACAAAAGCACAGCAAGAACTCCCTATGCCCATTTCCCACTTCCCAACTCCGCCATGCCATGATGTATTCCTGCTCTTAAATTTAGCAAGATATTCTTGAATCTCATTAATAAATTACCTCTCTTTGCTTTTAAAAGTTCAAGTGTATTTCTTTACTTGCTTCCAAAAGAGCATGAATGCACACACAATCAAACGTAATACAATCTCATGTGCAGAGGAACTCCCGCACTAGAGTACGAGGGAGGGCACAGAGTGGGTGCTAAACTGGGTTTATCCCCATTGATGCAAGTGGAGTATAAAGCATAATTAGACCGGAAAACAAAACCATGCAGAAGGGAGAGGACGGAAACATTTTTGCATCAGCATTATGTGGATGGATAGGCTCTTAGAAGAGCACCAGGGGAACCAGATACCTTGGGAGCACCCTAAGGGTGACTGTAACCAGGCCATGTGAGAATGTGGGTAGGATTATGATTAGGAAGGTGTCTTCAAGTCTCCTTATGGATGGAAATGAGAAATTTTGAGCTATGGCAGCTCTTACGATCAATCTGGCTGGGAAAACCACAAAGTAACTATTAGCTTCTATTTGTTGTGAACCTATCGATTCTTCCTTAAACATCAAGTAAGCGTTGTATAACCTAATAGAGATGAGCTCCTTCCTGGCTTAGCCCAAGCCAGGAGCTGCTGTCACTGAAACAACAGTCCAACAACCAAAAAATTATAAAATCTTTATCACTTTGTTCCCCCTCTCAGCACGCTTGGACACTGTAGATACCATTTAAATGGTTCTTTGTCTTTGGGCACCTATCCATGTCCAGGTCTCCTTGAAGATGAACTCTTACTCTTGTTGGATGACTAAATGCCCCCTGCCTTCCAACTTAGAGGTAGATGGTAGTGCTCTTCCTGCCTTGGCTTCCATCAACCACCAGGAACTGGGTCCTCCATCAACTCCTTCCTTTGTCCCTATCACGATCTAATTTTTCTTGACATTCCACAAGTTCTCATTCTGAGAAGGCAATTCTT
>NC_064818.1:51417640-51507943 GCF_023721935.1 Panthera uncia | reverse complement strand
AAATTCATAGTTTGAAACAGCAACAACCACTTATCATCTCTTATGGCTTATATTGGTTGGAAATTTGGGAGTGGCTCAGTGGGGCAGTTCTGGCTTGGAATCTCTCATGAGGTTACAGTCACATACTGGCTGGGACTGCACTGTCTGAAGACTTGGCTGGGGCTGGAGGATCCAATTCCCAGGTAGCTTACTCACATGATTGGCAAGTTGATGGTGGCTATTTGTTAGAGATCTTTGTTCCTCTCTACATGGACTTCTCCATAGCACTGCTTGAGCGTCCTTGTGACATGGAAGCTGGCTTTCCCCAACATGAGAATTTCAAAAGTAAGAGAGTACCAGGTAGAAGCTATATCTTTTTTTTGACAGTCTCAGAAGACACATAGCATTACTTCTGCTACATTCTATTTGTTAGAAGTGAGTTACCAATGGCCCACATTCAAGGGGAGAGGAATTAAACTCTGCCTTTTGAAGAAAGGCATGTCAAAGAATTTACAGACATATTTTAAAATCACTGCAACAACCAAGTATCTGTTCCCATGGAAATAAAGGGGGAAAGACTATAGTTCCTTCTTCCCTTTACTGAATATTTAAATACCTATAATCAGGGAAGGCTACCAGGATTCAAATCCTGTGCCAATTCCCACTTATTGCTTGCAGCTTCCAAGGGCATTATGTTACACAGGGTTCTAAGGTCTCATTCAGGTCCAGCAGGAAAGAGTGCCAGGGTTGATTAGTGATGTCTGCCATAAATATCAGAGCAGTGAGTACAGGCATGTGAGTCAAGTGTTTGCTATTTCTGTGGCAGGTGTTTAACCTTGTGATAGAGTGCTCACTTCGGCAGCACATATACTAACCTTGTGATAGAAACAAATGTGAATACCACATAGGCCTAGCTCTCCAACTGTTTACAGTCTATTTACTGAAGATTATAACTTCAGTCTTTTTTTTTTTTTAAGTAAGTTCCACACCCAGGGCAGAGCCCAACACAGAGCTCGAACTCACAACCTTGAGATCAAGACCTGAGCTAAGATCAAGAGTCAGATCCTTAATTGACTGAGCCACCCAGGTGCCTCTCCATTTACTGAGGACTATAATGGGCATAGTGAACTACTCACTGAATTCCATTCACCCCTTCTTTCGTAGTGATGGAACTATAGCTGGACACCTGGGTGCCAGCAGCTACATTCTCTACTCTCCTTCGAACTTAGGTGTGACCATGTGACTAAGTTTTCTCCAAAGTAAGTAGCAATAATATATGCCACTTCTAGCCTAATGCCTTAACACTAGGCCATACCTAAGACATGGTGGAGAAAAATACAGAAGGAGCAAAGGTCTATGAACAACCATGTGGTATGCCTCCTGGCCTTTTACATGAGAGAGAGAGAGTTAAATGTTTTTGCTCTTTAAGCAACTGGTCCTGGGGACCTTTTTCTTATAGCAACTAATATAACAAACACAGACGTGATACTTAATAAATGCTACAAAATCTTCACGTAGTACAGGATAAATACTCAAAAGACAACATAAACCGATGCAAGGACTAAATGAGTCCTACGGAATATTGGTGGTATTTTCAGCAGCAATAGCACCTAACTGTAAATAGTAATGACCCCTAGAATTGTTGTAAGGGTTAAATGAAATAAGAAGTGCTTTACCCCGGTGCACAAAATAATGCAAATATTTAATAAATGTCAGCTATTTTGTTCTTATAAATTCACTTTTAAACACTGGTATCATGTTTAGGCAAAAGATATATACACCAAACTGTTTTGTGTGGCTAAATACAAATCTGCTCCATTATTCCTTGTGTTTTCAGGGCCAGGTGTCTGTCTTGCCCACTAATCCATTACCTGATATGCAAGCAAGAGGACATCCAAGGCAAGAAAGCGAATGCACAACACGGATATGGCCTTAGTCTCTAAAGAGTTAATTGTCATCATGAAATTAGAAAACTAAAACCATGAAAGAAATTTAAAGCAGTAGAAGTAAAATCAGTTATTCCAGGTCTAGGCCAAGGCAGTCTAAGTATCAGACACGTATTAATATTTTTGAGCAGAGCTGCTGTATAAGCACGAAAAGATGCACTTAGAAGAGAAACACACACCGCACAAATACATGATAGCAGAGAATGCCCCTTCTTCTTCACAAAGATCCCTCAGGAAGAAGAGCACAATGCAATTATCAGGAATTATACTCTTGGTTCTTCCTCAGCGTCAGGAAGAAAAACACCTTTACCTTTGTTTGTTCTTTCTGCACACTCTTTTGAGGCCCGGGACCCCTTCCGACAGTCAATGTGCTGATGTGTGGAAGCTTGGAGGCCACAGCTGTGGGAAATGAGACAAAAGATATGATCAGTTCCTGCCCTCACCAAGCTTACAATCTTCCTGGATGCTCACACAGGAAAAAATAAAAGAAACAAACACAGCCAATGAACAGTTAAATCACACAACCCAGCTGAATGCTGCTGAAGGCAGAGAATGTTAGTGCTAGAAGAGATGATGGACATGGTATTGGTTTTCTTCTTATGGTTGGTAATTGCTTATTAGTCCAATTCCTGCTTGTATTGCATAAAAACATACATTCCAGAGCCAGGTAGAAAGAGATGAAAACTCACCACAGATTGTTTTTTGACTGGACGATGAGAGGGACTTTTTTGTTTGGGGGTATTTTTGTTTTGTTTTGTTTTGTTTTGTTTTGTTTTGTTTTTGGAATGGGGGTTGGTAAGGAGAAGGTGGTGGGAAATGAAAGAAAGAAGAGAGAGGACTTTTGTGTCCCTCCTTCTGGGGCAAACTCATAATGCCCTCGCCGTACCCCCCAACTCCCTTTTGACCTTGGGTTGATTCTACTCTGATCTCTATTCAAGGAGAATCAAATGAACATATTTCAAGTGTCAGATAGCCTTCCAATATATTTGTTTTTACTTGTATATAAACTATCAAGGATTTCTCACTGGGATTTGAAGCTTTCAGAGCTCCCTTCCATTCCAAAGATGGCTTTGTCTTTTGAAAGTCTGAGAAATATCCCTTCAGCTGTATTTGAGATGTGAGAGAGTCAAGTTAGGGTAAAAAAAATTTTCTTTTAGCTTAAAAAAATTCTCAGACATTTTTTGCTAAGCCATAAATCAACAGTGGTTGAATTAAAACAGATCAAGCTTGGCTTGGAGTTAGACCTCCATGAGGTCTCTGGCTAAGCTTGAAGGGAAAAAAAAATAAGTTAATACTTTTTTAAAAACCAACTCCTGTGCATGTCCAGTTGGAAGAGAGCAAATCCCATTTAATGAGAGCCGGCTCTTCTAATCGCCCCTACGTTTGTATCTACATAGCATTTCTGCACGTTGGCCCCAAATCTGGTTTTCTGTCCCTTTCCTTCCACATACACCAAGGCAGACAGGGAAGAAAATGGAACTTATTTAGAGAATCCAGAGCCCACATTTAAGATAGTGTGGCTTGCCTAGGGAATTGGTACGTAATCCTTAATATTAACTTTGGTGAGAACATAAATATTGGGTCTTTTGGTCCCTGGCTTCCAAGCAGCAGCTTCCAGAAAGAGCCTTCCATGATGGTCTACTCCCCAAGACAGAATGTCTGGACACTGGAAGGAGGCTATATAGGAAGCTGAGAATCTCTTTCTCTTCAATGGGTCAAATCTAATGGAAACATCTTTGTTTTCACAGCTAAAAAACAAGTAGAACGTCATGAATGATTTCCAGAGGCAGCACCTGCACAGAACCAATGCCTCAACTGTTCTGATTACAAATCCTTTGGACGTCTCTCTGAATAGCAACATAAAAGAAGTTTCCAAAGCCTTGGGTTTTGGAGGATGCATATTACTTCCTAGGCACTACAAGCATTTGCTTCTCTGGGTCCACAACCTTGGAACTTGTATTACTTAAGTAACATAAGCATTTCACAATTGTATATGATTTTTTTCTTGTCTTCTTTCTTTCTTTTGTAATTTTATTATCCATGTTTAATTTGGGGCAACATATCTCAAAGGAGCTCTCCCCAAGCCCTATCTCAAGTTATAACCATTAACTGATTCACCTTGCTTTCTTTTTGACTAATGTAATGAGCAAAACAGTCATTTCATGGACAATTGAAGCTCTGGAAAGCTAAAACCCAGGGAGATACTTCACTAATGTTTATATAGGATAGACAAATATCCATTAGACCTAAAAATCTCTGGTTGATTCAGTTATCAAACATAACCATAATGATATTACATAAAGAAAATGGAAAAGTCAGAGCACCTGGGTGGATCAGTCAGTTAAGTGTTAGACTCTTGATTTCGATTCAGGTCACGATCTCATGGTTTGTGAGATCAAGCCCCACATCTGGCTCTGCACTAACTGTTAGTGCAGAGCCTGCTTGAGATGCTCTCTCTTTCCCTCTCTTTCTGCTCCTGCCCTGCTCACACACGCATGTGCTCTCTCTCTCAAAATAAATAAACATTAAAAAAAAAAGAAAAGAAAATTAAAAATTCTAAGTACAAAAAAGTTGTATTTAGTCTCTGATCTGGACTATCAACCTGTTGCTTTGGCTCTTTTAAGCCAAGTTTCGAAGAAGGTCTTCACAAAACATGTTAATACACTATCCAGCTTATAGGATGTTAGCATTATGCAGCCTATAAGATTGTTAAAAGTTACATCTTTTTAAAAATATTTTTAATGTTTATTTATCTTTGAGAGAGAAAGAGACAGAGCATGAGTAGAGGAGGGGCAGAGAGAGACAGAGACAAAGAATCTGAAGCAGGCTCCAGGCTCTGAGCTGTCTGCACAGAGCCCGACCCAGGGCTTGAACTCTTGAACGACGAGATCATGATCTGAGCCAAAATTGGTCACTTAACCAACTGAGCCACCCAGGTGTCCCAAAAGTTACATCTTTAATGCACATGCTGATTCTTCCTTGGTTCTCAGAGTATCAAATCTCTGCTAACTTCTTTCTTTCTAAAACTCTCAACACCAATCTTTCCTAGAAAGTCTTGTATCTTTTTTGTATCCGCTCTAACTTTTTTTTGTAGTAGAAGCCTATGATGTCTCTTTATTTCCAAGGTTTCTGATTCTCTTCCTGTAGCTATGGAGATGTGGACTGAATTATCATGGGGGTAGGACTAGCAACCAGATATGGAATCATAATTTGCATACATTAATGCATGCATTCACCAGTTCATAAATTAAATGTATTTCAAAAATGTGTTATTTGTACTTGACATGCTTCTTCCCCATAGAGACCATATTATGAATGACAAGCGCAGTTTAAATGGCTCTCAGAAATGCATTGATATTATTATCAAGTTGAATGGTAATATTAGTTGCCGTCTAGTTTCCAATTATTTGCGTTACACCAGGAATTCTAAATTTTAACTGAGAAATCCAGACGCAGGGATGGCATCTTCCCCAATGCAACCCCAGAAACCAGAAGAGAGCCTCCATCTCCCAAACCCCACACCCAATGCCCCAGTAGCAAAAGGAAGTTTTTCTACCTGCTCCTCTTTCCAGATTAGAGACAAAAGAGGTAGTATTATAGTCTCATGGGCAAAGGATAAAACTGGTGTCTAAGTTTGGCTGCACAACCTATGGGAGCTTTGGGAAGTTATAAAACTGCTCTGAACTTCTGTTTCCTCCTAACACTTCCCTCTGAAGATATTAATATCTACTCACTGGATTGCCATAAGAGTTAAGTGAGGTAATGTATAGAATGCCCTCAGCACATGGTAAGTGCCCAATGAATAGCAGCAGTGATTTTCATCCACCTAGTCCCTTCCCAGTCTTGGTGGTGGGAGAGGACTTCACTCCCATCTAAATTCTTCCAGCCCCCCCACAATGATACAGGTGTCTACCCAGGACCCCCTGTACTGTCTTTGCAATGAACCTCCCCCCAGCAACTGCAAGGCTAACATAGATTTCTTCAGGTTAAAATAAACAAACAAAAAACACTGGTGGTGTTTACAAAGAGGGTTTGGTAAGCCACAGCTGCCCACGCCTGTTGCCAATCAGTTCCAGCCACAAGCCAAACCAGCAGTAAATGCGGGACCCTCCACCAGACTGGGATTAGAGGGAGAACAAGAGGAGAGCTGCTGGTCAGATCAGTTTGGCTTTCTTAAAAGAAAGAAAAATGGTGAGGCTGATACATTTGATGATGGCTAAAAAATAAACATTTAGGTCATCTTAACCACCTTTTAAATATAGATTCTGGTGCTGGGTCTATTTTAAAAACAGTATTAACATGTTATGTAGACCAAAACTTTCCAAACTGTAGAGTACAACCCATTAATACAGTATAAAATCAATTTAGGGGGTTACTATCAGTATTTTTTAAAGAAATAGGATAAGATAGGATAGGATAGGATAGGATAGGATGGAATGGAATGGAATGGAATGGAATGGAATGGAATAGAATAGAATAGAATAGAATAGAATAGAATAGAATAGAATAGAATAGAAAATACATCAAACAAGGTAGCAGTGAGTATTGTTTCATGAAACTGGGTTCACATATAAGATGTATTTTTTTTACTGTGGGCTGCAGTAAAAAATTTGAGTGCCGCTGATATGGACAGATTCTTCAAAAGGACTGTTTTCTTGTTAAAGTATTATCTACATTCATTAATACAAAGTTTTATTTTGAAAGTTCACAGAACTAAAAGTACTGCTCCTGCAAACATGCACGAGCGCACGTGTGCGCGCGCACGCGGACACACACACACACACACACACACACACAAATAACTTGAGTTCGAGCCCAGAAAAAAACCTGTAAACTTTGTTAGATTCAGAGAGGCTTTGGGATTCAGTTGTCCAGGACAGTCAAGTCAAGTCAAACAAAATTGAAATTCACCAAAAAAGTAAGTAAAGCAGATGTGGTTATAAAAATACTGGTCCAAATGGAAAGGATTATTTGGTATTTTATTAAAAAATGAAGGCGAAATGATCCCTATGAAAGGGAATGGGGGGGGGGGCAAATGGTACTTTTTCCAATAGTGCCTAGTGCATAGTAAATACCCAATAAATATTTTTAAATAAATGAAAATGATAATGTTACAAGGATAACCAGCCATGACTTTCAGAAAGCTTTTGTGGGAGGAAAAAAAAACCCAAGCCACAACTCTTGGGAGGTTTGACCAATAAAATGACATTTAGTAAGAGTTGATGGAAAACAATGCTCGGAGTAATTCCACATTCTGGGTAGGAGAGAGAATATCTGTCCTGGTTATTTTCCAAATTCTACTCATTCCTGCCCTGACCCAATCCATTTTCTATCCTTTTCTGCCCTGTTCTGTGTCCTTGGATGCTGATCCCCTTAGGGACTACATCATCTGTCTTTTTTGACCTCGCCCTTGGCCAGTGGGGTTTGGCTAATGGAGATCAGCAGGTGGGAGGAGAAAGGTCAGCCTATTTGTTTCTGCTCCTATTCTGCTTCAGCATCTGATTCTGGTGGAGGCTGCATCCCGCCGAGGCTGTGGTTTCACCAGCTCCTTCTAAGGCACCAGCTTCACGTGCTCTCCAGTAACACTGGCTCCTTTTCTTGCCCCTTCAGGTCCAGAAGTGGTGCTGGATCCCCACTGTTGTTAGTCTCTAGATGCCCCAATTTCCCTTGGAGGTTCCCTCAACCCTGATTACCCCTCTATTAAGTGATCATTTCCCCAAAGTCCCTTAATTTGAACCATGTGGGGTCAATTCTGTTTCCTGCCTACACTCTGAGAAGTCTTATAGCTAAAGCATATAAAATTAGTTCTTTTTAATTGAAGAATGGCACAAAATATAGAAGCCAACAACTTTTCAAAGCACCATCCCCTCCATCTTTAATAAATGAAAAAGCATTTTAAGCTCTTGAGAAATTTCCAAGTCCTTGAAAATAGTGTTTAGTCTTGTAGAGAACTGTGAGCATTTCGGTGACTAGGCATCTGGTTGGTTGGTTTCTGGATAAAGAGAAATTTCCTGCCATGAGATATGAGGGTTGATAAGGCCCATCTGGGCTGGCAGTATGGGAAGTGCCTCAGTAGGAATATTCAGGTCTAAGGGCAGGAGAAAGGAGGGGTTTGGTGACCAGGGAAAGGGGAGAAGGAATGGGTCTGGCTTCCAGAGTTTTGGCAAGGAACGGAGAACGAAAGACAGTGTTTGAGACAACATAGAGGGCAAAGGCACAGCTTGGAGAAGCTCCTGGGAAGAGACTGAGCAACTCCCATGCTGCGGATTCATCAACTGCAGCGACGCTTACATCTGGGCCCCTCTCTCCTTTTGCTCCCCTCCCCTGCTTGGTATTGGCCACTCAACTATCTCATCCTTTTTTTTGTTTCTTCTCAACTGCTAGATGAACTCAGTCATTCACCTTCTTCCAGCAGTACTTTTTTATCACTATTCTTGGACTTGGAGACTTTAACATTTTCTAGTTTTACTTCCAACCCAGCATGTCTAATGTGATGGAGACACTGGTAGGATCAGAGGCTAGGTGCAGACCAAACAACAGATGGGTTAGTGAGTGGAAAAAGTCAGCAGTCTGCCCCCAAATGTGGGAAGACACACCAGGGCAATGTGCCTTCTTACTGGTGGAAGTGAGATTCCTGAGTCCAGGGACCACGTCTGTCTTGTTCATTGCTGTCTCCCCAGTGCAAGGCACATAGTAGATGTTCAGTGAATACTCATATAATGCATCATGGTGTCAGAAACCAACCAATAGTTTGTCTAAAACATCTATGGGCTGAGCAATGAACCCAAAAGTCAGGTGGGCAGACTCTAATAAAAAGCATATTACCCTAAAGTTAAAAACATTGTGGCTCCAACATGATACACTTATATCCTAACTTGAAATACTTCACCAAAAACCGGAGCCTCCACTGGGGAAGTTCCTTGGACCTACAGAGGCCCGTTTGCTCCCTACTGCCCCTCTCCCCAGATGAAAGGGGGCCCATCTGGCACATGCTGCTAACCAGATGTGCTGCAGGAACCAGCATAAAGGTCTCCCTGTGCTCACAATTCCTGTCTAGGAAGTCAGAGAACTTTTGGGAAATGCAGAGAAATGGCCAAATTGGTTTGCCATGGAATGTATAAACCCAACTGACCCCATGATTGGATTTCATCCTCTGACCACAAGAGTGCCAGGCAAGGAAAATGACTGAAGTTTTCCCCATCTAGGGCCCACGAAGACAAACTGATTGACTTTAAACTTTTAGATTTTAATTTGCCCTCTACCCAGATGGCCCCTAGGGATGGATGGAACCATGCTTCTCCCCTGAAAACTGGTTTAACTCTTTTTTTTGTTGGGGTTTCTTTGAAGATGGTATTATCTGATGGAATTTTTAAAATGTAATACATACTATTTTTCTAATTATAAAAGAAGTACATATCTATTGTAGAAAGTTCTGGAAGTCCCAAGAAAATATTTTTAAAATAACATTTAAAAATCAACTACAATTCCTTCACCCAAGAGATAATCTCACAATTATAAAATTGACACTTTGGTATATTTCTTATTGGACTTTTCATACGAATGTGTGTGGGTATGATGTGTATTTTTTTTTAAATCAGGACCAATATTTTTCTAGCATAAATTACCCTCTTATAAATAAATAGTCTGGAACATAAACTTTCTCCACATTTCTGTCTACATTTCCCCAGGCCTAATTTCTAAAAAAAGTAATTTGTGAATCAGACACAAACATTTTTGAGGCTCCTATGCTTGCATATTGTTACACTGCCCTCCAAGAAGGTTGTACCAATTTTTGCTTTATCTGGTAGTATGATTTTATTTTTGGAGGAAGTTTGCTTCCTTCCCTCCCAGTGTTCTATGAGATGAGACTCTGGGGCAGGGTAAGGCTTTTGAGTGACACAATCTGTCTGTGACAGCTGATGGCAGCCCACATGGACTTTTCTCCACTACAGGTGAAGAGGTGAGTTAGACCACCTCAGGAATGCTTTCCACCCATGAATCAAAGACTGTGCACTCAGGGATCCTCAGCCTCCAGCCCCTTTCACTCATTTAGGTACCAACGAGGGTTTGGCAGGGAGCATTATTAACATGTATTTTATTATAAGCACCAATAATTATACAGAACCAAATAAAAATCTGTCAAGGGAAAGGGCTTGAGGTCTGATGCTTGGAGATGGCAAAGATACTCCCCATGGAAGGTCACACAGTAACAGTGTTTGGGTGTGTTCAGGTAGGGTGATGAATCCAGGTATTTAATGACTTTTGGGCTGCCCTAACTTCTGATTCCCTTTCTATGTTTGAAAACTTCCACACCAAATGAGCTTCGGAACATGCATTTTCTTCACCTGAAAGCCAGATCCTTACTTTCCCAGCCTCTCTTGCAGTTGGATAGGGGCCTCTAATCCAAGCTGGGGTAAGCAGATGTCCACCCCAGACTCAGAATTGGGAGCTGTTGACTCATGAAGCAAGATAAAGAATTCTTTTCTGCAGTAGTGACAGTGGCAGCAACAACCGGTTTCCAAATGGCTGCAGTGGTGATGGCAGCTCCCAGGGTCCAGGGCTGGTGGTAGAGGGGAACAGTTCTGTAGTGAGGACTTGGCTGCACACCTTAGAGCATTTGTTCTAAGCCTGTTCCCGCCCTGTTTTCTAAGCCTGTCCTCTAACCTTCCCAGTGATTCTGTGAGCTCCTTGATACCTTTTCAATAAATTCCTTCTCTGCTTAAATCAATCTGTTGCTTGTCACCAAGGGCCTTGACTGATATATTAACAGCCTCTTCAGACTCCGTGTGCTCATCTATAAAATGGGACTATTAGCGCCACTTCAGAGCCCTGAGATGAGGACTAACGAAAGAGGACATGAAGGCACCTAAGCCAACACCGTGGCACATACTAGAAGCTCCATATATAGTGGATCTTCACCCTTGTTTCCAATTTTGGGAATCTGAGGTTACCAGATCCACAGAGATCAGAATATATTGGGGAGAAGAAGAATCAAGCTGTGTTCATCTCACCTGTCAATATCACCAACATCCTCTTGTCACAGTCATTTACCCAATGCCCTGCTGTGTTCCTGGCACCGTGCTCAGCAACACGCGTACCCTGCCTCTAATCCTCACAACACTGCAAGGTCCATATCGCTCCTATCTTACAGATGAAGAATCTGACACTTTAGGTGGCTCACAAATTGCCAAAATTATCCCAAGGACTTTAAGCCCAATGGAGCAGATGCTGGAGGAAGTGTGCAAAAGTCTAGAGAATTCTCAGAAAGATAGAAAAGCTTGAGATATGGCCATATTGAGACATACACACATGACCAATTCAACCATTTTGACCATATCAAAGCTATTAAACGGTTTGAGGTTTCAGAGTTGAAACCCTGACCAAGACTCCTGTGAGTTTAGTCAAGGGGCCAAAATAACCGTGAGACCTGAGAGTATCGATGGGTGTGGGATGGTGTTTATCAGAAAAGATAAAAGATCTTGTGAATTCTTACAAACCACACATACCCGCCCTCACTACCACCCCAAAGGAAAGGGACTGAGTGGCGGCAGCTGACACAAGAAGATCCTGAGACCAGTCTTAGATGGCTTGCAATTTGGGGAAACACAAGAGAAATTTTTGTCATGAAGACTCATAGTCCAGCTTTACTGTGTCGAGGCACTAGGAGTAAAAAAATTTCCAAGGTCAAAAATAAAAATACTAGTCTCGAACAGTGCAGCTGGAGTGACATTGCAATGACAGGAAAATGTAAACTATGTGAGAGAGGGAGAGGCAGACATGCACACAGACAAGCCCTTCTCAAAGTGGGGACTCCAGGGCTCCAGGCGTCTGGAAAGAGACGCCAACCCGCCCAGCAAAGGCCCTGTGCTGCTTGCAGGTCTTAAAAGCCAGGCTATACTTTGGCTTCTGAAATGAAAAATTACACCAAAGAGATGCCTGATTTTTATTAACTATCTTAAAAGGAGTCTTTCACTAATTCTGGGGAAGATATTTTGCTTGAGTGTTTTCCCACTTTGGCAAATATAACCCAGAGGGGGTGGATGGAAGGGGTTTTGCCCTGGGCAAATGGTTGAGCACAAAAACCCTGCTGACTCCAGGAACAATTTAAAGAAGAGGGAAGAGATTTCCTTGAATCAATATGGTGGAGCCAAAATAAATGGCTACTCTGGTTCTCTTGAGAAAACATTATTGCATTATTTCACAAAGAGATCTCTGATGCAACGGACCAGACAGCATACTAGGAGACCTTGGGTGAGGATTCAAAGAGTCTGGGCTGTGGCCTCGAGCCCCTGAAGCTGGTTGCTCAGCCACCATGTGGCGGGAGCAGCAGAAGGGGTGGAAGTGGCTTTGGATGGGAGCCACCCTTGACAGCATGTGAACGGACCCGGGGTTTTGACAGATTAAAGATGACTCCTGCAGATAAGGCAGGAGTGGGTGGCGCCAGGGCACTCACCCAAATCTCTCCGCCAACAGTGGCAAAGCAAAAACGCACATGGACAATCCTGGATCCGCAGTGAAGATTTTGGAAGGAAATCTTAGCAAAAAGCCAGAGCAAGAGACGGGAGCAATAAATCAGGCCGGGAGAAAGTCTGAGCCGAAGGATGCTGCTGCCTCGTCTATCACTCCCCGGCCAGCGGAAGCACACGTGGGTCCCAGCCGGCATTGACTCTAGCACCCTGCCAGTTTATTCTGGCTCCGAGAAAATGAGAACATCTTGGCTAAACATGTTGGGGGCAGTGAATGATTTTCAGTAAAGTAATTTTTCCCCAAAGGGGAACTGGAGGCCTGGAGCCTCTTACATCAGGCAAAATCTCTAACTACAGCCTGGTGGCCCATACTGAGGCTTACAGGGACAGTTCTCATCATCCTAAAAAGCTGATGGAAGAAAGAAAAGCAAGGCAAAAGAACCAGTCCCCATCTCTCAGAGATGTTTCCTTAGGTACCACACTGCTGATTAGGAAAAAAATGTGAATAGTGAAATGCTAACCCAAACCCCCCAGTCACTATAGTAGAGTGCTTCAAAGTCCAGAATTTTGATTCAGACCTCTGAACCTCAGTTTCCCCTTCCATATAATAGGTGCAGTAATTCCTACCTCATAACATAAGGATTAAACAAAGCACAAGACCTGGGTGTGGCAGCTGAGATCATTTACAACCACTTCAGAAAAGCGGTTTTCCAGAGAGTATGGCAGTTCATGGGAAAGATCCTCCACTCGTTGAAATTCCTAAGCAAATGGCCCAAGAAAAGCAGGGAACAATTAACTTACTAATTGTGTGTTGGTAAAAAAAAATTGGAAGGAAGGAAGAACAGAGGGAGGGAGGGATCTACTTTGTACTTTTCAGACTCTGCCTCTTCCAATCTACCCCTTACCATGAGGTCAGAGGGACCCTTATAAACCCAGATCCCTCTGACTAGGTCTTGTCCTTGTCCAGAATTTGCACTAGTTCTCCACACTCTAAGGAAGAGGTCCAACATTCTCCAGAGGCCTGGACAACAGTGACCCCCTCCCATGCAAGCCTCAAGAACTCTCTCCAGTGGTTCTCATGCAGGGTGGCACTGACCGCCACCCCTCCCCCCAGGTCCCCTCTCACCTTGGAACCTCTGGAAATGTTTGAAAGGTTCTGGTTGTCACTATGGAGTGCTAGGTGGGGAAGGGACATAAACCATGTGCAGCCTACTGAGGAGTCGGCCGTGTCTTATGACAGTCCTGGCCAAAATGTCAACAGCAGCCCTGCTAAAAAACCCTGAGCCCCTCTGCAGTGTCCCCTGCCTAAAATGTTCTTCCCTTCACTCCATTCCATCTGGGGGTCTCCCCGAGCCCTCCAGCATGGGCCATGCCCTCCTCCCCATCCCCTTCCACAGACCTTCCACTCTGGGGAAGGTAGTCCACTGAACATGGTGGAGATGGCCTGTCATCTTCAAAGGTCTAGTCCAAAATTGATCTCCTCTAGGAAGACTTCCGGGACCCCTACACTCCCCCAACAGCAGAAATGATGGTTCTCTCCTACATGCTCCTTTGAACCAGCCTTTGCAGGACCCCTATTCACACTGGGTTACTTAGCACATCTGCTTCCCCCCACCCTGACACAGTGAGGCTCAATTATACATACTGAAGGAAGGAAGGAATGATGACCTCTAGTTCTCTTGCTCATCCATGAGCACATGTAAAACACAATTCCGGAGGGTAGGAGTCCACCTTCTCCAGGAAACTGCATGGAAGTCTTGCAAAATTAACTGTGAAAGCACATCACTACCAGCATTCTTGAACTCCGTTGCAAGCCGTGTTGCTGAGATGTCTGCTCTTCTCTTGACTTTTTTCTGTGAATTGAAGTATTTTTTCTGGGTCATTAAAAGTTGTTTGATTTGGTTAATACCTTATTTATTTAATAATAGATTCCACCCTGGAAGCCAAGTTCAGGAACTAGGAGGCAGGGTTGCTATTTCTTTGATAGAGATCTCCTTGGCTCCAGTCATCTTAGTCCAGGCATGCTCTAGGAAACAGACTCAAATTGAACATTTGGATTCCTCAGGGAGGTGCTGCAGTGGTGGAGACAAACACATAAATAACTATATGAAGCAGAAGGCGGTTGGTGCTGAGCAGAGGGGCAAGCACACAGAATAGAAGTAGGAAATAATACGTGGTGAATAAATAGAAACCAGCAATCAGTTGAGAATAGAGGAGACAGCAGGGACACAAGTTATTTCTATAATGATCATCTTTGTCTTAGCTTAAGAGGCAGCCTAAACTGTGATTATGACATTTGATTATTGTCTTACATTAATTAGTTGCCAGATTCATATCCTTCAATCCATTCACTGCCAGAGTACGCACTGCCACAGGTTGATATTCTGAAAATATCCTTCCTGCCTCTCTCCCCCATACTTGATTTTCAAAGCTTCCTATCTATAATCTATAGACCAAAGTCCTTAGCTTGGCATCTGGGGGTCTCCCCGAGCCCTCCAGCATGGGCCACGCCCTCTTCCCCATCCCCTTCCACGGACCTTCCACTCTGGGGAAGGTAGTCCACTGAACATGGTGGAGATGGCCTGTCACTTTTGTGATCTGATCATGCTGTTCCCGTTATCTGGAATGGCTTCCCCTTTCAACACCTCCTGATTCTGCCTTTTCAGCTTCAATTTCCCTACACTTGGTTGCTGAGATTCCCAAAGTCAAACCCTCCCAAACAGCCCGGCTGATTTTTTTCAGCCAGGTTCAGAGCTTGGCAGCCCTCACGGCCAATCAGCTCTGGTGTAAAGGATGGCTTGCACGATCCAGACACAGCTAGGGGAGGCCGCTGCCTTAAGCACCCCCCAAGCAGGTTCAAGGCCCTGAGAATGGAAGGAAAAGAGGTTGAGAAGTGTGTAGCAAATTGAGCTTGTTTTTCACTTTTGCTTTTCTCATCACTGACAGCTTTTGCAAACGACCCAAAAAGAACTTTATTCTTCTTTGCAAAGTCCTGTTGGACAGGAATCCAGGTTCAAAACCTGGCTTGTGGCTTCAGGAGGGAGGCTGGGACCCACCTGGCTAAGGATGTCACCTCATCTTCTCCAATCCATCCCAGAGCATGAAAGTGCAGACCCAAACTGTCTTCCTGGTAGCCCATGGCTGTTCTCAAATGCTGCCATTTCTATCCTCACCACCCAAGGACTCAAGTGAAAACCCCTTCCCCTTGAGGCCAGAAATTAGGGGAGCTGGCTCCCAGACCATCTCTGCCACCTTGTAGCTGGGTGCACCCAGTTAAGCCATTTAACCTCTGGGTCTCTATCTCCTCAATCGCAAGCTACAGATCCTGGCACATACCTAGCCAGACTGTTTAAGGATTACAGATAATGAAGATACTGATGCAAAGAAGAGGACCAGTGGCTGCCAGTTATGGTGACCTCTGGACAGCTTTGGGGGCTTGGTCCTAAAAACTAATGCAGAGTAAAATCCATACAGGCAGGTTAGTCACAGGGACAGAGCAGAGATCCACAGTGAGAGAAAGTTGGACTCTTCCTGCATGTGAAATGCTGCCCACCACCTCCACCCCTGCCAGGCAAACACCCTCAATTCAGCCGTTCTGAAGCCCGTGCAGATCATCTCAGGCTGCCCCCTAGAAGTTTTCTTTCTTTCCTGCTTTCCCACACATCTTTCTTTTATTCTGGGGTCACTGCCATGCACACTTTTGTCCCTTGAGAGCCTATACCCCTATCCCACTGTTCTGCAGACACAACCAAGGGGCACAGACCAGACCAGACCCCTGCCTTCACCCCCTAGTGTCTCCCCACAGAAGTCTCTTCCTCTCCCCACCCAATCTCTGCCTGACGGATGTCAATCATTCCCCCTGACATGTATTTTCTGTGGATGCTTTCTGAATGAATGAAAACTCCGGTCATTATTCACCATCGTACAAGTTCTTAAAAGAATGCCACCAACTCTCTCCTGTACTGGCCTTCTCAGGAGACACACAGCCCCACTATGAAGGGCAGGTCAACCAGAAGCCAGGCTGTCAAATCTGAGCAGCCCCGTTCACCCAGCCACAAAGGCGGTGATCCCCGCTTCCCCTTCCAGCCTTACACCCCAGGAAGACAGACCGCCTTTAACTAGGTCAACCAAATGCAGTCTTCACTCTACCCTCTCCGCCTTTATTGTTGTGCTGCTCAGTGGGAGGCACTGAGTTTATTGTGATGATTTATGTCAGGAAAATAAAACAGAAAGTTTCACCGATTCTTGACTGAACTGGACTAGACCTTCTTGTATGGAAAAGCACACTGGTAAGGACAATAGGATATCATCTGACTGTCTCCACTGGGGGAATTTTCTAAAAAGTGTTCTGAGCTGGCTATGGCTAAAATCCTGGCAACTCTGAGATAAAAGTCAGAAAAGAGGGAAACTGCTTTCAAAAAGCCAGTCCCATTTAGCTCACGAGGAGCCATCTGTCACAGGACTTGACCTTCTCACCCCTTCTCTTCCTCTCTGCTTCCACAAATGACTGAGCATAGCTTTGCTCTCATGACCCATAGACCAACCTCTTGGTAAATAAAGGGGAATAAACAACTGCCGTATAAAAACTCACCTTGCTCAGACCAACTCCCTCGCCCCAAGCCATCTGTCTCAAGCTGCCCCTTCACGAATACGCGCTGCACCGTAAAAACCAATGGGAAACACATTTCCTTGTAACAAATGAAGAAAATGTTGATGTGGCATCATGTCGTGTGCCATGGTGTTGAGGACGTGCCGGGGACAAGCTGAAAGACACCCTAACCCAAGGGAGTTTGTTATCTTGTTTGCTTTACCCCTGAAGGTAAAGCTGCACAAACACAAGGTTTACAAAACGAGGGGTTCTTGAACTTCATTTGTGTGTGTGTGTGTGTGTGTGTGTGTTTATTAATAGACAAGTGAAAATACAGCATTACTCTCATTTCTCATGAAACTCTCGCTTCGCCCTACACTTGTGTAACCAGGTCAAATCAAGCCTGAGTTCCATGAGAACACGGATTCTAACTTTAACAAATACATGAAGTCATGACCCTTTTGTTTTGATATGCTGCTGGTTCCAGACAGGCAGAAAAGCCACCACTAAACCAAGAGGTATACAAGACTTCACAATTTATTAAGAAGATTAGCCGGCCTTAGTTTGTCCACTAATGATTAGTCACAAATGTTCCCTTGGAAGCCTCGGAGGTCAGGTAATTCAAGGAACAGTTTGGTTTGATTTCGCTTCCCTTTCTTTTTGATGTGTGACTGTGTGCTGTAAATTAAGGGCTGTTTCCCGTACACCCGTTCCTAACCAGATTATATACAATACGACAAGCCCACCTTAAATATTGTATGTTTTTTCACTTTCCACTATATTTGTAGAGCTGCCTGCTGTGAAATTACAAAGTTCATGGTTCAGCTGAACTTTTGAACTCAAGTGAGGATTTGACACAGCAAAACAATCTAAATGAACCCAACACGAAGTTTTCATAGTCGAAACTGCTTTTCAGCCTATTGTCTGGGGTAATTGGGTAGGAAAGTTCTTTATTGATGTTGTAAAAACTACCAGTTTAATAACAGGCAGAGGGAGTGGAGAGGAGTGGATGTACCTTGGAGCGTCTAAAATCACGCTTCTTTGCGAGTTCACTGAACTCTACCTGACCCCATGAGGAAGGTCTCCCCAGGATAACCCACCAACTCTGGGTTTTGTAACTGAGTGGCTGTAGCCTGCCAGTTCTTACTACCTCAGAGCGAATGACTTCTCAAGTGCTACACAAAATTATAATAATATTCATTTAAAAATCATTACCCAAAAAAAAGAATAGCCACTATAATGGCATCAAATGGCTACTAAGTGCCAGATCCTTTACCTAATTTTTTTTTCATTCAATTGTCAAAAAATGCAAGGAGGCTGCTATTATCATTCTTATTTTATAAATGAGGAAACCAGTACTAGAGAGATTAAGCAATTTTCCCAAGACCACACAGCTAGTATCTGATCTCTCTGTGTCCTCAGATTTCTCATCTGCAAGATAAAAATGTTGGACAAAGTGACCTCAGATTTGACGCTTTAGGTGCTGGATTATGCACATGCAACAAGTGCAAAGGGAACTTATGTAGAAGACGGAGAAGCTTTCATTCATAGTGACTCACTGAACCCTATCACAACCTATGAGGCAGGTAGGATGACCCCCCCCCCCCACCAACACTTTCCTGAAGAACTGAGTTCAGGTGGCCTCACTGACTTGCAAGGTCACACAGCTGGCAAGAGCAGAGTTAAGATAAAATTCCTGACTCTAAAGCTTATTCTCCTTCCTTGACTGCAAAGTCAATGTGATGTCATTCAGGTTTCCAAGCTTCCACATCCCAAATTTGGATTGGGTTTGAAAGGAAGCGTTGGCAGGCTAAGGGTGGGGAAAGAAAGTTTGTTTTGTTTGGCTAAATATCAGATTGATTCCTGCAGAGGTTTTATTTTAAAACTGAAACATCATCTCCTGGATTGGGGAGCAAATGTGCCCAGAAAGCTCTCCTGCAGTGTGGTGCTAACTCCTGTTACCACTCTGTGCCCACCACCCTTTGGTGTGGCTGCTCCTGAGAAAGCCAACAAAGAAAGCCTGCTGGACACTGACCATTGAGATAAGCTGCATAAAATGCTTAGTCTAGTCCTTCAGTACACACCTAACAAAATTACCTATGATTGGATTTTTATTATTCCTCTTTTGAAAATAAGAACATTGGCAGCCCCACTCCACACCCCAGCCAAATGGGGTCCAACAGGCTTTATCTCTTCTGTTTTACATATGCCTCTTGTGAACAATATATAGACTTTGCTTTTTAACTTGACAATTTTATCTTTTAATTGAATACTTCATGTATTAATATTTAATGTGATTACTGACTTGTATGGGTTTAAATCTACCCTTTTATGGGGCGCCTGAATGGCTCAGTGGGTTAAGCATCCAACTTCAACTCAGGTCATGATCTCACAGTTTGTGAGTTCAAGCCCCACATCTGGCTGTGCTGTCAGCACAGAGCCTGCTTCAGATCCTCTGTCTCCCTCTCTCTCTGCCCCCTGCCCCACTCATGTGTGCTCTTTCTCTCTCTCAAAAATAAATAAACATTAAAAGACATCTACCATTTTATAATTTGCTTTCTTAGCTGTCCAGCCCATTCTGTGTTCCTTTTGCCTCCTTTCACGTCTTCTTTTGAATCGCTCCAATATTCTATTATTCTACCAGTCCCACCATTTTGCTTGTAAATATATACACTCAGACTATTTTTTAGGGGCTACCCTAAAGATTATACATTCATTATCAAGTACTAGCATTATTTGATATTTTATTTCTTTCCTATTAACTACTCCTACACCACGTGATGCCATGATTATGTATTTTAACTTTATCAAATTCAGCTGACCCTTAAACACGGGTTTGAAATGCACTAATCCACTTACATATGGATTTTTTTCAATAAATATATTGGAAAAATTTTTTGGAGATTTGCAACAATTTGAAATAATTCACAAACCACATAGCCTAGAAAAAACAAAAAAATTAAGAAAGTTAGGTATTATTGCAAGAACATAGTGTCTAATACATATAGCGTAGAAAATATGTGTTAACCAACAGTTTACATATCAGAAAGGCTTCCGGTCAACAATAGGCTATTAGCAGTTAAGTTTTGGGGGAGTCAAAAGTTATGTGCAAATTTTCAATTCTGTCTGGAGGGGGGCAGATCAGTGACCCTACTCCTGCATTGTTCAAGGGTCAACTGTATTTTTTTAAGTTTATTTATTTATTTTGAGACAGAGAGAGAGAGAGAGAGAGAGAGAGAGAGAGAGAGAGAGAGTAGGGGAAGGACAGAGAGAGAGATAGAATCCCAAGCCAATGCAGGGCTTGATCTCATGAACCTCAAGATCATGACCTGAGCCAAAATCAAGAGTCAGGGGGTACCTGGGTAGCTCAGTCGTTAAGCATCTGACTTCAGCTCAGGTCATGATTTCATGGTTCGTGAGTTTGAGCCCTACTTTGGGGTGAGCACATGCTCCACTTTGGGTGAACATGAGCCCCACTTTGGGTAAACATGAGCCCTGCTTCTCTCTCTCTCTGCCCCTGGCTCACTTGCACCCTCTCTCTCAAAACAAAACAAAACAAAACAAAACAAAACAAAACATCACGAGTCAGACACTTAACTGAGACACCTGGGTGCCCCAAGGGTCAACTGTATTTCAAACTACACTAGATATTATGATGATTTTATACAGTCAATATTCATTTAGATTTACCAAACATTTGCCTTTTTAAAATGTTTATTCATTTTTGAGAGAGAGAGAGAGAGCACGAACAGGGGAGGGGCAGGGGGAGGGCGGACAGAGTATCTGAAGCAGGCTCCGTGCTGAGCAGACAGCCCGATGCAGGGCTCAAACCCACAAACCATACAATGATGACCTGAGCCAAAGGTGGATACTTAATTGACTGAGGCACCCAGGCGCCCCTTGCCTTTTTGTTGCTGTTAATGTCTTCCTGCACCTCTGAGCTTCCACTTGAGATTATTTTTTTCTCTGCTTAAAGAACATCATTTTATATTTCCTTTTTTGTAGTGTGCTGATGATTTATTTTCTTACCCTTTGTCCTTCATAAAGGATATGTTTTGAGGCTTAGAATAGTAAGTTGGCAGTTCTTTCAGCACATCAAAGATATAATTTCATTGTTTTCTGACTTCCATTGTTTTACTGAAAAGTCATTTCTTCTTTTGAGAAGTTAGATGTCAGTCTAATTGTTGCTCCTTTAAGTAATCTATATTCTTTCTCTGGCTGCATTTAAGATTTATCTTGCCAAGGTACCTGGGTGGCTCATTAGGTTAAGTGTCTGACTTTGGTTCAGGTCATGATCTAATGGTTCGTGAGTTCGAGCCCCACATCAGGCTTTGCATGCTGCCCTCGTAGAGCCTACTTGGGATTCTCTCTCCCTCTTTCTCTCTCTCTCTCCCTCCCTCCTTCTCTCTCTCTGCCCCTCCCCTGCTTGCGCTTTCTGACTCTCTCAAAATCAATAAATAAACTTTAAAAAAATTATATATGTATAAAAAAAGATCTTGTCTTTGGTTTCCAGTAGTTACTGATGTATCCAGGTGTATGTTTCCTTATATTTAACCTGTTTGGGTTTGAATCTGTGGTCTGATGATTTTATCAGTTTAGGAAAATTTTTAGACTTCATCTCTTCAAATATCATTTCTGCCCCACTTCCTCTCCTCTCTACTTCTGGGATTCCAAAAACATGTATGTTAGATCTTCTTCTGGACCCTTTACGTCTCTTACCCTCTCTTACGTATTTTCTTTATTTTTTTTTCTTTTTATGTTTCATTCTGGATCTTTTTCACAGACCTATTTTCCATTTGATAAATTGTCTCTTAAACTGTGTCCAATCTTCTATAGAGCCTATCAACTGTATTCTTAATTTGTGTTATATTTTCAGTTCTAGAGTTTCTATTTGATTCTTTTCAAAATTTATTATGTCCTTTATTATAGTTTCCAGATCTCTGTCAAAATTTTCAATCTTGTCCTTTATTACTTTGAATATTAAACATAGTTACGTTATAGTCTGTGTTTGAGAATTCTAATATCTAGGGCCCATCTAAATCTGTTCTTTTATCTGTTGTTTCTCTTGGTATCATTCATGTTTTTTCTTATCTCCATGTGTGCTCGGCTATTTTTTACTATGTGCTACATGTTGTGTCTGGAAAATTATCTGTAGAATTATTTTGAGACCTAGGGTATTATCTTCCTCTAAAGAGGATTTATATTTACTTGTTACAAGTTAATAGGGACACTAGCAATCCCTACTTCCCTTAATCCAGTTTTAAGTACTAATATCAATCATTCAAAGCTAGGCTGAAAAAGCCCAAAGTTCACTTTTTCTCCTAATGTGAAACCTTGAAGATTTCAACCCAAAGGGGCAGTGGTGAGAGGGAGCAGCCAACCATTTTTATAGTTGAATTCCAAACTTTGTTCCCTTAGTCCTTTCAGATTGTTAGAAGTGCTCTCAACGACCATGTCCAGATTCCACAAACACTTTAAGAGCCAGGATCACCTTTCTGGATTTCCTTCTTCTCTTGGATCTTCGACCAGTAGTTGTTCACTCCCTGTCTTTTTTATGTCTCCAAATGATTTTTTAAAATATATTTTGTTTAGCTTTCCTAGTTATCCTCAGCAGGAGGGCTGATCTGAATTACCTCATCTATAATTATTGATATTGGAAACTTTCAAATTTTTAAAAAATGTCCTTTACTTTGAGATTGTTCTCTTTCTAGATTTCTTTTGGCATTAAAGTGCTTTTCCTTATATGAAGTGATGATCAAAGTGAATGAAAGTTTTATTTTTGTGTGCTCTGTTTTTAATATATTATTTGACAGAAAATAATATCAATATTATAAAAGACTTCAAAATTATTTTAAAGTTTTAATAATTCATAAGATGATTTCTAAGTCCTAGGACCACTGCACTGTTATAACAAACCTATAGGGTAAGTACTATCATTGTTCCCATTTTATAAACGAAGAGACTGGTTCATAGAAATTTCATACTATGACTTGCTCAAGATAGTACAGTTAGTAACAACTGAGTCAGATTTCAAGTCCAGGCTTAATCTTTCTCTAGAGACTGAGGAGTAATTTAAAAATGTTTTAATTCTCTATTGTGATTAAATATACATAAAATTTATCATTTTAAGTGTAAAGTTCTGTGCCATTGAGTACATTCACATTGTTGTACATTCACATCACTGCCATCCATCTCTAGAACTCTTCCTCTTCGCCAGTGGAAACTCTGTATCCATCAAACACTAACTCTCCATTCTTATCTCTCATTCTACTTTCTGTTGTTATAAACTTGACTACTCTCAGTACCTCATATAAGTAGAATCATACCGTCTTTGTCATCTTGTGACTGGCTTATTTTTATTAGTCATATGTCATCAAGGTTCATCCATGCTGTAGCATGTGTCAGAACGTCCTTGCTTTTTAAGGCTCAATAACATTCCCTTCTATGTGTATACCACACTTTGTTCATTCATTTGCCAGTTGATGGACACTTGGGTTGCCTCACCTTAAATTTTTTATTTGCAATTTATTTTATTTGCAAACTTTAGTATGTTCATTCATCCATTGATGCATCCATTCAACAAATATTCATGAGTTCTTATTGTAAGCTCGGGAGTGTACAGCTGCAGTAAGATAAACAAGGTTCTTGCTCTTACACGGCTTTTATACTAGTGGGGAAAGAAGATAATAGACAAAATATATGTATAAATAACCAATAACAACATATAAATAACCAAAAAAAGTCAGTATAAGTGATATACATAGAATTAAGATAGGGTGATGTGATAGAAGTGAGTTGGAGACTATTTTATTTTTACAGGGTGCTCAGGGAAGATATCCCTGAGAAGGTAATACTAAATGTAAAACAGGAGCCAATGGGCAAAGAGTATTCAAGGCAGAGAAACAGCAAGTACACAGGCCTTAAAGAAAAAAAATAAGCTTGTGTGTTCAAGAAAAAAACAAAGTCCTGTGCTTGAGTCCCAGTGGATGAGAGGAAGAATGGTGAGGAATGAAGCAGGAATGGTAGGCAGTGCTTTTTAAGATGGGATAGGAAGTTTTTATTTTTTTCTCAGTAGGATAGAGTAGTAGACATGTGGGTGTCCCATTCATATCTTCTCAGCATTCACATCTAAACACAAAAGTCGTTTACTGTGATTATCTGCCTAAGGACTGTATGCAGGGCATGCCAAAAGTTCTGGGGATCAATGCCCCAGGAACCTTCTCTCTGGTGGGGCCCTGGTGGATAAGTGCCACCACCATTGCTGGATAGATCCAGGGAGTTGGTGGATAAACACCCTATCATGTACCTTGGCTGGGATAACTGAGACATGACCTCACTGTCTTTCAGAGTTCCTCAGCGGACTGGAGCTTAAGTTGTAGCTCCTTATTTAATAACACATCTTTTGTTGGCATCTATGTCTCACATCTCCGCTCCCTTACAGGCCTTTCCTGGGATCATCTCCCACAAAAACAATTTACACTAAAAATCCTTATCTAACAATCTGCTTTTGAGAGAACTCAAACCAAAATAGGAAGCCATCACAGGAAATCCAATTTAATTTTTTTTAATGTTTATTTTTGAGAGAAGAGAGAGAAAGAGACAGAGTGTGAGCAGGCAAGGGGTAGAGAGAGAGAGGGAGACACAATCCGAAGCAGGCTCCAGGCTTTGAGCTGTCAGCACAGAGCCCAATGCGGGGCTTGAACTCACGAACTGCAAGATCATGACCTGAGCCAAAGTCGGATGCTTAACCGACTGAGCTACCCAGGCGCCCCTCCAATTTAAATTTTTCAAAAATCACTCAGGAAGTTCTGGCTTCTGGTAAGGATGGATTAGTTTATATTGGACTATTCCTCTTATCAATAATTATAAACCCTGGACAAAACAAAAACAGTAACAGTTCAAAGGCACTAGAGAGCAAACCCAAAGCCAGTAGCAACAGGAAGGAATAGACTCTAATAAAAGATAGGAACTGAAATGGATGAAATCTACTTTTATATAGATTTTCACTTGAGGGCACTCCTCAGTCTGCCTGGTACAGGATAGATGGAGCTCAAATATAAAGTGTCAGTTTTGTGAGGCTGAAGAGTCAGAGCTCTCATAGCAGCTGCAAATTGAAGGGAACTGTGAGTCTAGGGGGAGGGGGTGCAGCTCAAATTTTCCATACAAATTATCCTCAAATCTTTGACCACCCCCTGAGCTATGCATGCATGGGAAAGACTACAGGAGTCCAGTGGAAGGTAAAACTGGAGGACTAAAAAACTGGATCCGGGTGGGGGATCCAGAATTTGGATTTCATGTCCCAGCAAGTTACAGGGAGTTGGTAAACACTCTGAGCTTTCCATTGAAGCCCCAAAGGGCCACACCTTAAGGCAAGAATCACATCTCAATACTAAAGGCTATGCTCTAAAACTAAGGGCAAAATCCAAATAAATCCACTCTAACAAAGCATAAACCAAGCCCTCACAGGATCATGGTGATTTGCTTGCTAGAATCAAACTCAATACTCTTTATAAGACAGGGGTGCCTGGGTGGCTCAGTCGGTTAAGCATCCAACTTCAGCTCGGGTCATGATCTCACATCAAGTTCTCTGCTGTAAGCACAGAGCCCGCTTCACATCCTCTGCCTCGCCTTCTCTCTGACCCCTCCCCCGCTCATGTTCTCTCTCTCAAAAATAAATAACAACACTTACAATTAAACAAAATACTCTTTATAAGACAAAAACAGACCCAGAATATCTGTGATGTATTTTGTACTTTTTGTATTTCGTCAAACAAAAATTACTAGATATGTGAAAAAAGCAGGAAAATGTGATTAAGACATGAAAAGAAAGAAAAGCAGTCAATAGAGGTGACCAAATGTTAGAATTACCAGACAACAATTTTAAAATAACCCTGATAAGTAGGAACAGATAATAAAAATAAATAAAACCGACAAATAAAATGGAATTTATTGGAAAAGGTGAATATAATAGGTGAAGAAATGGAGAATTTCAGGAAAGATATGGAAACTTTAAAAAGAATCAAAAAGATGGGGCGCCTAGGTGGCTCGATCAGTTGAGCATCCGACTTCAGCTCGGGTAGTGATCTCGCAATCTGTGAGTTCAAGCCCCGCATCGAGCTCTGTGCTGACAGCTCGGAGCCTGGAGCCTGGAGCCTGCTTCGGATTCTGTGTCTCCCCCTCTCTCTGACCCTCCCCCATTCATGCTCTGTCCCTCTCTGTCTCAAAAATAAATAAACGTTTAAAAAAAATTTTTTAAAGAATCAAAAGGAATCCCTAGAACTGAAAAATACAATACTTAAAAAATTCATTGAACATTAAAAGCAAATTTGGCAATATAGAAAAAAGAATTTATGAACTTGCTGACAGGTTAATAGAAATTACACAAACTGAGTAACAGAGAAAAAAGATTGGAAAAAAATAGAGCCTTAATCACCCCTGGGAAAGTATCAACTGGCCTAATATGTAATTGAAACCCCAAAAAGTGAGAAAAGAGAACTAGGTAGAAAAAATACTTGAAGAAACATTGGCCAAAATTCTTCCTTATTTGATCAAGGATCGAAGACACTAAGGAAGCCCCAGGCAGAATAAAGTTGAGGAAAGCCACACCTAGGCACATCAAAGTAAAACTCCTGACAACCAAAGATAATGATAATATCTGAAAAGAAGTCAGAGAAAAAAATGTATTTCATATATGAGGACATCCATACAAATGGCAGTAGATTGCTCATAGGAAACAGTCTTTTCAGAAAACAGTGAAATATAATTTTAAGATGTTGGACAGGGAAAAAAAAAACACCTGTCAATCTAAAATTCTATCTCTAGAGAAACTACCCCTTAAAAATTATAGTAACATCTGGGTGCCTACATGGCTCAGTTGGTTAAGCGTCCAACTTTGGCTCAGGTCATGATCTGGCAGCTCATGAGTTTGAGCCCGGTGTCGAGCTCTATGTTGACAGCTCAGAGCCTGGAGCCTGCTTTGGGTTCTGTGTCTCCCTCTCTCTCTGCCCCTCCCCCACTCATGCTCCATCTCTCTGTCTCTCTGTTTCTCTCTCAAAAATAAACATTTAAAAATATTAAAAAAAAATTATAGTAACATCAAGACATTTTCAGGTAAAGGAAAACTAAGAGAACTCATCACCAGCAAAACTGCACTATAACCAAAATGATGGGGCACCTGGGTGTCTCAGTCAGTTGAGCATCTGACTTCAGCTCAGGTCATGATCTCACAGTTCATGGGTTTGAGCCCCACATCAGGCTCTGTGCTGACAGCTCAGAGCCTGGAGCCTGCTTCGGATTCTGTGTCTCCCTCTTTCTCTGCCTCTCCGCTGCTCATGCTTGTCTCTCTCTGTCTGTCTGTCTCTCTCTCTCTCTCTCTCAAAACTAAATAAACATTTAAAAATTAAAAAAAAACGAAATGCTAAAGGAATTCTTTGAGATGGGAAATGATACAAAATGTAAATATTGATCTATATGACAGAATGAAAAGCACTGGAAATGGTAATTATATGGGTAAAGAGAAAATACTATTTTTATTCCTTTTCTTAAGTACCTTAACAATCGACTAAAGTAAAAGTAACAAGGATTTAGTGTATAGTTTACAACTTATGTAAAAGAAAAGTAGAAGAAAATAATTGCACAAGGATGGGAGGAGGTAAATGAAATCAAGTTGTGTTGCAAGTTTCTTATATGCAAAGTCATAAAATATTAAGGAAGATTGTGATTAAGATAAAGATGCATATTATAGTCCCTGGAACAACCATTAAAAGAATAAAACAATACCGGCTAAAAATTCAATATAAGAAACAGAATGGAATACTAAAAATTTTTTTTGGTTAACCTGAAAGAAGGCAGAAAATTAGAAACCAAGAAACAAACAAACAAACAAAAAACCAGAGAGAACAAATAGAAAACAAATAGCAAGATTACAGATTTGAACACAATCATATCAATAATTACATTAACTATAAATGGACTAACTACTCCAATTAAGAGTCGGAGATTGTCAGACCCAACTTTATGCTGTTTACAAGAGACACACACTAAATATATAGGCACAAACATGGTGAAAGAAGAGGGATGAAAAAGATACAAAAACTGACCATGTTGACATCAGATAAAGCATACTTCAACACAAAGAGAATTACCAGAGATAAAAGAGAGACATTTCACAATGATTAAAGAGAATATAACCATCCTAACTGTTTATACCTAATAATGGGGCTTCAAAACACATAAAGCAAAAACTGACAGAATTAAAGGCAGAAATAGATAAATAACCATAAATAATTATGGTTAGAGAGTGTAACACTCCTCTCTGTGATTGATAGCACAAGAAGACAAAATGTCAGAAAGTATATAGATTTCAACATTATTAAACAACTGGTCTAATTAGCATTTATGGAGCACTGAACAACTGCAGAAAACACATTCTCTTCAAGTGCACATGGACCATTCACCACGACAGACCAAATACTATGACCCAAACTTGAAATGCAACTAGACATTGTTATTCTTAAAAAGTCTCCTGCCACCCTGCTTTACTGCTTCTCACTATTGCTTTGCAGTTGCCAACCCCTCTCTTCTTCATCCTTCTTTTCTCTCTTTCTGTTCCTTTATTATGCTAATCAAGTTGACTGTCAATGTTTATTCCCTTAATTTTGCTAACTCATGTTCTCAGAATCTTATCTTCTGCCTGGAGAGACTCAAAGACATTTCCTACCTGCGGGAAATTTTTGTTCCCTACCGTTGTTTGATTTTTCACCCAACTGTCAATTAAACTGAATTTTACCAGCAGTTTGCTCCACGTCAAGAGTTCTGGCCATAAGATGGCTCTTTGGGGGACTTCATGGTGATCTGAGGTCCTCTTACTCTCTCTCCCTACCTATGGGTATACACCACGGCTGAGATGGGAAGACACATTCAGTAGACACACCAGAGTACATTCAGCTCATAATCTGCTTTCCTATGTTGCTGCTTTGAAATTGTCTTATTTCAGGCAGGGGTGAGTTTCCCAGTGGCGGTCATCCATGCTGTGATGATGTGCTTCCCCAGAAGAGGGAAGTGGCTGATTCCCAGGAACCAGCAGTAGCAGACAGGCTTGGCTCCTAGAACAGACAGCATGGCTCCTCATAGGCGGAGTGGGAAGCAGAGAGGCCAAGCCACAAACAGGAGCAGCCTCAGCAGACACTGGGCACTCACAAAACCAAAGACCAGGCCTCCCACAGCCACACCATGCACAGGCTTCCTCACTCAGGGCAGCCCAAGTGGGGAGCAGAACCACCAGCAGAATCTTCTACAGACAAGATGTAGTGTGAGAACCATGACCCACCCACTCTAGGGAATTCAGACTGGCAAAGAAATAGCTTTTCCTAAGTGAACAACATGCCAGTCCTCTGAAGACAAGAGACTTCAATACATCTTCCCTTGAAAAAATGAAAAAAAAATTTTTTATTATTTTTTTAATGTTTATTTATTTTTGAGACAGAGAGAGACAGAGCATGAGCGGAGGAGGGGTAGAGAGAGAAGGAGACACAGAATCCGAAGCAGGCTCCAGGCTCTGAGCTGTCAGCACAGAGCCCAACATGGGGCTCGAACTCACGAGCTGTGAGATCATGACCTGAGCCGAAGTCAGACGCTTAACCGACTGAGCCACCCAGCCGCCCCAAAAAATGAAAAATTTTTAATGCAGGCTAAGAAAAATAGCAATTCCTTTATGATTTCTAGGCACTTTTCTACATGTTTGTACATATACTATTTCTAATTCTCACAATAATCCTGCAACTCTATGTGAGGCATTTTTTATTTTCATTTTACAGATTAGGAATTGAGGTCTGGAGAGATTAAGAAACTCAACCAAAGAACACACCAGGGACATGGTGGAAAAAGAGTTAAAAATGAAGATACAAATAGTTCTAAAGCCCATACCACACTGCTTTTTCAAGAATTCCCTTAGAACCAACAAAGATTCATTAAACACCCACATCTATAATCCTAAAAGAAACTAACTGCTTCTGGCCACTTGCAGAACCTCCCAACTTCACTGATACTCTTGCCTTTGTTCTCATCCCTTCCAACTCTCTGTTGTCTCTTGGCCAAGTGGCTTCTGGATACAATCTTGTCCTTCTGGCCCTTGGCTTGTCCAGTTTAATACCTCCCACTGAAAAACATGAGATTTATTTTTCTAGGCTCCAACTTCTGATATTCTGCTAAGGTCTTCCTTTGCACTTCTGGTTTCTGGTCAGAAGACCAGGCCTAGGCCCAGTGGGATTTGTAGGACTGTGATAATTGACAATCATCAAGCCCAGTGAAAAATTTAGCCCCTCCCACTTCTGGAACACACAAAGGAAATGGTCTCACAAAGGCCACCCATTAGAAACCCAGTACTACTAGAGTTACCTTTTCTTTCTTAAACAAATTTTATTCTTTAGAGCAATTTTAGGTTCACAGCAAAATTAAAAAGGAAGGTACAGAGATTCTTCTATATACTCCCTTCCTCTACACATGCATAGCCTCCTACACTATCAACATTCCCCAACAGAGTGGCACATTCACAACTGATGAACCAATATTGACACATCATTATCATTCAAATTCTACAGTTTACATTGGGGTTCCAGTGTTAGCTTTTTAAAAAATAAAACTAAGGGCATCTGGGTGGCTTGGTCAGTTAATAGTCCGACTCTTGATTTCAGCTCAGGTCATGATCTCACGGTCTGTGGGATCAAGCCTGTGTCAGGCTCTGCATTAATAGCACGAAGACTGCTTGGGATTCTCTCTCCCCCTCTCTCTGTTCCTCCCCCATTTGTGCTCTCTCTCTCTCTCTCTCTCAAAAATAAACAAAAAAAATGTTAAAAAATTAAAAACCAAACAAATTTCATTATGTTATTCTCTTCCTTAAAAACTTCTGTTGGACCTCTGTTACCAAAGTCCACATATCTCAGGGGACAGATCATCAGGATCAAACCAACTTTTCCAGCCTCATCTCTACATTCCCATCATACTGAATTTCCCATATTTCTCCAAGTAAGCATGACCTTTTATATCTCCATGCATCTGTACTCATTGCTTCTTCTGCCAAGAAAACCCTTTCCCCACACCTATAGAATTCTAAGCCTAGCCAATTTTTTCTCAGAGCTCCCATGGCTTTTTTGCATATATCCCCATAACAGTGGTTCAGTGAAATCCAATTCAGTAAATACTTCATGAGTAACCACATTCTGGGCAAAGAGCTAGGCATTGGAGCCATAAAGATGAGATAGCCAGTGTGTCTGTTCTCAAGATGTTCCTAGCCCAGTGAAGGCAATAACACCAATGCCATCATCACAAACACATCTATCAAGAAGCGTAATACAATTTACGGAAAAGTTAATACACAAAGAGGAGAAAGGTCAATTCAGTCTGGGGAAGTCAGGGAAACCATTACTGAGGTAGATGACATGAGCACAACTGGATGAGTATGAATCTGTGGATGAATGGGGTAAGGAGTGAAATCCCACAAGAATAATTCTTGTATAAAGTCAACAAGGTAAACATGCTTGTATCTTTAAGCATTTCTTGAGGAGAAATGAAATTGGGACTATTTCATCTACGGAATCCATAACAGAATTCTGTACCAGATATATATTCAGAATAAACAGAACCAAAACTTATTATGTAAATTATAAAATGAGATACAATAGTTCTTTAATAAGTGATAATCACAACCTGATCTTTTGAGATTGTACATCACAACTACTATTTAGACCAAAAAAAAATCACAAATTAATTCCACAAATCAGAACACAGCATTGCCACAAAGATCAGAATTCAGTAAGCCACCTGAGGTGGTTGTTGATGTAGCACATGAAAATCAACTGGATTGGACCAATTTGAAAAATAAATTAATCAATTTATAAGAATGTATTTGTTGCCAAAAAAAGAAAATATGCACCTGGAAGATAGTTTTGATCAAATCATCAGAAAGATGAAAATTAGAAATTTTTAAAGTTGTGTCTTGCCTCCAACTGACTTTCACTCAGGCTTTACTACCCCTATAGTTTCCCCAGCTATGCAGTTGGGAGTTTATCACCAAGCACAGAGAATAATTTGGAGCCAGAACTAGGCTTGGAGTGTGTCCTGATGAAGATGGAAAGGACAGGTGCTTAAACAACTAAATTAAAATGATTTCTCAACAGAAATGGCTCTGAGATTTCTCTAGATGAGTGAATTGGTGACAATAGTTAGAAGGGTGAGCTGGGAGCTTTTCTCAGGAGCCCTATTTTTGTTTAAATTGTTTATTTGGAATACTTTTGTGAAGGTTTATAGAGCTGATGGGAAGACCAAAGCCCCCACAAGCCACATCAGGCACCACTACTATTTATCAGTCACCACCCTGATTTTCAAAGGAGTGGTCTACAGCGCTGTTTCTCCTTCCCTCTCGTTGAAGCCAATTTCTACTCCCTCTACTGAGGCAATTTTCTCAAAGGTCACCAACAGCCTCTATTGGAGACACACACACACACACACACACACACACACACACACACACAAAGGGCTTTTCAAGTTTTGTTCTCTTCAGCTTCTCCATAAAATTTATATCCTGACCATAGAATTTATAACTTTCCTGAAATCCTGCTCACACTGCAAACCTTGGTTTCCAAGGAAATATGTTGTGCTAATTATTTTTCTCCGTCCCTTCCCAATTCTTATTCTCCATTCTCCACCCCATCCCTTACAGATACATGAGAGTTTCTCAAAATTAGGCTTGACCTATTATTCGTTCACTTCAATACTTCAATATCTCTTTTGAGATCCACCTATGTTGAAGACTTTAATAATCACCTTCACACAAAGGACACTAAAAGCCTTCACACTTCAGTTTTAAAGATCCAAAAGAACTTTCTTTTTATTTCTTGTCATATTTCATTGTCTAGGATTTCTAGCCCAGTGCTAGTAGTAGGGCTGATATGTGCATCCTTGCTTATTCCGAACTGTAGTGCAAAGATTTCTAACATTTTATCATTTAGTATTATTAGTATAGGTTTCTAGCAGATACCCTTTATCATATTGAGGGAGTTAGTTGCTATCCCTATTTTGCTAAAAGTTTTATGTTTCTGTGCTGCTTTTGGGCATTTTTGCCTTTTTCCCTTTTTGTAATGGTAAATTACACATAAAATTTTCCTTGGTGATAATTAAGTACATTTGCAGTGTTCTACAACCATCACCACTATCTAGTTCCAGAACATTTTCATCACCCAAAAGAAATTTATGCCCATTAAACAGTTGCTCCCCATTCCTCCCTTCCCCTGACAATCATTAATCTGCTTTATGTGTCTGTAGCTTTGCAGATTCTAGATATTTTGTAAACGGAATCATACAATACATAGCTTTTTGTACATAATGTTAACGTTCATACATGGGGTAGCATATACCAGTACTTCTTTTTTTTAATTTTTTTAAATGATTTTATTTATTTTTGAGACAGAGAGAGACAGAGCTTGAGCAGGGGAGGGGCAGAAAGAGAGGGAGACACAGAATCTGAAGCAGGCTCCAGGCTCTGAGCTGTCAGCACAAAGCCCGACGCAGGGCTCAAACTCATGGACTGTGAGATCATGACCAGAGCTGAAGTTGGACGCTTAACTGACTGAGCCACCCAGGCGCCCCTACCAGTACTTCTTTATTCAAGTAATATTTTGTTTATTCACATTTTGTCTCTTCATTTACCAGTTGATGGACATTTGGGTTGCTTCCATTTTTTAGCTATGTGAATAGTGTTGCTACAAACATTTACATACAAGTTTTTGTTTGAATACCTGTTTTCAGTTCTTTGGGGTATTTACCCAGGAATGAAATTATTGGGTCATATGCTAATTCAATGTTGAATTTACTGAGGAACTACCAAACTGGTTTCCATCTTACATTCCCATCAGCAATGTACAAGAGTTCTGATTTCTCTACAACCTTGCCAACACTTGCTCTTTTCCTTTTTTTGTTGTTGTTGTAGTTATTATTGTAACTATCCTAGTGGATATAAAATAGTATCTCATTGTGGTTTTGATTTGCATTTTCCTAATGATGAATAATGTTGAGGATCACTTCATATGCTTTTTGGTCATGTGTATAACTTCTTTGGAGAAATGTCTATTCAATCATTTGTCCATTTTTCAGTTGAGTTGCTTGCCTTTTTGTTATTCAGTTGCCAATATTACTTGTATATCCTGGGTACTACATCCTTGTCAAATGTATGATTTAAAAATATTTTCTCCCATTTTTTGGGTTGTCTTTTCACTTTTTTGATCGTGTCCTTTGATGTTTTAAAGTTGTTAACTGTTATAAAGTCCAATATATCGTTTTTGTTGTCACTTGTGCTTTTGTTATCATATCTAAGAAACCCATTGCCAAATCCAAGGTCATGGAGATTCACACTTAAGTTTTCTTCTAAGAGTTTTATGGTCTTAGCTCTTACATTTAGGTCTTTTATCCATTTTAAGTTTTTTGCTTTTTGGGTGTGGGTTTTTTGTTTGTTTGTTTGTTTTTATGGTGTGAGGTAAGAAGCAACTTTCTTCTTTTGCTTCTGGATATCCAGTTGTCCTGGCACCATTTGTTGATGAGACTATTTTTGCTGCATTGAATGGTCTTGGCAACACTGTCAACAATAAATTGATCACAGGTGTTGGATTTATTTCTGGACTCTCAATTCTATTCCATTCATCTATATTTTCCTTATGGCAGGACCATAGTGTTTTTATCACAATAGCTTTGAAATTAGGAAGTAAATTTTGAAATTGGAAAGTGTAAGTCCTCCAATGATGTTCTTTTCCAAAATTCTTCTGACTATACTAAGTACTGTGCAATTTCACATGAATTTTTGAAGAACTTTCCCATTTCTGGAAAAAAAAAAAAAGGATATTGGAATTTTGACAGTGATTGCATTGAATCTCTAGACCTCTCTGGGTAGTACTGCCCTCTTCACGATATTAAGCCTTCCAATCCATGAATACAGGGTGTCTTTCCAATTAGTTGTCTTCTCTAATTTCTTTCAGCAGTGTTTTGCAGTGTTCAGTGTATGAATCATGTATCTCTTTACTAAATTAATTTCCAAGTCTTTTATTTTGTTTGTTTTTAACTATAGGAAAAAGTGTCAATTTTATTAAATGTTTCTCTCAATCTATGATCTTATGATATTTTTTAGTTTGTTAATATAGTGAATTACACTGATAGATTTTCTAAAATTGAACCATCCTTGTAACCCTGACATAAACCTTACTTCTTCATGATATGTTATGCTTTTCATATGCTGCTGGGTGGAGGAAGGAAAAGATGGAAAGAAAGGTATCAGAGAAATGGAAACTAAAATCACAGGCATGGTGACTGATGGGATATGAGAGCTAAAAAATAAACAGGGATGATGGCTATATTTCTGGTTTGAATAACTGGGTTGACAGTAGTACCATTCACTCACATGAATGGGAATATATTTGAGAAGAAGATAAATTTTGTTGAGGACACACTGAATCTAGATGTCTTTGGGACATCCAAATGTGTTAAAAGGGTAAATACTAGGGAGTTTAGAATACTGACCCAAGATTGTTTGAAATAATGGGCCATGAACTCTGAACCGGAAAAGGAAATGAAAATGGGAGTAAGGTATAACAAACACTGTTAGTTGTTTATGCAGTATCCATTATCCCCTTCTTCCTAATAAAATGCTGATTTCATTGGGGAGGTCAAACTTAAAAAAAAGGAAAGAAAAGAAAAGTCTGCCTTGCAGCTATGGGTGGGTAGTCATTTGACACAGTCTGGCCAAAGAGACAAAAGCATCAGTTACTAGGTGGGGCTTCCAGGAAGGCTCTCAAAAAGAGCTGATGTGGAGGGTCTAAGCCCCTCTTCCAGAAAAGCACGGTTGAAATAAAACTAGTTTGCATAGTGACTCATTTGGGTAATGGAGGCTGCTTTGGTGGCCAACACATCTGAAAGGGATTTGGGGAAAGGAACCTATTTTCTACTTAATTCTTGGGTAAGGAATCTAATAAATGGGATGACTAAATACCATTGGAATCCAAAGTTCTGAAGAAACATTCTCATTTGCCAGACCCATTTATTCCTATTCCTATTAAATGCCCTCAACTCTGAAGAGGAGACTCCTTCATTATGAGGTAAGGGGCAATACACAGTGATAATTCAGACCATGGGCTTTATGAACTCAGATCTGGACTCATGTCTCAGCTCTGCAAACTCTGTAGCATTACTTAACATCTCTGAGCTTCAATTTCCTCACCAGCGAAATGGTAATAATGATAATTCCTACCTTGTAGGAGTGTTGAGGGGTAAAGAATGAAATGAAATGTGTGTAAAGTGTATGGCACAGTACTTAAATATTAGTCATTGTTTTAATAATAATTGTTATTATTATTACTTATACATCAGTTTAAGTACACTAAAGTAGCTACTGCATTTTGTTTTATTTTATTTTATTTTATTTTATTTTATTTTATTTTATTTTATTTTTAAAGAGTGATGGAATGGGGTGCCTGGGTGGTTCAGTCGGTTAAGCGTCCGACTTCAGCTCAGGTCATGATCTCATGGTTTGTGAGTTCCAGCCCAGCGTCAGGCTCTGTGCTGACAGCTCAGAGCTTGGAGCCTGCTTTGGATTCTGTGTCTCCCTCTCTCTCTGCCCCTCTCCCACTCACACTCTGCCTCTCTCTCCTTCAAAAATAAATAAACAATAAATGTGTAGATAGCTTTGGGCAGTATTGACATTTTAACAATATTTATTCTTCCAATCCATGAGCATGGAATGTTTTTCCATTTCTTTGTATCTTCTTCAATTTCCTTCACAAGCTTTCTATAGTTTTCAGCATACAGATCTTTTACATCTTTGGTTAGGTTTATTCCTAGGTATTTTATGATTCTTGGATGCTACACATTCAATGCAATCCCAATCAAAATTGCACCAGCATTCTTCTTGAAGCTAGAACAAGCAATCCTAAAATCTGTATGGAACTACAAAAGACCCCAAATAGCCAAAGTAATATTGAAGAAGAAGACCAAAGTGGGAGGCATCACAATCCCAGACTTTAGCCTCTACTACAAAGCTCTAATCATCAAGACAGCACGGTACTGGCACAAAAACAGACACATAGACAAATGGAATAGAGTAGGGACTCCAGAACTGGACCCACAAAAGTATGGCCAATTAATCTTTGACAAAGCAGGAAGAATATCCACTGGAAAAAAGTCTCTTTAACAAATGGTGCTGGGAGAACTGGACAGCAACATGCAGAAGAATGAAACTAGACCACTTTCTTACACCATTCACAAAAATAAACTCAAAATGGATAAAGGACCTGAATGTGAGACAGGAAACCATCAAGACCCTAGAGGAGAAAGCAGGAAAAACCTCTCTGACCTCAGCCGCAGCAATTTCTTCCTTGACACATCCCCAAAGGCAAGGGAATTAAAAGCAAAAATGAACTATGGGGACCTCATGAAGCTAAAAAGCTTCTGCACTGCAAAGGAAACAATCAACAAAACTAAAATTAGGCAACCAACGGAACGGGAAAAGATATTTGCAAATGACATATCGACAAAGGGCTAGTATCCAAAATCTATAAAGAACTCACCAAACTCCATACCCGAAAAACAAATAATCCAGTGAAGAAATGGGCAGAAAACATGAATAGACACTTCTCTAAAGAAGACATCCAGATGGCCAACAGGCACATGAAAAGATGCTCAACATCACTCCTCATCAGGAAAATATAAATCAAAACCACACTGAGATACCACCTCATGCCAGTCAGGGTGGCTAAAACGAACAAATCAGGAGACTATAGATGCTGGAGAGGATGTGGAGAAACGGGAACCCTCTTGCACTGCTGGTGGGAATGCAAATTGGTACAGCCACTCTGGAAAACAGTGTGGAGGTTCCTCAAAAAATTAAAAATAGATCCACCCTATGATCCAGCAATAGCACTGCTAGGAATTTACCCAAGGGATACAGAAGTGCTGATGCATAGGGGCACTTGTACCCCAATGTTTATAGCAGCATTTTCAACAATAGCCAAATTATAGAAAGAGCCTAAATGTCCATCAACTGATGAATGGATAAAGAAATTGTGGTTTATATACACAATGGAATACTACTTGGCAATGAGAAAGAATGAAATATGGCCTTTTGTAGCAACACGGATGGAGCTGGAGAGTGTTATGCTAAGTGAAATAAGTCATACAGAGAAAGACAGATACCATATGTTTTCACTCTTATGTGGATCCTGAGAAACTTAACAGAAGACCATGGGGGAGGGGAAGGAATAAAAAAGTTAGAGAGGGTGAGAGCCAAACCATAAGAGACTCTTAAAAACTGAGAATAAACTGAGGGTTGATGGGGGGGTGGGAGGGAGGAGAGGGTGGGTGATGGGCACTGAGGAGGGCACCTGTTGGGATGAGCACCGGGTGTTGTATGGAAACCAATTTGACAATAAATTTCATATTAATAAATAAATAAACATGAAAAATTTTTGTTAATAAATAAAAAAGAGTGATGGAACAACATTATTTTTTTAAGTTTATTTATTTATTTTGAGAGAGAAAGCACATAGGAGGGGCAGAGAGAGTGAGAGAGAGAATCCCAAGCAGGCTGTGCACTGTCAGCACAGAGCCCAACGTGGGGCTTGAAATCACAAACCGTGAGATCATAACCTGAGCCAAAACCTAGAGTCAAACGCTTAACTGAGCCACCCAGGCACCCCACTACTACATTTTAAAAAACAATGATGTGTTTTTGGAAAGTCCTTCATTTGGGTTACTTGAGTGGACAGCATCATTTGTCAATAATCAAGGAAGTGATTATGGCACCTAATGACTACAGAACCTCAGGGAATAAGAGTCAGGAGCTTTGGGCCAAACTGCCTTCAATGCAGAACTGGCCTCTACTAAGTGGTAAGGAAGTACAGAGCAAGTGAGCCTGATCAAGCATGGGGCCAAGCTCCATGGATGGGGAAGGGCGGAGAGAATCTCAAGGAAGATAAGGTGACCAGGCAGGGACAAAATGGCCTCTTCCACTCTCTGGGTGCTGGGGAGGCTGGCCCAACTGCCAGCTCATAGCAGCAGACAGAGGGTGGAGCCTGGCCTCCCTCAAAGACAGATTCATCCATCATCCTCAGGTGTCATTTCTGGTAGAAATAGGCTTTCCTGAGATGACTGAAAAACATACCACAAGAAACTTCAGGGTTTTAAAAGGACATGGGTTTCTTCCTTTAAGAGTCTACAGCCGAGACAACTTGAGAAGCACAGCATGGCCTGAGGATCAGCTTTTTCCAGGGGCCAGGGATATCACAGTATCCGTGACCAGGAATGGGGCTAATAATGGCAGGCTGGGGTGCAGGGGGAAGAGGAAATGCCTGAACACAGGGTTTTGCCTGGTGTAGCAGAAGATGTCAGTGCTCTGCCCAGAAGTGTTTGGATCCCAGCACCCTCTCCAGGCATACTGGCTCCCAGTATGTCTCCATTCCCAACAGCACCTGTGCCTCTTTTGATGAAGGGCTCCCCTCAAGCTATCAGAATTGCTTTCCCTGGGTACTGTGGAGAGCCAGAAGTACCTGGGAATTTATGTGTCCCTGGAGGCATCTCTTAACCAAGGATAACAGCCCTCATCAGGACAATCCAGGAATGACCTACATGTCTCAGAGCTCCCCTGAGGGGTTGATCCAAAATACCCTCTGTGGGATTTTGCTTGATAAAACACCTCTGGCTGGCTTCCTCTCCTCCCTGCCCCATTCTCTCCTCCATTCTGACTTTTCCTGGAAACACTTGTGAACAAACCATATGACAGAGATCTTCCATGTCTCAGGATTTCTGGAGAACTGCATGCCTCACAGCAATGCCTCACAGCTGATCACCAGTATACACAATAAATAAATAGAGAAACAGACATTTTGGTGTGCCCTAAACCACTTGTGTCCATTGACAAGAACGCAGGCCTGGACAGAACAGCACATGGTCAGAAGAGGAAAATCATTGTAACCTGAGGGCAGATAGGGCCAATACTTTGTCCTATCTGTGGGTAGAATTTCCTCTTCGCTTCCTTTTGTGAACGCCTCCACAAACCACAATGGGTTGGGTACAAAGTCTCTTTGACTCAGACCTGAAGGAAGTTCAATGTCAGGTCAAAAAACAAAGAAAGAGAGGGGAGAGGCCATGCCCAGAGAGGAGATCCAAGAGACATGGTGGCCACAGAGCATCACCAACCAGCCTCTGCTAGACAGCCAGGGGAGGTGGCACTGAGACCAGTGCCCCAAGGTTGGCAAATGCCCTGCCTCCTTTCAATCTCTTCTTTCTGTTTCTGCCACAGTGACCTATTTGGAATGGAGTCAGGGAAGACAGTACAGAGAAGATGACATTTCTGCTAGGTCACTGTGGTAGACAAAAAATAAATAAATAAATAACACCCCCTCCAAGATGTCCATGTCCTGTACCCAGAGCCCATGCCTATGTTTCCTTACATGGCAAAAGGGACTTCGCAGACATGATTTGGTTAAGGATCTTGAGATAGGACGTTGTCTTGGATTATCTGGGTGGCCCAATGTAATCACAAGAATCCTTTAAGAGAAACATAGGAGGATCCAAAAGAGAAATGTGAAGACAGAGGCAGAGGTCAGAATGATGTGGCCATGAGCCAAGGAATGTGGGCAGCCTCTTGAAGGAATACCTTTATTTTAGCAACATGAGACCCATTTCAGATTTCTTACCTCCAAAACTATAAGAACTGTAAATAAATTTGGTTTGTTTTTAGCCACGGACCCTGGGGTAATTTGTAATAACAACATCAAGAAACGAATGCAGTCATAAAGGATGCAAAAGAGTTTTCCAGAAAGAAGTGGGGAGGCAAGACATTTTTGAGAACAAATACAAGAGCCATGATAGGTGTGGCAGAACATGGTGGGCTGAGGATACTGTAAATTCTTCCATATGCCAGAAAACCTGGTAGTGGACACAGTTTGTTGCCCATCCAGCATCAGTTTCTCCCTAATTCTTTCTCTATAAAATGGCACTTTTGCTCAGATCCCTCCTTCTACTTCATGAAGCGTGTGCCTCAGGGGAAGCTAGCACCACTCCCTACTCAGGAATAAAAGGGGCCCAGATGCCCTGATAGTGATGCCAGCCCCACACTGGTGGCTGATTGGGGAGTGGGTATAAGCCCAGTTCCGGCCAGTGAGAGATGAAGGGGAGTCTCCTGGGAAGGGGGGCTCTGAGGCATGTTCCTCGTCTCTTCATCTTGGATACCTTCATCCAGACACATTGTTAGGTCTGGCTATGACTCCTGGAACCCCTCCAGCCATCTGCTACCCAGCTTGAGGATGAAGTCAACACACAAGGAAGAACAGAGCAGGGAGTTGAAAAGAACCTGGCCCTTGACTGGTAGCACGGATTCCTTGAAACCAACAACCTCTGGTCACCCTACAAGGTGTACTTTGTGGGTTTTGAGATGGCATCTTCCCGTTATTTGAGTCACATTTCTGTTATTTGCAGCCAAAAGCATCCTAACTGATACAGCTGCTTTTAGAAGGTTGAGGCCAGATTACGAAGGCCTTGAAGGCCACAACAAGGGATGAGAAAGGGAGCTACCTAACATCAAGGGATTAGACATTCTTAGCAGGGGAGTGTTTAGGACACTTCTAACTCGTGTTTAGGACACGTTGGTGCACAGAAGTCAGTCTGAGATGGGGGAGACTGGAAAGAAGGAGGGAAAGTTACCACAACAGTTCCCCCTGAGGCAATACACAGGTCTGAATGAAAGCAAAAGGGGTGTCTGGGGGGTGAGGCAGAGGAAGGACCAGGTTCAGGAACCATCAGAGAGCTGGGAACCTCAGTGCACATGGAGAGTAGTTGGGGATGACGACAGGAAGTCTTAAAAATATACATTACAGTAATCCCAAGAATGAAATATTTTAAATGCCTTTTAACGTCTAACTCTGTTATCAGAGGGAAGCCTTGAGTCTCCTTTTTCAATGGGGCTCAAGCTCGGAATTATAGTACGTCAAAAGAAATAGTAACTGAAGTCAACAGAGATGTTAAGAGTAAGATTAACACCTAGAAATGCTGCAGGTCCATAACCCTCCCCCAGAGAAAGGGACCAACAAAGTGCTTTTTCTGTCACCTCTTGGATGCATATGAAAACGTGTCCCAGTTTAAACACCTGGAAGGATACCAGGGTCCTTCCTCTGCTTTTTGTTCTCCAGTTTTCCATCACAGGACAACCCAAGCAGTGTCCTTGGCAATGACACTAGCACTTCTGCAGTAGCCATGCCAGGGCCACTTTTCAATTAAAAAAACCTTCATTTCAGATTTTTGCCCCAGGTCAGAGATTCCTTTCTCAGGTACAAATGTCAACATAACCAGGGAAATGGGATGATGGAAAGGAAACCCAGAGCTCACATATTCCAAGTGGCACCTGACTTTCTGGCTCTCCACTGCTAAGAAAATACCACAAGCTGTTGAGAAATGATTAATAATCCTAAAACCATAAAGTGAAGAGTGATCAACACCACCACGATTTGAAGTATGAAGAGTATCTTGTGGACAATCTGCACGTTTAACGTCATAAAAGATGTACGATGAAAGATTTCTGCTCCAGAAGCAGCTACAGGTTTGCCTTCCCCTTTAGTCTGACTCCCATTCAGCCCCTATATTTATATATGTTAATATATTACAGTTTGAGATTTTCGGGTTATATTTCACAGATGACATTTTTAATCTGCCTCAAAAATGTAAACATAGCAAGGGTGTTCTGCAGACACACTGCCTGGAGCAACTGTCAAATGGAAAATTCGGTGGAAAGTTTAGCCTGTCTCCAGTTTAACGAAGTTGAGGAATGCTACAAAAGCAGGTGTTGTCTGACACAAGCAATAATTATCTTTCACCTTGATGGATGTTAGTTTAATCTGTTCCTTACATGGTAGCTTGGTCTCAGCTGACTGAATTTAGCGCCAGAAAAGCAGATGAGAGGGTGACCGTGGCTGGTATGTGACACTATTTATAAGACCAGGCTTTGGGGGCAGTTTTGATTGATTTTCATAAGGGGATTTAACCATTTCTCCTGTTTGCCCAATAAATATTTAAATCTAGATGGATATCACAGTACTCTGTTAACATACTAACATTTTCATTAATGGATTTTTAAAGTTTCATTGAGAGGATGATTTAATTCAATGACTTTAGCAGAAAAGGGAAAAGGAGTTACTAGAACGTTCTCCTAAGACACAAACAGACCCTATGTGTTAATGCTCCGGGAGAAGTTACTCAGCTAGCAGAACTGGGATGTTAGCTGGGGGGGAGGTAGGGGAGACACCTTCCAAATGCTGAGTATAAGCAGCCTGACTCAAAAGCGTCTGAACTGGAGGGCTGAGAATTTGAGGGAGCACTCATGTATCCAGCGGTCCCAGAGAGGCCTGCCTGTGCTAAAGGAGAAGTGGCATTGCCACTGTATGACACCTTCTTTTCAAACTCCTGGCAGCGTTGTTTTTTTTTTTAAACAATTCAAGAAGATGTTAATCTTGGCAATCATTTGGACACAGTTTTGTCAAAAGGGGAAATACTCTATCACCCCCGGATGTCAGGAATACATATTGTAGATCATCTTCAGAACAAGGTCGGAGGAGCTGAGCAAATTCGATACCTGTAATAGTTAGGTTCCTCCCATGAAAGTAGGCAGGGTGCAGTGGGTAAGGCTGGGTCCCTGGGTGGCCTGGACCTTGGCTCCTTCACCTACCAGCTGGGTGGCCTTGAGCAAGGCACTTACTTTCTCTAAGCCTCAGTTTCCTCATCTTCAAATGGGGGTGATGATATTGCTTACATTACATAACCCCATGGAGGATAAGACGACAAATAAGAGACATGTATGCGTGTGCATGCTCTCTCAAAGAACTGAGAATACAGTATGGGAAGCAGAGGTGCATGAATTATTGCAGAACAAATGGGATAATGACCAATGGTAATGTGTAAACAAAGCATCTGGGAACAAGAAATGATTTATCCCAACATGAGCAGGGCCTTGAAAAATGAGTAGGATCTCAGCAGCACAGGGATGTCGGCAAGTGGGGGAGACAAGCTGCAGCAACAGAGGAGTGCAGACAGTAATCTCCCCACTGACAGAACACAGTGAGGAAACCAAGCGAGGTTTTCCTACCATATACCCCTGTGCCAAATGCAAAGCACAGGGAATAGTCAGGGCTTTTTAGAAATACTGTCCTCGTCGGCCCAGATTAGGCTGTTTCAATAAGCCCAGAGCAGAGCCATCAGTTCAATGCGTACGAATAAACCATGAGCTGTACACAAGCCAGTGTCTTCTCTGGGCCCAGCCCCAGGATCAGAGGCCACAGGGACCAAAGAGCTGGAGAGAGAGCTGGCAGGAAGTAGACCCTGTGTGCACGGTACTCAGACGCCCCTTGTTTTAACAGTTACAGACGTACTCCAAACTGCCCAGGCTTTTCCCTTGATTTCATTCCCAACTACTCCCTCCAGGAGTTCCATCTGGGAAACTCTCTCCGGCAATATTGGCTAACACTTACTGAGCTCCTATTATGTGCCAGGCACTGTTCTAGGCTCTCCACACTCTGGCGGTAGGTACTACTGTTATGCCCTTTACGGAGAGGCAGACACTCATATTAGGTCAGCCTATCTATAGAAAGCACAGCCCAGCAGCTTCTTGCTGTGCCTCACTGCCCTGTGATTGCTTCGGTTACTATTACCCTGACTCCCCCAGAATGCTAACCAGGCCGCCACTGGGCTCCTGTGGACCACCTAACAGGATCTTCTCCTGTTACCTGGGGTTCCTGCAGCAGAGGTGTTGGGTTCCCAGTGACAGCTCTTGCTTTAGCACCAAGCCCTTTTCCAGAGCACCCTTTGGTGAGGGGTTTGGGAGGGGAGTGGGCATGGGAATGCAGCCAACGTGTACCTGGATTCTTCTTAGCCCTGCTGCGTAATCTGTCCCCTCCAAACTTCCTAATTCCACGTGACCTTCCCACCAGGGATTTCACAGTCCTCTCTCAAGCCTGACCCCCTTTGGGGAATCCCTTCCCAGGCTATCAGACAGAACTTCATGTGTCCAAACCTAAACTGCGAGCAAGTTCAAGTGTGCCCTCCAGGTCCCAATAAATAAGATGAGACTGGGCCTTCAGTTCAGTATTCCTAAATGGTCCATGAAAGAAGAGGAGTTTCTGTAACATTCTGTGATAAGAGACCCTTTTGCCCAGAGCATACAGAAGGCTTCCGAAGATGGTGATCTCTACCCCAGCCTCATATTCCATGTAGAAATAGCCACATGGTGGGGCAACTGGGTGGCTCAGTCAGTTGAGCATCTGACTTCACCTCAGGTCATGATCTCATGGTTCATGAGTTTGAGCCCTGCGTCAGGCTCTGTACCAACAGCTTGGAGCCTAGAGCCTGGAGCCTGCTTTGGATTCTGTTTCTCCCTCTCTGCCCCCCCCCCCCTCGTGCCCCCCCCTCTCTCTCCCCCCCCCCGCCCTCTCCCCCAAAAAAAAAAAATTCAAAAAAAAAAAAAAAAAAAAAAGAAATACCACACATCTGTAATTCTGAGGTCTTCCTAGAGGCCCAGGTCTGTGCTGATGTCCCTGGCAGGAGACAAAGAAAGCCCTACCTCACTGTATCTGCCTACTACCTTACCTACCCATGCACACCCAGGATGCACCCAGGATGGCTATTCTGCTCCAGAGCCAGAGCCAGATGGCCCAGTATGATCAGGAAATATTAATATATAATGACTAAGTCAGCTATGCTTGCCAACAAGCTCATGACAATATTAAAACTTCAGTGTTCTGAATGTAATAATATCCACCATTTATTGGGCATTGTCCATCCAAGCAGTTTATAGAGTCTAATCCATTAATTCTCTCAATAGCAATAATATGCGGGTATTACTCTATCCATTCAGAAATACATACATATATACATACATACATACATACATACATACATACATAAAAGGTTTAGAGAGGGAAAATCACTTCATCCAAGTTGCACAACCAGCTGGCGGCAGAGTCAGAATTTAAACATGCACAGTCTAACTCAGAGGTGAGCTCTCGTCTGGCATGCTCTAGTCTCTCTTTAACAGACATGAAAGTTAATGGCATGGGTTTGTTAATGAGCTTCAGACCTGTTGGTAAATTCAGGGGCATGAATCCTAGTGTAAGAACTAGATTTTTCATTTGTGCTTTCCTGGGAAAAGCCTTCTTATCCACTCACCCTCCATGAGCGATAATATGTGTTTTTCCTCTCTGATCCACACCCTCCAATGTCCATGGTCTGGTGACCTTGACTTCCTAACAGCCCTATCAGCTTCCTTCCTTCCAAACCACTTGGCACCATGGGGGTGAGGCAGAAGATGCATACCCCTGTAGTTCTCCTCATCCTTAATATGAAAGGATTAAGGTTTGTAGGAAACAGTGAACGACCCCTATCCCCTTCTCATTTTTGTTATTTAATATAGTCAAGTTCCAGTTATTGTCTCAGTTCTATTTGCTGCTTTCTTTTCCTCTTCCATCCCTAACTGGGTAGAGGCCCCTTGTCTGTTCTATTCCCAAGTTCAGTCCTGAGACATCTATTCCTCCCTAAGCCAAAGCTTTCAAACCACAAAGCCAAGAGCTGGCAGAGTCTGAAGAAGGGCCCAGGGCAGTCTAGCTGCAGATCTCACAACCAAAGAAGGCGTCTTCTCCACCAAATAGCCCCAGGAAAGACGGTTCTGGTCTCCCTAGATGGGGCCAGGAGAAGCTACGGGCCCATGGCAATCCCTTCACCCACTCTTGGGGAAGGAGGCAGACAGCAGGGCTAGGAAGGGTGAGGGGTGGCATTTTAGGAACCCTCTGCCCGGGTCAGCAGACAACCTGCAGACCCAAATTCCAGACGTGGAAGTTCAAAGAGCTTCACGGGCCCCACCCATGTCAGCTCAGCCAAAGCCACAGAACCAGAGTGATGCTAGCCCACAGCTGGAGTAAAGTGATAGTTTTGGGGAATCAAAGGCTCAGAAGAAATGACATGATCAGACCTTAGTGAAATGTTGTCTGCAGTCAGGCAGTAGGAGTTTATCCTATCCCACTGTGGCCACAGTGCACCGGCCATGAGGACTATGAATGCTTCTCCAGCTCTGGGGCTTCCCAAACCCTGGAGGAAAGCAGCCCTCATAGATAGTGACTATAAGGTCCTTCCCTGGATTCCCTCGTTTCTTCTCTAGTCTCTTTCTTCCCTCCACCCTCATGAATAACTGGGCCTTTTCTACCAATCTGGTCCTCCCTCTGGGCCTTGGTTCCATTTGGAGGGGTAAAGCAGATCCTTGCGGTCCTCCAGACTCCTAGAGGGCACCAGATCTTTCATGCTGTCCACAGTAAACCTTTACAATAGAGACAAATGCTTACTTGGTAATAGTGGCCACAACTCTGATGCACTGTCCTCCTCACAGAGCCTCCTTTTCCTAGAAAGGGTGAGAAGAGAAAGGGTAGAAAGAGATGAAGGGAGAAGAACAACCCAACCTGCCATTCACTTATCACCCTAGCAACTACTCAAATGCTAAGTATCTTAATCTTTCCAGAAAAAGTGCCCAACATGGTGCTTGACACCTACTAAACACTCAATGAATGTGTTGAACTGAATTAAAATTCACACATTCAATTTCTAAATTTAAAGTCCCCAGAACCTAAGGAGAACCAAGAAGGCAAGCACTCTGAATGTACATCAGGAACTTATATAGAGCACGAACCACATTGTGACAAGTCCAGTGTAATGGCCCAGAAAAAAAATACAGATTTTCAAGAAAATGGCAAAGCTCATCAGTAATCCACAGACCTGGTGGGTCTCTCTTTCATGACCTCTTCCAGCTCATCAGGAAAGCTGGATTCCTGAAGATTTCACTCCTGGGCCAAACTCAAGTAGGTCAGATGCAGGTAGCTTTCCTTCTAGGAAGGCTTTCCTTCTAGGAAGGCTCTCCTTGGTTATAATCCAGGGACAAACCTATGGTCAGACCCAGGGACAAACCCAAACCCAAAAAGTCTAGAGTAGGAAAAGAGGGAGAGGAACACACACTAAATCCAGTGAAGCTATACTAGGAGAACAATGAAAATTTAAATGTGTCTGAGTGTATTCACGCATACATACACAAACACACACATATATATACACACAGAGAGTGAGTGAATCCCAGCATCCTGGAAGTTTACTTTGACAACTATAAGAAATAGACAAACAGAAATGAAAATTGACCCAGGTGTTTGCCATGAGTTTTTGCAACTCAACATTTAGTTGGCTTAATCATGTATTTTCGAATGCTTAATACATTCCCATTCTAGGGCTGGAGACGCAAAGATGAACATAACATTATCTATGCCCTTGAAGATCTTAAGACTTGCGGGGTGCCTGGGTGGCTCAGTCGGTTGAACATCCAACTTCGGCTCAGGTCATGATCTCACAGCTTGTGAGTTCAAGCCCCACGTCAGGCTCTGTGCTGACAGCTCAGAGCCTGGAGCCTGCTTTGGATTCTGAATCTCCCTCTCTCTCTGCCCCTAACCCACTCGCATTCTGTCTTTGTCTCTCTCAAAAATAAATAAACATTGGGGCACCTGGGTGGCTCAGTTGGTTAAGCATCTGACTTTGGCTCAGATCATGATCTTGCGGCCCGTGAGTCTGAGCCCCACACTGGGCTCTGTGCTGACAGCTCAGAGCCTGGAGCCTGTTTCAGATTCTGTGTCTCGCTCTCTCTCTCTCTGACCCTCCCCTATTCATGCTCTGTCTCTGTCTCAAAAATAAATAAACGTTACAAAAAATTAATAAATATTTTAAAAAATTTAAAAAAAATCTTAAGACTTGGTAAACTATAGCTTCCCTTTCTCCGATGTCCATTTTGAGCATCTTAGAGGTTACATGGTCCTAGAAGAAGAAATTTGGTGTCAAAATCTGCCTTCATTACGGATAAACCAGCCACAGGCAGCTAACACAAGAATAAACAGATATTAGTAATCATTGATGAAACCACTTACTAGGTGCCAGCAACTATGCTAAGTGTTTTGCCATATATTATCCCCTTAGATACAACAACCATGTGCATTAGGCACTATTACTATTCAGCTTTACAGGTGAGGGAACAGAGGTGAGGGAGATGAAAAACTTGCTCAGTCATGCAATTAGTAAGTGTTAGAGAGGGGATTTGGACCTAGATCCATCTGACACCAGAGAAGCAAACTCTAAACTGCTAAACTGCATTATCTCCCAGGGTTACATAGTGGTTGCTGAGGGCATCTCACCAATCATGTCTTATTTGACTCTGGGACAGTAACTCCAACAAAGGAATGAAGAAATCACACTGAAGCAAGTATCTGAATGTCAGGAAGGATTGTAATTCCAATCAACTGACAAAGAAAGAGTCCAGAAGGCCTCCTAGATTAGGTGGGAACTAGAAGATGAGGTGAGTAGATGGAAGAGCTTGGCTGGGAAAGAGAATGACAATTTCAGTTAGTGCACATATATGGCTAGAGCAGAGAAAATGAGAGATTGGGTCAGAAGGGAAAAGTGGACAGACTAAACTAAGGACTCTTTATTGGAGACCACATGGAGCCTTTGGAAGATCATGAGCGGGAAAATGGCACACAGGAAGCTGAGGAAGCAACTGAATTGGGGGAAGGCGTTGGACAATGACAGATAGATGGGAGAGGCCAATGCCAGAGTCAGAGAAACTCTGATGGGAAATGATGGGATGGGGTAAAAAGGGGTGAGAAGACCTGAACAGCCTCCATGGACACTTTCTATCACATCTGACCTCTGGTAATGAGAAGGTCCTGAAGAAAAGAAGGGAGGGTGGAGAATGGAAGGGAGAAAGGAAGAAGGAAGGAAGCTTTAGCTGGGTTTGGAATCTGACGGGAGGAAGATGAAAGACGAAGACAACCAAATCTAAGTTCAAGTCTATGCATCTTGAACAATGGTGTTGTCCTTAACAGAAAAAAAGAAGAAAGGAAAACCAGGTTTGCTGGCTGGGGTTCATGGGGGCTGGGGTGGCAGAAGCAGAGATGAGTTTTATGTTCACATTCTTTAAGTTTAACACAACAGAACCATCACTTGCGAATATTCCACACAAGCCTACAACCTAGAAGAGATCCCAAGGCCAGACTACAAATTTGGGAGTCATCTACTTTAAGAGGATCAAATTGTTCTCTGCGCCTAAAGCAAAAAGGAAAAAAAAAAAAAAAAGAACCTGAAACCTTTCTGATTATGACCCTTTTTTCAAAGTGGGGTGGACTCTGAAGGGTAGAAGTAGTTAGTCATTGAGTGTCCATTTGACAAGTTTTGAATTTGGCACTTGCCACACATTATCTCATTTTATTGTCTTCCCCACAGCCCTGTGAGGAAGGAGTTATTTCCCCATTTCACAAGGCTCCGAGCAGTTGGCTAGATTGTACAAGATCACACAGTTTGTACATAGCAGAGCTAGGATTAGAAGTCTGGTGGGATTCCAAAATCCAGAGTTGCTTGTTGTTGTAGTCACGGAGCTAGTGGCATTAACTCACTGGTTTACTCAAAGATCAAGGTCAGAACGGTCCTCTGAACCATTAGCCAGCAAACACAGACCGACTCCAAGACCCTGGAATGTGGCTGCCAGCTTTCGAGCTTATAATGCTGGGCCATACATATCCACAGCTCCTGGGAAATTCTTCTGTCACAGACACTTTGGCACTGGTAAGAGAGCCATGGCCCATTCAACCCTTCAGATTGGAATACAACCATGTTAGCAGAAATGGCTACCTTTGATAGTAATAGCAAAGATTTTCAGAAATCCTAAGAAAGTTGAACAAAAGTATTATTCAAAAGACAAATTAATTTAAAACCCATTTATGAAATCAAGCATTCAGTTTCCCATAGGACATTGTCCAAGAAGACTCTCAGGCAGCAAAGCAGCTCTGAAGCCATTTCCTGAGAAGTGTGTAAAGAATTCCTCTTTTTTTATACATATATAAGGCATGTAAGAACTGAGATTCTTTTATGTTAATTAAAAATGCCAAGTTTGATTCTACAACACATACTTCACTCAAAGACAATCATTCTGCAAAATAGAGCCGCCAATAATTGGACCCTTCTACAGCCTGGCACCTTTCTTTCCCCTTGGGAAGGAGCCGTCTCCTAGAAATGCAGACAGCTCGTCCCCAGACACAGGGAGTCGTCACCAGCCTCTAATAACTGCTTGTCTTGCCAGGAAGACGGGCAAGCCAGGGCAAGCCCATGGCCTGCAGCATCTGTGTCCAATTCACTCTCCTCAATAAGCAAACTTTCTTCTTACCCTGAGAGTGGAGCAGATATCAGGCAGAACCATTTCATAAACTCAGACCCAGCAGAGGTCCATCTGGGATGCCACCCGCCATGCACAGTTTCTAAAAGGTTTTTATTGCAAAAGAACCCTTCACTGCAGACCTTCCTATTTCCCATAGCCCATGGCTGTCCACACCTCCCCCTGTCAAACACCCTCTCCCAAGCAGCCAGCACCCCATCCAGCCCCAGCTACTTGGGTCATGCAAACGCTGTTTCAAATGGACCTGTCCAGGAATCCTGCTTCCATGGTGGGAACTGGAAGGGGGTTTAAAAACCTAACTTTGAAGTTATGAAAAATTACTCTTGACAGTTTTTGAATGAGTAGAGTTGTCTTTGGGAGCACAGTTGGATCCACTCGTTCATCAGTGAGCTGCAGCTTTTTCCTGGGGTGTCAAGATGTTTGTTTGGTGTGTTGTTCCTGTTTGTTTTCATTGGCTTCTACACTCAAACAGGATTCCATTTTGCAAAGCAAATTCCCCAAATACAAGAAACTTTAAGAATTTTATGATTTCATTGCTAAGTGCAGCCTTTTATGAATAACTCTGGCCACCTAGTGGCTGGGTAATCTACATGATAGTAGCCTTGTTGGAGGAATGAAAGCTAAAGACAAACTTGGCAGCTTCATCCTCTTGAGGAGGAAAAGTGGTGGCCTCTCCCAGGAAATGAATCTTTCTTTGCCAGTATAAGCCAGGCTGCAGAAACATCCATCCTAGCTAGTTCATTGAGTCACATGAACTAATGGGTTCATAATGGGTTGAGGATGAGTTTTTCTTGTTACTTAGGACATTGCAGAAATCTCTTTTCTGAGTTTTTCACACACGTTCTTAAAGGCAAGGACAGTGTCTCTTGAGTGCCTAGCACTCCGTGGTAGTAGTTCCCATTCTACAGAAGAGATAACTGATGCTCAGAGCTAGTCTAACAGCTACTATGCAGTGGTGTCAAGACTCAAATACCTGCCAGTGGCCAGCTCTTACTGATTTTCTTTCCTCCCCTGGGTCAGTCCCAAGAATAAAGTCTCTGAGCTTCACCAGTCCTAACCATGTCCTGTGGGCTCTATAGCAACTTTTCCTGCTTCGTCATTCTCCTTCCCACCAGCCTTAAACCCTCTCACTTATATTAGGTGGAAGGATGAAGCTCAGGGTTGAGGTGGGAGGGAGAGGGAGGGGGAAGAGAGATACTTATAAGTAGTTGAGGGTCTGGTTCTATATATAGGTAAATATGTGTATACGTTACCATGTACTGAGTACCTACTATCTAAAAAGCATCCTACGACCTGGCATAGAGAAGGTATTCAATTAATGTTCAGTGAACAGAGATTTGAGTGAATTCACAAGCAAAGTTTTAGAAATCATATTGAATTTTTGCATTTATATCTTTGAGGGGAGTCCCAGGCACTGCTAACCAGCTCAGTGACCCTGAAGGAAATGTTCTCTATGGTACCAGTCCACTCATCTGCAAATGAGAAACTAGTCTAAGAGTGCTTTTTGGTCTTTCCTATCCAGGCATCATGGGAATCTATAACGCTGGTTTGTGAATTTCTTATCAACATGATGGGCCCCCCCATGTCTGTCAGATAGCTCTGCCATTCTTTAGCAGTCCTTGATGCTCAGTAAATACCTGTCAAGAGGCCACTATGGCAGCTGGCTCTACCCAAAAGAGTCCAGTTTCCTAGAAAGTCAGTTTCTGTCAAATGAATTCTATTTTGCTCCTGGTTTACATTGTCAGAAATTAATTTTGCTTGGGCTGCCAGGAAATAACAGCTGCAAGATATAATAAAAGCACACTCAGAATGTCAGCAATCAAAAGAAAAGCACACAGTTTTCCATTTCCAGCAATGTAACGACCTAGGTAACTGAAACACTATGGCTACCAAAAAAAAAAAAAAAAAAGTTTAAAATGCTAAACAAAATATAGAAAGTCCTCCTTTAAATAAGCAAACAAAGTTCCAAAAAATAAGAGTACCTCACCTCCCTGAGGCCAAGGTTGAAGCAAGAGACCAGAGCTCAGTGACTGCCTATGCTGGGGACACCTATGGATCTGCAGGTACTTCATAGTGAAGAACCAGACCAACTTGCAGAAAGCCAGGACTCGAGTAGCCTAGGCTCTGAGAAAAAGCTGAACTAGATGAAAACCCACCCTGCAGGGGCATACAACAAAGAAAATGGGCTGGCATAGCATAGTCCTGGCTCTGGGTAAAACTAATAATACCAAAAATAACAATAAAATTTCCCTGAGATTTTATAACCACGAATTTGACCACAGACAGAGATCTAGGGCCACAAATTATAGTACCTGCATTGCCCCCCAAAAAAGGCAAGGAAAATTTCATATAAAATAAAAATTTTAAGCAAATGAGTTCACAATCAAAAATTACATAAAACAAAAGGAAACAAGCCACCAAGAGTAAAAGTCAGAAGAAATAACCAATAACAGAACCTGATTCATAAAGACTTCAGATATTAAAATTATTAGATACAAAATATAAAATAAGAATGTTTAATGTTTTTAAGAAATAAAAGAATCAAAAACACAAATAAAAACACATCTGAAAACAAACCAATTCTAACTTCTTGGAATTAAAATATTAACATTTAAGTTTAAAATCCAATGAAAGGGTTAAACCACAGGTTTAAAAAAAAAAATCACAACTAAAGAAACCAAATAGATGTGAAGAAATTAAACAGAAGACAACACAAAAAGAAAACCAAGAAATATGAAAGAGAGGGTAAGTAAACAAAAGGTCTCACAGACATCTAATTGATATTCCAGAAGGAGGTAAAAGAGAATGTTGAGAATTTTCCCAAATTGATCCAATTCCAATCTCTTATTCAGGAATTCCAATGAATTCAAAGCAGGATGAATTCTAGACAAAGAAAGGATGTTAAAAGTAGCCAAAAAGCCAAGATAGAATTCTCAGAGGAATGAAAATTAAGCTGACAGAAGACTTCTCAACAACAATGACAGTAGTCAGGGGCACCTGGGTGGCTCAGTGGGTTAAGCTCCTGACGTCGGCCTAGGTCATGATCTCACAATTTGTGAGTTCGAGCCCCGCATCCAGCTCTGTGCTGAAAGCTCAGAGCCTGGAGCCTACTTTAGATTCTGGCTCTCCCTCTCTCCCCCTCCCCCACCCCCGCTCATGCTGTCTCTCTCTTTCAAAAACAAACAAATGTTTAAAAAAAAAAAAATGACAGTAGTCAGTAGACAGTAGAATAACATCTTCAAAGTGCCGAGAGAAAATAACTTCCAACCTAAGATCATGTACTTAGAGCAACTATCTTTCGAGAATAAGAGTAAAGACATTTTTAGGTAAACAAAAGTTGAGAAAATTCACCAAAAGACCCTCACTAAAAGTGCCTCTTTTTTTTTTAATGTTTATTCATTTTTTGAGAGAGAGACACAGGGCATAAGAGTGTCAGAGAGAGAGAGAGGGAGACACAGAATCCGAAGCAGGCTCCAGGCTCTGAGCTGTCAGCATAGAGCCCGATGCAGGACTCGAACTCACAAACTGCAAGATGGTGACCTGAGTCAAAATCAGACACTTAACCAACTAAGCCATCCAGGTGCCCTTAAAATGCTTCTTAAAGCATATTCCTCCAGGAAGAATTTACCCCAGAGGGCTATCTGAGCTACAAGAAGGCAGATGAAACACAAGGTATACATGTGAGTAACTAAATAATTCTGACTGTAGAATCACTACTAATAATGTTAACAAGAAGCACTTCACTTTCTAAAAACACAGCCATACTCCACTCTGATATTTCTCTGAATAATATTCATTCTTAAAAGAAACCAAAGTGAAAACACAGCTTTAACAAATATTTTTTGCCCTTCCCCACTTCTTTCCTCATGCCTCCTTGCCTTCAGTTTCTCCACCTTCGGGTACATGAAGTTAAAAGTTAAACTGGCCGGGGCGCCCGGGTGGCGCAGTCGGTTAAGCGTCCGACTTCAGCCAGGTCACGATCTCGCGGTCCGTGAGTTCGAGCCCCGCGTCGGGCTCCGGGCTGACGGCTCAGAGCCTGGAGCCTGTTTCCGATTCTGTGTCTCCCTCTCTCTCTGCCCCTCCCCCGTTCATGCTCTGTCTCTCTCTCTGTCCCCAAAATAAATAAAAAAAGTTGAAACAAAAAAAATTAAAAAAAAAAAAAAAAGTTAAACTGGCCACACCATATCTAAAGATAGAAGCAGTCATCAGAGTGTCAAACACCATAAAAAGATCAGCCAGGAAATATTTGGTGACCCAAGTAAGAGCAGTTTCGGTGGACTCTGCTGAGGTTGGAAGTGAGACACAGTAAGGGGAGAGGGGGAGGTAAGTAGCGGATGAGATGTTCGCAGGAGGACGAGGACAAGCACAGAGGTTCAGGGGCACCTTGCGCATCTGCAAAGAGCTCTTATATAGCCCCCACTCTAAGACTAGAGGTAATTCTGCCCAGGGTAAACCAGGATTCACTTAGCAGAAATTCAAACATCAGGAATACATGAATTGTGTGCAATCCAGAAGAATTAATATCCTTCTCTTTTAAGACTTATTTCTTCAAAGTTTGTGAAGATGATACTTTCTGAGTGCTGACTCCATACCAGTCATACAGCACTTTAGATTATTGTTTACTCCTCAAATGAACCTTATGAGGGGATCGCTATTTTTATACAATAAGGAAACCAAAGCTTGAGCAGTTAAATAATTTGCCCTAGGTCATGGAACTAGCAGCGGATCAAGTCAGGATTTAAACCCAAGCCAGACTAACTTCAGAGCTCATGCTCTCTCTCAGTTACTGAACTTTTTGCCTCCCTGAACTCTCTCCACTATAGGACTCTATTTACACTTTAAGGGCAGACCACCACGTGATAATAAAGCAACTGTGTGTGTATATATATTTAACTTATGTTACCATGTGTATATTTTACGTAATATGTTAATAACAAAAATCATCTATATTCTATTATAAATGTATGTATTACTTGTTTTATTTTATTTACTTTAATATAAGGCAATGACTTAAGGTCTTATGAACTCTGTAACCCACAGTCTGGGGCATCACTATTTTAGAACGCTCTCTGTCTTATTTGTCTTTGTCTTCTTTGTCTTTAGCACACAGCAGGTGCTTAATAAATGTTTGTTGAATGAAGTTCTATGACTTTCTCAGTAGTCTGTATATACATTCATGCTTTTGAATGGAGACTGTTTAGAGATTTAATAGATGATGCCAATAAGGTAAGGATTAAAAAAAACAAGACCAGTTTTCCAAAACATGGTCCAAAAATCTCTGACAGAGTCAGGAGAGATGGATTCCTTCTCCAGGAAAATAACTACTTAGCTATTTTACTTCTCTGCAGTGGTATAAATACTGTGGCGTAAACATTTAACAACAGTTTTAAAAAAAAAGGCCTTGATTTGTACCACTTGCTGATTTCCATGGTATAAATACTCCCGCCGTGGCTGATTTCCAGGTAACATGCCATTACTTGGTCACGGACATCTGTACTGATACCACTTTGAACAGAGCTGGAAAGAGACATGTAGTAGCCCATCATTTTCTAGTATTTCCACCCTACACATCCAATAGACACAAATAACCCCAAGAGCTTCAATTATAGAAAAACACAGTAAAATAAATAGGAAGTAACACATTTTGAGTATGTATGACCTATGTCTTTGTTACTTATTTAATGAATAATTTATTTCATTATAATTCAGCTATGCTTATATAACTTTTTAAATGGTTGTGTTGAACAACCACATTACAAAATTCCTGAAAATGTAACAACACCTCCTCACAAGCCACCATCAACACAGCCCTGCTGCCCTAGATCTCATTTTTCTCATCTACAAAATTTTCAGAATCATCCAAAGGAAACAGGTGAGGATTTTTGCAAAGATTTAAACTACAGGGATATTTACCACATTGTTATTCATAAAATCATAAACTATAAACAAACTAAGCCTCTGACAACAGAACAGCTACTACAACAACAACGGTAACGTTCCCCGAACACATACTGTGTGCCTGGCACCACAGTCTACTCGTTCCTAGCCTCCAGTTAACAAATTCACCAGCTGACCACCGATCATTCTGAAAAACATCCTGCCTGCAGCAAGCTGAACATCTGGCCTAGCTGGCCTCTCTCCCATAGACTGTTCTTGCGAGTAAGTCTGTGCTCTTCACAAGTAAGGTGTGCTTGGGGGGGCGCCTGGGGGGGCTCATTTGGGTAAGCAACCAACTCTTGATTTCAGCTCGGGTCATGAGCTCACAGTTTGTGAGTTCCAGCCCTGCATCGCCCTCTGTGCTGTCATCTTGGGATTCTCTGTTTCCCTCTCTCCACACCTCACTGCTCTTGCTCTCGCTCTTTCTCCCCGTCTCTCAAAAATAAACATTAAAAAAAAAAAAGTCCTTGTCCCCAAGCTTGCCTACTTGTTACACTGTGTGCTCTAATTAACCATTACATACTGCAAAGAAAAAAGTGTGATGACAGAGTTACTATTTCTCTGAATCTCATTTCAATGATTTGGAAAGATTGCTCAAGACAAAAAAAAAGTCTTTCAAATTAGGTGGGAGAAAAACAACTCAAAAGATGGGGGAGATCATAAATATAAGAGAGTGTACTCAGGGTACACACTTACACCAAAAAAAATTTCTTTGCTGTTTATCTGAAATTTAAATTAAACCGGGTGTCCTGTATTTCACTGGCCACTCTACTGGTGACCCCTCTACATACTCCTTATCCTAAACACCCCAAGCATCAGCTTCAACTCACAGGAAAGTGTTTTATACTTATAGTAACTTTTGTGTCCCTACAGACGCCTGTCTGCCAGGAGAAAGAAAATCATTCTCCTCCTCTAGGACAAGGTTTGGGCCTCTGCTAGTCTGAAATGAGGGACTTCCCTAAAAGACAGCCTGAGCAGCTGGCTTTGTGGGAACCAGAAGTTCCCCAGGAGGTCCACAATGCTCTTAGTGCTTGGGGGCAGTGAAAAGGCAAGGCACCGCCCATAAGATAACCTTCACCTACTTGACACTTTTGACCAGGACTAGCCTAGCTCTTAACTAGGTCTGGGAAGCAAACCCAATTTCCCACAAGACCCCCTGTGCCCTTCTAGCAGCTCATCTCATACATCCAAACCCCTTTGAAATCCCCACTCCAGGATTAAACCCATCTTCAACTACAAATGAAGTCATATACATATCCTTCAAATGAGTCCAAATTCCGCTTAAACAGGAAAATGCCCTTCCCAGGCACGTCTGCCCAGAATAGAAGGTGAGACATTGTCTAAAAGCACTAGAGCATTGCACAGAGCACACGTGTGTAAACTTTTCCCTTGTCTTAAGGACCATCTATTTGGATGATGCATTTTGACACCCCCATGAAAGGTGAGGTTGCTTTTGCAATGAGGAAATTGCCTATGATTAGGGGAAAATGTGCAAGGACAGGAATGCCTCTTTGGAGCACCTCACATGCAGTAATAGCTGCCATGAAAATGACCCCAATTTTGCCTCTTCTCACTGGGGAACAAGAGAGGAATTTAACTTCCCAGCCTTTTGAAGGGGTATCCTTGGCATTAGTTTGGGATGTAGGGGATTTCTAACTTTCAAGAAAACCTATAGGTTTTAGGCAGAGGTCGCAGGAAGGCCCAGAGCTGGAAACCACATCTTGGATTTTGGTGAATGGAGATTTAACAATGATGCTGTTTGATAGTGGAAAAACTGAAAAGGTCATAATAGGATCGCTAAAATGAATGAGGGGCCTCACGGATAGAATTCTCTGTTGCCAGTAAACAAGACTAGTTAATGATGTGGAAGACATTCAATACACAATTAGGTGAAAGGTTGCAAGGGCGCCTGGCTGGCTCAGTTGGCAGAGCGTGTAACTCTTGATCTCACAACCCTGAGTTTGAGCCCCACATTGGGTATAGAGATTACTTAAAAAATAAAACTGAAAAAAAAAAAGTTTCAAAACATGTGCAATAGTAATTCACCAACATGTGGGCAGTGGTAATCTCTGAGTGGTAGAATTACTGATTATTTTCTTTTTCACCAATATTTATTTACTTTTTTTAAAAACAATGAACATGAATTGCTCTCATAAAAAATAAATCAAAAAAATTCATCCTACACATATTAAAAGCCTTTAAACACTACAGAACCAAAAAATTGTGCTTTTAATTCAGGTAAAAACCAAGGAACCAAAGATCTATTAAAATCAAACCATGGCAAAGAAATTCAGTGGGCCTTCAAACCACTCTCCACCTAATAGAAATGATATTTTTGAAACTTTAGGTTTATAGACTCCCCATGAAGCCAAAGAGGGTATATGTAAGCTATAAAGATCACAATGATAACACAGTGAATGAACAGCTAGTACTTCCAGAACTGTTCCTTACTCTGCACCAGGTATCAGGCTAAACACTGGATTACCTCACTTAATCTCTTAGCAACCCTAACAAATAGATACTATGATTATTCCCAGTTTTCAAGCTTGAAGATGTAAAGTACCTTGCCTAAGGGCCCATAGAGAAGAAACAGGTGATTCCGACCTCTGCCCTCACGTAACGGTTTCCTCACTTTCCAAGTGCCACACCTCTGAGTGTGTCTAATAAATAATGTCTCTCAGCCATTAGGGCAGCATCCTGACCTAACTGTCACATCAAGGTCTTTTTTCTATTTTGATTATCAGAAAAGAGAAACTTTAAAGGCACAAAGAATCTTTGTACTTTCTTCAGGAGTTCTGGGTGAAAAGCTAACCCAGGTTTATGTCCTGTGCACCAGAACCAAGGTCAGCAAACATCATAAAAGGTAGAGTCTGGGGGCGCTTGGGTAGCTCAGTTGGTTGAGTGTCTGACTTCAGCTCAGGTTATGATCTCACAGTTTGTGGATTCAAGCCCCACATTGGGCTCTGTGCTGACAACTCAGAGCCTGGAGCTTGCTTCAGGTTCTGTGTCTCCCTCTCTCTGCCCATCCTCTACTCATGCTCTATGTCTGTCTGTCTGTCTGTCTCTCTCTCTCTCTCAAAAATAAATGTAAAAAAAAAAAAAAGTAGAGTCTGGTCAATCAGCTGGTTATTTGTAGAACAACCAGTTGGCCTGGATTGCTTTTTTAAATGTTCTAATCAGTTACCCCACTTCTATTCCCTACTCCTACTCCTGTACCAACCATCCCACCCAGGGAGGAAGAAAAATCAAGGTGGGTATATAATAAATATAGTCTGCACAACAGGGCAGGGAATGCAGACTAACAACCAGGTGTTTCTCTACACAACAAACAATCTTTTGATGTTTGTTTTTGTTTTGTTTTGTTTTTCTCCCTGAACGGCTGTTTGGTTATCTTGTCTTTGAAAACTATGGCAACATAGAAATATACTGGCCCTCTCTTCCTGGGGTCTGCGAGCTCCGTTCCCCATTACCTAGACAAAAGTAATACAATCTTGACCTCTAAATCTATAGGTATTTACCACCAAGACTATCAACTACGCTACTTGTGAGACTTTTAACTCGTGAAATGATCCCCACAGCCCAGATCTCACTAGCAACATGGCAGTGAGGTCTATTTAGAAAGAGCATAAACAAGGCAAAGAGGAAGCTGGTGCCTTCCCTACACAGGCCTCCTTGGCATTAATCAGGGAAAGGGTGTGTTTCAGGAGTGCCGCTTAAAGGGAGTAAGAAAACCCGAGGCTTCATTCCATAATTCTTATTCGCTACTACAGCCGTGAGGCCAGGATGTGTGTTTAAAGCCTCTTTAATTCAAAGACCTGTTATCTTTACTTGACCTTATTTCCTGTCATTGGCAAGAATCAAGCTGCTTCTATTCCCCCTAATAGCCATATAGTATAACTCTTGCTGGGAACAACCGCTGTGTGTACCTTCCTTTGTGGCAGGCCGCAATCTTGGGAAGTAATATGTCTGTTTTGAAAAGAGTCATTTACAGCCTGCTGTTTGACCTAAGGGATCCAGGAGCCCACCCTTTTCTGGCCTCATACACTGTATTTCCTTCCTGGGTTTTTCGCAGGTTTAATGCAGCACAGGTGGTGGTGTTTCCAAACCAGGTGTCTGAGGCTAAAGACATTTGCTAAAATATTCAGCTTATATCTTTCTTTTTGGCTTGGAATTTAGCACTGTGAACTGCGGAGACTTGGTGATGGCTTTACTTGATTTTTATTACATTTTTTACTGTACTTTACACGGTCTTTCCTCCCTGCAGTTTGCCAGTCCCTGGAGATGCTATAAAGTCCTTGTAGTTTACTTCCCCACACTTCTCAGTGTCCTGTCGATGCCACACACACACACACACACACTCTGCCCACTCTCCAGTTGACTGGGTATAGGCCTAGGGCTGCAACTACCTATCACTTTAAACACGGAGACATCAGAGTCCAGAGATGGTAAGGGACACCCCCACCCCAACCCACCCCCACCCATCCACCTCTGCCCTCCTCCACCCAGCCCCCTCAACTACATAGTATCATGTAGTTGATGTGACAAGGAAGGCCTGAATCCTGTCTGGTTCCCTTTGACATCATAATGGTTTCTTTAGTATAACAGAAAACCTTTTACTTCACAGTGTTAGGAGGACGAATAGAGTTGTGTTTATATCATAAGCAATGCATATTTATATATTATAGGATATAAATAAAATTTCACATTTATTTGTTTGCTTACTTAGTGTCTGTGTCCCTAACTAGACTCTAAGCTCCATGTGGGAGGGAACCAGGTAGATGGGAACCTAGAACCTTAAACAAAGGAGCTCAAAAATTTTTTAAAAGGGTTAATTTAGGGGTGCCTGGTGGCTCAGTCAGTTAAGCATCTGGCTTCAGCTCAGGTTGTGATCTCATGGTTCGTGGGTTCAAGACCTGCATCAGGCTCTGCCGACAGCTCAGAGCCTGGAAGCTGCTTTGGATTCTGTGTCTCCCTCTTTCTGCTCCTCTCCTGCTCCCACTCTGTCTGTCTGTCTCTCTCTCTCTCTCTCTCTCTCTCTCTCTGTCTCAAAAAAAACATTTTAAAAATGTTTTTAATAAATAAATAAATAAACATAAAAAATAAAAAGGGTAAATTTACAGATTTACAGATGCTAAACAGCACCATGGTGAAGAAATCATCAAAATCCAGATTGCAGAAAATATACAGGACAAACATCAGTTTCTTCAACAAATATGTTTCAGGGCCAAAAAAAAGAGGGAAGGTATCTACAGATTAAGAGAGATCCAAGGAAATGTATGAATCAGATGTGATGTGTGGCTCTAACTTGAACCAACGAAATGTTAGATTGATGAGATAATCAGGAAAATCTCAGACTGTATGGATGTTTGTTAATATCATTATTTTCTTTTAGGTGTAATAATAATACTGTGGTTGTGTTTAAGTAAGAGTACCTGTTTATTAGAAATACGCACCGAAATTTACAGCTGAGCTGACAAAAATGTCAGGAATTTTGTGCAGATAATCTGGGGTAGGAGGGGTGATTGGGAATAGAGATGAAAGAAGACTGGCCTCAAGTTGATAGTTGTTGAACCCAAAGGAAGTCTATCTGGGAGGTCCATGGGACTATTTTGCCATTTTTGTATATGTTTCAGAGTTTCTATAATAATTTAGAAGGGAGGAAAAAAGGGAGAGGAAGGGGAAAAAAGAAGGGAAGGAAGATCTCAGTCTTTGCTGTCAAACTTGGGTTCAAGCCTTGGCTCTCCCATTTGCCAGCTGTGACACAGTTACTACTAATCACCGGGTTCCTTAACTGTAATGGGATGAAAAATAGCACCTGTCTCCTAGTGAGAATCAAATAAAATATATGTAAAGTGTGTCTAATAAATAGCATGGAATAAATGGTAATTGTTGTGAAGACCAAATGTTAAACATGTTACCAGAGTATAATCGATGCTAAAAATAATTACACTTTAACAACAAAAATAACTAAATGGCAGAACCCTTAATAGACCCCATGCACTGTTCTAGATGTTAGATGTTCTGCAGTCAAAACTCATTTAATCCTCATACTTAAAGTGAATCCTCTCCAAACAAGATGTAAAAGTTTGTAGTAAAGGGGCACCTGGGTGGCTCAGTCAGTTAAGAATCCGACATCAGCTCAGGTCATGATCTCGTGGTCTCAGTTCAAGCCCTGCGTTGGGCTCTGTGCTGACAGCTCAGAGCCTGGAGTCTGCTTCAGATTCTGCATCTCCTTCTCTCTCTGCCCCTCCCCCACTCACACTCTGTCTCTCTCTGTCTCTCAAAAGTAAATAAACATTGAAAAAATAAATAAATAAAAGTTTGTAGTAAAGAGTGACACACTAAAGAGTGGCAAAAGTGATGGAAATTTATCTTTCAAGAATGAAGATGGAATGGGAGAAGATATTTGCAAACAACAGATAAAGGGTTAGTATCCAAAATCTATAAAGAACTTCTCAAACTCAACACCCAAAAAAACAAATAATCCAGTGAAGAAATGGGCAAAAGACATTAATAGACACTTCTTCAAAGAATACATCCAGATGGCCAACCGACACGTGAAAATGCTTAACATCACTCATCATCAGGGAAATACAAATCAAAACCACAATGAGATACCACCTCACACCTGTCAGAATGGCTAACATTAACAACTCAGGCAACAACAGATGTTGGTGAGGATGCGGAGAAAGATGATCTCTTTTGTCTGCTGGTGGGAATGCAAACTGGTGCAGCCACTCTGGAAAACAGTATGGAGGTTCCTCAAAAAATTGAAAATAGAATTACCCTACAACCCAGCAATTGCACTACTGGGTATTCATCCAAGGGATACAGGTATGCTGTTTTGAAGGGGCACACGCACCCCAATTTTAGAGCAGCACTATCAACAATAGCCAAAGTATAGAAAGAACCCAAATGTCCATCAATGGATGAATGGATAAAGATGTTATACACACACACACACACACACACACACACACACACACACACACACACACAATGGAGTACTACTCGGCAATCAAAAAGAACGAAATCTTGCCATTTGCAACTACGTAGATGGAACTAGAGGGTATTATGCTAAGCAAAGTTAGAGAAAGACAAATATATGACTTCACTCTTAAGAGGACTTTAAGACAGAACAGATGAGCACAAGGGAAGGGAAGCAAAACTCATATAAAAACAGGGAGGGGGACAAAACATAAGAGACTCTTAAATATGGAGAACAAACAGAGGGTTACTGGAGGGGTTGTGGGAGGGGGAATGGGCTAAATGGGTAAGGGGCATTAAGGAATTTGCCCCTGAAATCATTGTTGCATTATAAGCACTAACTTGGATGTTAAATAAATAAATAAATAAATCTAAATAAAAATAAATTGATTATATCTTACATTAGACCACATTTGGAAAATAATAGTAAATGTGCTCCAATTCATAGAACAAACAATAAATGACTAAGTTTTGAGGTTTTTGGTACAATTTTTCCTACATTACATAATAGCCTAATAGTAATATCCTTTTATTTTGTGGCATAATCATAAAAATAGTCATTCTCACAAAAATATTAGAGGACTTCATCCATTTTCTGAAGACTTTTTAAATATCTCATATTCGAATCATTAGCTTTGGAATCGTCCTGTCAATTATCTCTCCTCCAATTAATAGGTGGACAAATTCTGCCAGATTCACATTTGTTAACAGCTTTGTCTGAAATCAAGGAATTCTCCAACACCACCCTTCAGAATGCTTCATGAAGTCCTGCATCTTTGCAAAATTTATTTATGGTTTTAATTTGGATAGATGCTGATGTTAGGTTGGGTGGAGGGGTTAGAGGTATTCAAAGGGTATTAATTTTATAAATTGTTACTTATTAGAGAATTCTACTCCCCTGTGCAACCTGCCAATTGTTGGAACTAGAATACTGGATCTCTGCTGACCTCCTATGACAGTGCAAGTTTCATGAGTATCATGTATAGCCCCATACTCCTGAAAAGCATTATTAGAACTGACATTAGAATACTTCAGTCCAAAATGGTTTAGGCCTAATTATCTTTACAATTCCCCCAAATCTCTATCTCTCATTGATTTTTATGGATGTGGAAGAAACAACATTCTCCTAAACCCATCAGACGGACAAAGCTTGGAAGAGCACCAGGGGCTACCAAAGGCAACATTAAGAAGTTAAATATGTATCTTGGCCTTTTATAGCTCAGTGTTAACCAAAATTCAAACTCTTGCCACTTAACCAGAGAATTCCTTTCAATTCAATTCATGCAAATAAATAGTTCAGCTCTAACATACAAAGTAAAATGGGGAATGTCACCACAGGGGACAAAAGTATCACTGCATTTTAGCCTTACCTCCTAATATAGACATAGTCTTCACTGATTATTTTAAATAAGGTCTAATTTGGGGCGCCTGGTTGGCTCAGTTAGTTGAGCATCCGACTGCGGCTCAGGTCATGATCTCACAGTTTGTGGGTTTGAGCCCCACATTAGGCTCTGTGCTGACAGTTCAGAGCCTGGAGCCTGCTTCAGATTCTGTGTCTCCCTCTCTCTCTCTCTCTCTCTCTGCCCCTGCCCTGCTCATGCTCTCTCTCTCTCTCTCATAAATAAATAAACATTAAAAATGTTAAAAATAAATAAGTAAATAATGTCACAATGTAAAAAAAAAAATCTGAGCAGATTGGACAGAGATTGGGGGAAAGTACATAAATATAACATGAGAGATTTTACTTCCTAAACCACATAAAATCTTGCAAAGATAAACACTTTATAGCCAGCTGAGTTTATATCCATAAACATGAAAATCTGCCTATACCAATGTTGACCAAACTTGCCTGAGCACGTGGGGAATCAAGTTTGGAGCATGTTAAAAACAGATACTCAGGGGGTGCCTGGGTGGCGCAGTCGGTTAAGCGTCCGACTTCAACTCAGGTCACGATCTCACGGTCTGTGAGTTCAAGCCCCGCGTCGGGCTCTGGCCTGATGGCTAGGAGCCTGGAGCCTGCTTCCGATTCTGTGTCTCCCTCTCTCTCTCTGCCCCTCCCCCGTTCATGCTCTGTCTCTCTCTGTCTCAAAAATAAATAAACGTTAAAAAAACAAAAACCAAAACAGATACTCAGGCTCCTCCTATAGAGATTCTAACCAGTAAGTAGTTCTAGGAATAGAGCCCAGGAATTGATACGTCTTAACAAACATCCCAGGAATCCTTAGGTTCACATAAATTTAAAAAACACTGACTGAGTCAAATTAGAACTTTAAAAGCCCCTATTAAACAATGAACACAATGCCTCCAGCTGATCTCTGGAGTCAACATGGAGAGTAAACCGAAACAGGCTTTGGCATCCAGCAGATGTTAGGTTGGATCTTGACTTTGTCCCTTAGTTGCTCAGGGCCCTTGAACAAGTAGCTACCATTACCAAGCTTCTTTTTCCTTATATGTAAAATGGGTGTAACATCAACCCACAAGTTTGCTATAGAACTAAATAAGGTAAGTGTGAGAACTCTGCACTATATATGACTGTTAGTAGTCAGCGTGCTCCATTGATTCCATTCATCTTTTATATTGCTGGAAAACAGGCCCAACAAAGAATACGATAGGGCAATACAAGCTATGAGTGTTGGCATCCTTTATACGGGTCAGGTGTATACTGCCATTATCTTTCTCTGCCAGCCCCCTAACCGCTGCTTCCCATTCATCCCTCACCCCACAATCACACAGGACTTCTTCGGATGAATGAAAGTAGACACAACCCAGCTGTATTGTGCCAGTGGAGCCACCAGGGGACAGGCTGAAGAACTAATTTTCTCTTCCCCTCAAGGGGCTCATCTCCATGCTGCACTCCCGCCTTTTATTGTCACCGCTTCCCCTTCCATTACTAGCATCGGGCATTGCTTGCACTTGCAACCTCTCACTTTTCCTTCCCTCCTTTTGCTCAGAGGCCTCAGAAAACTCTTCCTCTTACCTGCCCCCAACATTCCACCTGTGTTCCATCTGGACACCAAAACCAAGCTCAACGGAGTCTGATGAACCGAAGAGCAGCTGTATGAGCTCTTCCATCAGAAGCACAGGACAGAAAAGCCATCCGTTCAAAGGTAAAGTTGGAATAAAAAGCATTGCTATCAACCTGGGATCCTTGCGCCTCTTTCTTAACCTTTAAGAAAAACTTTCTCCAATACCAACACTCATGACCAGTCACAATTGATTTCTGTTTTCATCTTTTTTTATTGCTGCTCCTGGAGGTGAGGAACCCTTGTCCAGGCTCATGCTGGAATCACCAAGGCCTGTAAATGTGAAGGTAGAGACATTCCCCCTACTCTGAATTGTTTCTTGACACTCATTCTGGTGTGTTCTTCAGAGGCGAGTAGAGAAAACCCTGTGGCTACTGGCCTGCTCAGACCCACACTGAGTTTCTCCCCTCTTCTGTCTTTCTCCCTTTTCTCTCCTCCCCATTCATTGCCTTTCCCACTTCCCAATTCAGCACCACCAGACCTGGATTAAAATTCTGGCAATATGACCTACTAGGTGCATGACATGCAGTAACTACCCTTCTGAGCCTCAGTGTTCCCATCTTTAAAATGGGAGTACTGACAGTACCAACTTCATAAGGTCACTGTGAAAATTAAATGTATTAATAAATTTAGAAAATGTGTGTGTGCATGTACGTGTGTGCACACAAGAGGATGTGTGTGCCTGTGTGTGCTGTACTCAGCTTCATGGCTGGCACAGAGTAAGCACTCAATAAATGTTAGCTCTTGCTTTTTAGTTCCTTTGTGTTTTTTACCTATGCTGGTGTGGGCTTGCCAGCAACCCTGAGAGAATATTCCTGGGCTCCTCAAGTGCCAGACTCATTCTTAATGCCAGCGATGTGTTTAAGTAGCAGCAGAGAAGGAATGAACAAGCTTTGGTGGGGGTAAGGAGCCTGCTGGACTTTTCCTAAAGGAGATTCACTTTTCTTAGGTCCTGGTTTTCAAGCCACGACAACTTCTTCAGGTCAGGGACCAACAGAAGCCAATTTAACCTTTGAACACACTTTAATTTTTTACCCAAGGTAAGGATACATTTTAATTACGTGATTATAAACAAGGCATGATTATTGAGGATAATTTGGGAAAACACAGAAAGGTTCAAAGAAGATAAAAATCACCTGAAATCCCTTCCTTCCAGAGAAAACCACTAACATTTGCAGCCTTTTCCATATGCATATAACTCTATGTTTGTTAAAAATACACTCCTACCAATTTTTAATGTTTTTGTTATGTGTTTATGTTCTGCTTTTGTCACTTATATAATGAACATTTCCCAGGATTAAATATCCGTCAAAAATGACTATAGTGAGGCGCCTGGGTGGCTCAGTCGGTTAAGTGTAGGACTTCGGCTCAGGTCATGATCTCATCGTTTGTGAGTTCGAGCCCCGTGTCAGCTCTGTGCTGACAGCTCAGAGCCTGGAGCCTGCTTCGGATTCTGTGTCCCCCTCTCTCACTGCTCCTCCCCCACTCACACTCTGTCTCTTGCTCTCTCAAAAATAAACATCAAAAAAAAATTTTTTAATGACTATATCATAACCCATTATGAACATTTGCCATAATTATTAACATAGCCTTCACTGTTTCCAATTTTATACAATTCAAACAATCCTGAACATTTTTATCAGAAATTTTTTATCCTCAATTCTGAGTATTTTGGGGGAGGTGAATATCCAGAGGGGGTTTTGCCTGGGTCAGAAAGGAATGCCTCTGTAGATATTGCAAAATCTTTCAGGAAGGTTGTACCGCCTTACAATCCCATCAGCAAAGTCGCAAGGCCCTAAGAGGCTCCTTTGTAGTCTCGGGGTCCCCGGTGAATAGCCCCTGTGGCTTCAGACTAGAGGTTGTAAAAGGTTACTTACGGGAGCACTGGAGAGGGATCGACACTGCTTCCTGCTGCTTGCTTCAAGGGAAGCTCGGGTGTATTAAAGAGGCATCATGCTTCAAACAATTCCTGTGGCCTGACACCACCCTAAATTTCTCCATCATCATTTTAGCGAAACTCCAAAGGCACCTGCACGCAGAACAACACTGCGAAAGCCACCAACACTACCCGTAATTAAGTAACTCAGCCCGTCATTACTCCCTCCCTAACACTAAGCCCAAGTGGTAACTCTCTGCTCCCTTGTTCCTCACGTGTCTCCCCACTACGCTGTAACCCCCACGAGGCGCCATCTCGTCTCAGGTATCGCAGTACGCCCCGCCCCCCTGGGGCCGTCTGCGCAGGTGCGCCGCTAATATTGTTGAATGAATGATTCCTCTCGTCCTTCAAACAACCTTCTATACCACACCTGCCCGTAGGTGCTGGTTTTTGTGTTTGTTTGTTTTTTTTTTGAATTTAGGTAAAGATACGTTATTTACAAATATTTAGATTAATAGCACTTGTTACCTCAAATGAAGAGTACAGCAGTCTGATGAGTCCCGTCACAAAAGCAGTAAGACCCACTGTAACTAACTTTGGGAATCAGGGTACTGCACCCAAACAAAACCACAGTATTTAGTTTGCTGCCTTATATCCCTTATATATCTTGTAAATCCTCCCCCCCCCCAAGTTTACAAGTGTTGTTTTGGGGCCCATAAACAGATGAGAAACTTTAATACCAGGGGCTCCTGGGTGGCTCAGTCAGTTAAGTGTCCAACTCTTGATTTCGGCTCAGGTCATGATCTCACGATCGATTAATGGGATGGAGCCACCTCCCACTGCCCCCCAATCAGGCTCCACACTAACTGTGCAGAGGCTGCTTGGGATTCTTTCTCCCTGTCTCTCTGCCCCTCCCCTGCATGTGCTCACGTGCATGCTCTCTCGTGCGCTCTCGCTCTCTCTCTCAATAAGTAAACTTAAAAAAACTTTAATACTGACTTATAATATAGCCAGTTATTATATCACCAAGCAGGATGGAGTATCTTGATTGACAGACTATTTCGTCAACAAAATCCACTGCTGTTCCACAACTTGCCAGATTTAGAAAGTCACTTGAAGCAGCACCACCAGCACAAGGTATTGGCTCCACCACTGCTCCACTGCCTCCACGGGGCTGGAACTCAATACCAGATTAGAAAGTCATATTGGCCTAGGAGTCACCTCTGGAATTCCAATTCTAGTGGGATATTTTAGCTGTTCAATTTGCCCAGCTGAAATGTTCACAACACCACGAGGCTAGAGTAAGCTAGACTGTCGGGAGAATTAGTTTGCTGTCATTTAAAGTTCGAAGTGCCCAAATTAAATGTACCCCAGCCCTCTCACTCACTAGTTACATGACTCTGAGTAAGTTACTTATCCTTACAGTGCCTCAGTTTCCTCATCTGTAAAATAATCCTAATGGTATCTTTCTCATATTGTCTTCAGGAAGACGAATGAACAAATACATGTAAAGCACTTGGAATAGCACCTTGCACATAGTAAGGACCAATGAAAAATCACTGTCATTGTCATTGCTGTGCAACGGCCATCATCCCTTCCTCAAAACATAACCTTCAACTCTCTCCTTCAGCCCTACCCTCACCCCTCCTGGTTCCTCCTTCTCACATCTCAGTCATTTGACGACCTCTCGAGCACCAGCAACTATGCTAAGGGATAAGGACACAATTTGCCCTTCTTTTGGTATCCAGTACAGGAGACAGATAAGAAGTTACACCTGTATGATAAAAGTTAGGATGGGGGTAGAAGTGGGCTGCCTTTGGGGGCATCTGACCCAAGCTTGGCATACCAGAAAAGCTTTCCTGAACAGAAAGACCCAGAAGATAAGCAGAAATGAGACAGCTGTGGGTCACAGGAGACAAACACAAAGAAGCAAATTGTAAGAAGAGAGCAGAGCACACAGAAAAGCCTGGAGACAAGAGAGAAGGCAAATCCAGGGCATAAGAAGAGCTTCTTAGGACAGGAACAATTGGGATGCTAGGAGGGAGCACAGAATTCTAAGGGAACAGGCGTTGAACCCCGCAGGGCCAGATCATCTTAAGGAGCTTGAGTTAGTTATAGTGGGTCTTATCGCTTTTGTGGCAAGACTTATCAGAGACTGGTTAAGAGGCACAAGACCCACGTAGAATGGTGGCCGGATCCAGGGTGTCAGTGGGAAGTGGAGAGGGAGAGAAATGAGTGAATATGTGAGAATTTAAGGGGAGAGTGAGCCAGCCATGGTGAGGGACTGGATAGGAAGTCCGGACCCTCCTCCAGACCCTGACCTGGCCCTGGATCCTGCAGTGCCTCCGGGACCACCTGCCTGTTTCACTCACCTGGAAACCCAGCGGCTCCCACCTTCATTTCTCACTCAAACAGCTATCCTGCCCACTGTTTCCCTGCCTGGATGGGCTTTCCAGGCACAGAGCTTGCTCATCCTTCCGACCTCTGCTTCAGTAGCACCTCTCAAAGGGGACTCCCTGTGCTCCCCCATGATTCCCTCTCAAGGCACTGACAGCATGCATCTGTAGCCTGCCTGATCCCCACACCCCACGTACACTTTGAATGTCAGATCCTGATGCCTGTTTTCCATCATCTCCCAGACACCTGGCACTGTGCCTCCCACACACTGGGGCTCAACAAAGATTTGTGTGGAGTGAAGGAAACACAATTCGTCCCCGACCATCAGTTGGGGCAATTCCCTTCATAATGCAAGCCTTGTGCTCCTCTCAAGAGGCATCTCCAACTTTACCCTTACATTCACATACCCCACCATTCCCTTATGGATGTGCACGCACACACACACACACACACACACACACACACACACAGACATCACACGCATGCACATACAATTTAGGCTCAACAATGCCAACCTGACTACAATTCCCTAAGTACAAGCCTGTACACAGTTTCCCCTACAGCCCTCTTATCAGTCCAGTCAACTCCTATCTATCCTTCAAAGCCCAGCCCAGACATTACCACTTTCAGGAAGACTTTCCTCACTATTCTGTCCCAGCTAAGTTACTCCCCCCTTTCCTCCCTGCTCCCTCTGTACTGTATGGTCATTTCAGTGTGTCTGAATTCTCTACACATCTCCCCTACTAGACTCAACAGAAGGTACGTTCTACCTTTCAACTCTGGAGTTCCAGAGCCAGGTTTCTGGAATAACACTATACTTGTTACACAGGTTACCTCCTCTATTCCGTTCTGAAAGACCTGCCCCAACCTCCCAAGGCCCTGGCACCAGCAGCCTTTCTGCTTTTAGATATGGTGCTGACTCTTGATTTGGTCTGCCTGGTCCTTGCCCTTCAACAGCCAAGGGCTAGCAGCAAATCAATATCCCTCCGTTGCCTTCATCCCCAACATTTTCATACAAGTAAAAGTAAATACACAAAATGGACATAGCAAACAAGAAACCAGGTACAATGGCTTCCTCTGGGAAATGAGAGAGGAGGTCTGGGGAGGGTAGGAGACTTCTTTTTGGTAAATGCCTTTTGTTGAATTTTATTACAGAAACATATTAGTTTTTCAGCTACGTTGTAATAACAAAGTCATTACTTAACAAACTGTACATCAAAGGCAGAAAGTCTTGAGATGGCAAAAGCACCATAGGTCAAAGGCCTCAAGGAGCGTGTGAAGGGGACAGGGGAAGGGGCTTCTGGGCCCATCTGTTTCCCCATCATCCCCACCCTCCATTGCTGGATGAACAAGTAGAGACATCCCCATACCCTGACACCACCACCATCACCAAACAAACAAAAATAGAATTGGTACTGTCCTCCCAATCCACCTGACCCAAGAGTTACAGGTACTGTCCTACAGGGCAGGAGAGAAAGCCCACACACCCATAACAAATGTGCCCTGGGGACTGTCTATCCCAGCAGCTGTGACCCAGGGCCTCCCCTCTCCCCATGAAGAGGGCAGCATATACCTTTATGAGCCTTACAGGGCTGCACATGTGTAAACAGCTACCCAGGTATGGTGCAGCCATAAAATGAGCACTGGGTACAAATGTGAATGGAGAAGAGATTAAGGATTTTTTGTTCTGACCATAGCTTCAGTTGGTTAGTGTCTCTGGGTCACATCTCCCCCTCCCCACCTATGCATATGGATGACCCAAAGCCATGTAGGCCCTGTTCCCAGCCACTGGAGGGGACTGGGACACCCAGTCCTGACATCAGGGCAGTGAGACTAGGGACCACTGGTGCTCTATGCCACCTCTTCTCCCAAGAGAAAGGAGCTCCTTTGTCCACAGGGTTGAAGCTAGACTGTGGGCTTCATGGGCTGGAAAACAGGGTGCCCGGTTTGTTTTATCCCCACCCCTTTATGAGCCTTGTTGAAAGGTCCTGTGTTGAACCTACCTTTGGCCATTGCGTCTCTTCATAATTATGCACAAGGCAAGGAAAAGCAACAACTGTAACTCGACACTTGGCAATTCAACTTGGCCACCTAAATAACTGCTAGCATGGGAATAAAACGCCCTGCAACAATGCAGACCCTATGGCTATTAGGGTGATTTACTCTGGACCACATGAAGTTCAGTGGCCGGGAAAGAGGGCTGATCCTGAAATGGTCTTTCACGCTCTGTCGTAAATTCAGATCATGGCTTCAAAGGTGGTGCCAAAGTATTGGTAACCCAAAGTCAAGGGGCCTAGGTTTTGTTTTCCAGGGCAAAGGGACATCATCAATGATGGGAGAGCTCTGTGGAGGTGACCCAGGGATGGGTTCCCAGCCACCTCTCCCCTCGCTGTGTCCCTTTGGCCGGAGGAAGGGGCATAAAAGGTGTCAGTGGCCCCAATGCTCGGTAAATCACTGGGTCTGAACCCAGCTGGGCTGGGTGATGGCCTTCAGGGCCCTTTCTCCTAGAGGCCAAGCCCTGTGGGCCCCATACTCAGTGACCCCATGGATGGGTCACCAGAAGTGTGAGACCAGACAACTTGCTCAGTCACCAGAAAGGACTTCTTCCAGGGTTAGGGAGAGGTGACAGGAGAAGAGTCCTCAATTCCCCAAAAGAAATGGCCTCGACTGTCTCTCTGGATGGGAATTTTATTTCACAGAGCTCTCAGGAAAACACCACATGCTCATACTGACAACTGCATATTCTCCAACATTCATTGAGTATAGGCTTTATGCCAGGAATAGTGCTACTGAAAAAAAAACTTTTTTTTTTTTTTTGTTTCAGAACCAAAAAGACCAATTGGACAAAGTAGATACACTTCATGTGAAACAGGTACTAAGGTCATTCATCAACAAGAGCTCCCATCTGTTAAGGGAAGGCTTTGCCCAATATTGACTTCTAGAGGTAAATAGGGTTAGAACCGCCATTTTACAGGAAATTGAGGTCAAGACCTCACCACAATTTCACAGCTAGCTGCACCTAGGTGGGTACATGCTCTTTTATATGACATTGCTACGTTTAATTTACATTTAAAAATTCAGATTTGGGAATGGTACATTTACACTTAGTGAGCAGGTCATTTTAAGTATTAAAAAAACACTCATTTGTATATACTTTTACACATTTTTCTACATTTTCTACATTTATTTTATTGGGTGCAGTAGAGAAACAAGTTGGCACAACTCCATCCTAAGATGGATATTTATTAAGTGGAGAGAGTTACCAACCAGAGTGACCCCAGGGGGACCGGGGGTTCAGGAGACCTGGGGTCCAGTCCCACCATATCATTGGCTTGCTGTGTGATCTTAGCCATCTTCCTTTCCCTTTCTGTGCCTCAGCTCATCTTCTAAGATGAGGAAGCTTATATCTCAGACTCCCCCAAACCAGTCCTGGAGTTGGAGTTTGCATTGGTGCACTGGGAGGGGAATCTGCCACCCGACACCCCATCCTGAGAGGGTGAAGGTTGTTAGGACCCTTTATTCTTGCCTTACTGTGTTGGTCAAGCTAGATGTGCACTATCCTGGAACTGTAGAGAAGCCTCAAGTTTTATGTAGGACAAGCTTCCCCCACTGACACTGCCATAAAGACCCGGCCCAGGGATGGCAAATAGATTTTATTTTGTTTGCATTATGTCAGTCAGGTCCAGTCAGAGGACAGAAATTGCATCAGTTATTTTAATAGAACTGAATATAAAGAATTGTTAATTAGGTAGCCAAAAGGGCAAATAAAAAAACTCTATGTATCAAGGGCAAATAAAGAATTCTATCAGCTATAGGAAACAGCTACCACCCCTACAGTCAGAGCCCAAAGGGAACTATTAAAACACAGAAGCTTGGATGAGGAGACCACGGAAGCAAACCTCCGACCCTTGAGGAAGGGGCTGGCAGGCTGGGGCCCAAATCTCTTGAACACCTCCACACCCCACACTCAACGTGTCCCATCTGGAATTCTTTTATTTTTTAATTTTTTTTAATGGTTGTTTATTTTCGAGAGAGAAAGTGACAGAGCATGAGCAGATGGGGCAGAGAGAAGCGGAAGAATCCAAAGAAGCTTCCAGGCTCTGAACTGACAGCACAGATCTGACAAAGGGCTTGAATTCACGAACCGTGAGATCATGACCTGAGCTGAAGTCAGACACTTAACTGACTGAGCCACCCAGGTACTCCTTGAATTCATCTTCCCTCTTCTCCTGAGATTTACCATGGTCTGCCTTCTCTATCCTAGTGATTGTTACTTCCATTTCTAGTCATTTCAGAGAGCTCCTTCACTCTTGTTCCTCACATCCAGTTAAGAATTCCTATGATTCAACTCCCTAGAGCTGCCTGCCTCTGTAGCCCTTCTCCCCAGGTACCTGAGAGCAGCCATTGTATCTCATGAAGACAACCAAATTCTCTTACAAACTCCTTTCCCTTCCCTTCTGCCTTGCTCCCTTTCAGTCCAGCCTTCAATGCCTAAAACCAATCTACATGTATTAAAGTTCCCTATTCAAGGGCTTCTTATTACTCATGTTCTAGAGCTGGAACTTTGGCGGGACACATATGGCTCTTCATCAACTGGAGATAACGTCCTGATCTTCAGCTTTATCTAGTCACTCTCTGTGCTGCCTGCTGCCTGCTCCAGCCACACTGAACTACTTGTGCTTTCTAGGTCTTTCTAGTTCCTTCTAGCACTATTTTTTTTCTGTTTGTACCTGGTTAAGTCAGACCTATTTTTACAACTGTTTCTAGCTCCTCCTCTGTGTAGCCCTCTCAGATTCCCAACCTGTTTGATCAGAGTTGATAAGTTCTTCCTTGAGGTGACTTCTGGCATCTTTTAAAACATCCCTCCCTGGAGATGTTATATTAAAATCACCAAAGTAGACTTCAAGACAAAGAATACTGCAAGGAAGACATTTCATGATAATAAAAGGGGCAATTCTTCAGAAGGTATAATAATCCTAAGCAGAGGGGTACCTGGGTGGCTCAGTTGGCTAAGCATCCAGACTCTTAATCTTGGCTCAGGTCATGATCTCATGGTTCACGACACTGAGCCCCAAGTCGGGCTCTATGCTGACAACAAGGAAACTGCTAGGGATTCTCGCTCTCCCTCTGTCTCTGCCCCTCCGCCACTCACGCTTGAGCACGCGCACGCTCTCTCTCTTTCTCAAGATAAGTAAACTGAAAAAAAATCCTGAGTGGGTATGAACCTAATAATAGAGCTTCAAAAATCATGAAGTAGAGGCACCTGCATGGCTCAGTCAGTTAAGCATCCGACTTCAGCTCAGGTCAAGATCTCACAGTTGGTGGGTTTGAGCCCGGCATTAGACTCTGTGCTGACAACTCAGAGCCTAGAGCCTGCCTCAGATTCTATGTCTCCCTCTCTCTCTGACCCTCCCCTGCTGACACTGTCTGTCTGTCTGTCTCTCTCTCTCTCTCTCAAAAACAAATAAACATTTTTAAAAAGTCATGAAGCAAAACCAAAAGAGATAAAGGGGGAAATAGACAAGTCCACAACTGTAGTTAGAGATTTTGACACTCCTCTCTCAGAATTTCGTAGCGTAAGTAGGCAAAAAAGTCATAAAGGACACAGAAGACAGAAGCAACCACATCAAGTACTTTGACAACCAATTCAAAAATATTTGTGCAGCTTCTTATAAAACTAAACCCACATCTACCCTTTGATCCAACAATTCCACTCCTAGGCATTTACGCAAGGTAAATGAAAATCTATGACCACAAAGATTTTGTTCACAAATGCTTACAGCTCTTTATTCAGCCCCAAACTGGAAACAGCCCAGAGGTCCATCAGCAGATGAACAGATAAACCAATTGTGATTCATCAATAACCTAGAATTTTACTCAGCAATAAAGAAGGACAAACTATGCATGCATCAACATGGATGACTTTTTTTTTTTAAGATTTTATTTTTAAACATTCTCTACACCCAACATGAGGCTGAAACTCACAACCCTGAGATCAAGAATCACATGCTCCACCGACTGAGCCAGTCAGGTGCCCTAACATGGATGACTGTTTAAAAACATTATACTGAGAAGGGGTGCCTGGGTGGCTCAGTTGGTTGAATGGTTTGTGGGTTCGAGCCCGGCGTCTGGCTCCACACTGATGGTGCAGAGCCTGCTTGGAATTCTCTCTCTCTTTATGCCCCTCCTCCACCCTCTCTCTCCAAATAAATAAATAAACTTTAAACAAAACAAAAGCATTATACTGAGCAAACGAAGTCAGATCTGAAAGAGCACATACTGCATATCATTTACATGAAGTTCTAGAACAAACAAAACTAATCTACAGTGACAGAAAACATATTAGTGGTTGGCTGGAGGAGGTATGAACTCCAACAGACATGAGGAAACTTTCTAAGGTGATAGAAATATTGTATTTTTTTATTGTGATGGTGATTACGCAAATGTATACATCTGACAAAGCTAATCGAACTGTAGACTATAAAATGTATGCAATTTACAGTATGTAAATTATACCTCAAAAAAAAAAAAAAAGAGGCTGGGAATATAAATGGTCTGGCCACTGCAGAAAACGGTATGGTGGTTCCTCAAGAAGTTAAACGTGGAGTTATCATATGACCCAGCAATTCCACTCCTAGTTATGTTCCCAAAAGAACTGGAAACAGGTACTGAGACAGACACACGGACAGGCACATTCATTGCCTCGCTACTCGCAATAGCCAAGAGGTGGAAATGGCCCAAATGTCCATCAACAGATTGCAGTGATGGTTTCATGGGTGCCTATGAATGTCAAGATTGTTGCATTTTTATACTTTATATATGTGCCATTTATGGTATGTGAATGATTCTTCAATAAATCTGTCAAAATAATACAGGCATAACAAATTTTTGAAACCTGCCCAGAATCAGCATTTTTGTTCAGAATTTCTTGCAGCTGCTGTTTTCCTGGTCACTTCCTCTCCCTGCTGCATAGAGACTGGGATGGGGCTGGAATGGCTGTGGTCAGCAGGGCATCAGGCTCTATCCCATCCCCATGTGGCCCAATACAAGCTCCAGGGCCTTTTCAGCTCCCTCCCCCACAACTCCTCCCCCAGATTCCCTGGAAAGGCAAAGCCAACTCCCAACCCCTACTGATGCCCCCACCTTTCTGCCCTTCTCAGTATGTGTGTCCAATTGTCCTCCACAGCTTATCAGTTGTCCCCAGGCAGCAGCTGGAGTGTCTGCAGTAGAGAACCCCTTCCCCTGCTCCAGGCCCTTCTCTCATCTCCCTAGGCTGAGGACAGCACCTCCAGGGCCCTTCCTGTTTCCTAAACCCCAACCCAGCCCTCTGTCAGTTATTTCCAGGATGTCGGCAGTTGTCCCTTGGAGGAGATTGAAACAGTTTGGCTCTGCATAAAGCTTCTATTTGCATTAAGGAGTTTGTCACACATGCTAATGAATGGTGAGCAGACACAGAGGTGGAAGAAGGGGGGTGGCCTCTAACGAATTCTTCCTGGCTGCTGGCTGATAAGATGCAGACAAACAGATGAGTGGGGCCTCTCCTATCTCCTGGACTTAGGCTAGCTCACCTTCCCCAGCAGCTAAGCCCCCAGGCCTGTGTGCTTCTGAGGACCCCCTGGGCCAGAACAAGGCAGGAGCGGATGTGCTGGCCCAGTGAGGGTGGTCAGCTGGAGGGTTGGCAGGGCCCGACCCCGGACGGTTCCCCCACCTTGGCCAACTTCTGGGCTCCTAAGCCAAGACCCAGGGGTAGCTGAGCAACTTAGCCAAGGGCTTCAACACTTCAAGAGAACTCTCTTCTCCCTCCTTCACTCTTACTGGATTTTTTTCTTTTGACGAGAGTAGTTCTTATGTGTTGTATGGCATTTTGCAAATAAAGAAAACGTGGAAGGGGTGCCTGGCTGGCTCGGACGGTGGAGCATTCCACTCTTGATCTCAAGGTTGTAAGTTTGAGCTCCACCTTGGGTGTACAGATTACTTTAAAAAATAACATCATTATGGGGCACCTGGGGCTCAGTCAGTTAAGCTTCCCACTTTGGCTCAGGTCATGATCTCACTGTTCGTAAATTCAAGCCTCACATCAGGCTCTGCACTGATGGCTTGGAGCCTGGATCCTGCTTCGGATTCTGTGTCTCCCCCTCTCTCTGCTCCTATCCCACTTGTGCTCTCTCTCTAAAAATAAAAAAACAAAAATTTTAAAAATTAAGAAAAAATCGGGGCGCCCGGGTGGCTCAGTTGGTTGAGCAGCCGACTTCGGCTCAGGTCATGATCTCGTGGTCCGTGAGTTCGAGCCCCGCGTCAGGCTCTGTGCTGAAAGCTCAGAGCCTGGAGTCTGTTTCAGATTCTGTGTCTCCCTCTCTCTGACCCTCCCCCGTTCATGCTCTGTCTCTCTCTGTCTCAAAAATAAATAAATGTTAAAAATTAAGAAAAAATCTTTAGAAAAAGAAAACAGAAGAAAATGAAGCCACTGTGGTGTGATTCCATCACCCAGAGATAACCATTTTCATTTTGCTTTCCTTTCTTCCTTCCTTTTTTATGCATATGTTTTCATACGCAGTATCATAATAATGATGGTAATATTTATTGAGCAAGTGCTGACTATGCACTAGGGGTCATACTAAGAACTTCACATGGATTATCCCTTTTAATTTTCACAATAACTCTGAGTGATGATGTGATTATGACCCCCATTTATGGGGTAATTTATGGAGTAATTAGGCTTAAAGAAGTTAAGCAGCTTGTCCAATGTCATCCAACAATGAAGTGGTGGGGCTAGGATTCCAACCTGGGAGATCTGGTTCCTGAACCCACACTCTCATCCTCCATGCTTTGACTAAATATTCTGCAAACCTTTTTCTGAGTCCTTAGACTTTGGTTTCACTTTTGATGACTAAATGGTAAACTATTGTCCAGATATACCAGGATCTACCAAAGCCCCAATCAGTGGACCTTGGTTGTTTTCAGTGTTTTCTATAATACATTCTCTGATGAACAACTTTATAGTTAAGTATTTGCTCAAAAACTAAAATTAGAATTTTGGGGTCAAAGCATATGTATAAATTTAAGGCTTTTGGTACATGTTGCCAAGACTGTCCTCCAAAAGTAATGACCAAATTATACCTCTACATCCTTATCCACACTGGACTACAAAGTGATTAGAGGCAGCTCAAATTCTGCCACATGAATAATACAATTTAGATTAATTAGGGGCTCGGGGTAGCCTAACCTTTTGCAGTGGAAATTCCATCTTCCCCAAGCAGAGGAGCTGGAGCCAGAGGTGGGGCAGGGAGGATTCTAGGGCCAAAAGCTCAAGACCAACTTCTGCTTCATCGAATCAGCTGAATAATTCCAAGCTTCTCAGAAATGCCTGTTCACCCATTGTCACAGGACAGTCACTGCCCGCATCCAAGAGAAGAGTGTGTGCAGTGCCCCTGAGTCCCCCAGCTGCTGAGTCCAGCTGGCAGCAGCACAGAGAAGGGAGAGCACAGGGACCCAGGAGCCAGGACTCACGGGTTCTTATCCCAGCCCTGGCATTGCTTCTGAGCATGAGTAAGTCACGTTAAGCCTCATTTCCTTCACCTGCTAATGCTGGGAGTGCTAATGCCTAGAGTTCCCCCCCCCCCCACCCCCTGCCGCACCCTGTATCCCAAACTAGGGCAAATCCGTGCCACACGGTCCCCTCCATGTGCCGTCTCAAACTCCCACCCTTCAAACCGCTTCCTTTAGGAAGGGCCTAGTCCCTTTTAAAGGTTTACCTGATGTTAAGGGCTTATCAGACCCACACAGGATAATTTCCTTTTTGATTAACTCAGCTGCTTAGGGATCTTAATTACATCTGCAAGTCCTTTCTGTCATATAAGGCATCCTAATCACAAGGCAAGCCCACCAGTCACCAGTCCTCCCTCACTCAGGAGGGGGGGACTATATAGGATGCATACCTCAGGGGTGGGAATCTGGAGGCCATCCCAGAATTCTGCCTACAGCAGTGACTGTGTGGACATGAGAGGAAATGATGAATGAAGGAATGCATGAATGAATGAAGTGCTCACCTGTGCAGGTGGCAGGGAAGAGAATGGTCTAACCGGGCACTAACTTTGGGCTATACCCTAGAAATCAGAATTGGACAGACCCCGGGTTCACTTCACTCTTCAAGGAGCAGGGACTGTGATAGCTCCCCCCTTCTCCCCAGAGACCTTACAGAGAAGGTGAATGTGTGATTTGTTCTCTGAAGTTTGGAGCAGGGGTAAGTGATCATAATCCAGACTGGAGTAAAGACAAAAAAACAAAAAAAAACAAAAACAAAAAAACAACAAAAAACAAAACAAAACAAAGAAAAACGGCCATACTCTCTTTGTAAGGCAACAAACTTTGATTCCAAACCCCATTTTCCACTTCCCTTCCCTTCTCCCACCTTCTGAGTGTTTATACTGTCCCCCCCCCCCACCCACCCAGAGGAGCATCCTCTCACAGAGAGCCACTCTGCCTGCTCAGAGAATCCATCTGAGAAAGCCATATACATTCACCCAGCCATTAGAGACTATCCAGGAAGCCACCACCACCCACACTGAGCAAGTCCATGAAGAAAGGCAGGGCCCTCAGCGCTGTTAACTCCAGGTCTCCTCTTTGTAGCCCATAGAATCACCCTAATCCATGACCACATTACTCCTGAGTATCACATGAGCCCAGAGGGTTACACAGGAGCCAGAAAGAATATTCTCAGGGGGAGAGGCTGAGGCCACTTCACCATCGTTTGCCTTTCCCTGAGACCAACCAGGGCCTGGTGGTGACCATCTCAGATCCCCCCATGTATAACTCAGGATGCTTTCCTCATCTAGGGGACAAGAGGGAGGGCCATCCTGGTCTGTAGCCGGTGACAAGACGCCTCACTCAGCCTCACTCATGCTATCAACCTCAGGCACAGGAGTCCTGCCTCTTTCCGAGACCTATAATGGGCCAGGTACCTTTTGCTGGAAGCCAGCGGTATAGCCATCCAAAAAAATCCTTACCCTCAAAGACCTTATATTTGGTGAGGAAGAGAGTCTGTTAACAAGATAAGTAAGTAAATACTATAACTTATTAAATGGTGTTAAAGTGCTCTGAAAAAACAAAACATAACAATGCTGGTAAAGAGGAGAGGGAAGGCTCAGTCAGGGGAGGCCCAGGGAGGAAGGAAGCAATTTTAAATAGCGTAGGCGGGAAGGCCTCCCTGAGAAGGTGACATGTGAGCCAAGTTAAGGCTTAAAGGTGAAAAGGGAGTGAGTCAGCTGGATATTTGAGTAGCTGCAAGTGCAAAAGCCTGAGGCAATAGTGTGCAGAACAGCAAGGGGGCCAGATGCAGATGGAACCACAGGGGAAGAAACAGGAGATGGGACCAGGGGGCACAGAAGGCCTCCTCAGACGTTGTCACACCTTTCTTCCGCTTTTGTTCAGAGTGAAATGGGGGCCCTTACAGGGTTCTAAGGAGAAGAGTGCCAAGATCCTACTTGCATTTTAAGGACACCTTATGGCCCCTATGTAGAAAACAAACTGTGGGGGTGTGCAGGGGTGGGCAGCCTCCCTGGGCCAGGAACAACAGGTCAGGCCCAAGGGGCCTCAGATCACAAGATAGTGGTTCTCCAGAAACAGATCTTGAGCAAATGAATTGGAAGTCGGGGTCTAAGGCCAGCTGACAGTCTGTGAAAAGCATAAGGCAGGAAGGGGACAAGGGGACATGGTTCCCAGGACCTCAGGAAGCTGGATTATAGCTAATGGATCAGCCAAGTAGAAAGAAGAAGTGGGTGGGATTAGCAATCTAGCTGGCCAGCAAGCCAGTAAGCCTCCTTCAGGAGCCTTCAGGCAGATGGTATTTGCCCTCTTCCCAAGCACTGTTTTGTTTTGTCCTTGTCCACTCACCAAATACCTACGGAGCTCCTACTATGTAGCAGGTGCCTTGAACACAAAGCAGTAAACAAGACAATCAAGGGCTCTCTGCTTAGTGGGAAAGATAGTCAACTGATCATATAAATAAGAAATAAAATAAGTACGGTTCGTAGCAAGTGCTGTGAAAGATACAGTGTTAAGATAAAACAGCAGGGAAGGTCTCCTAAAGAGGTGATAGTTCAGGTGAACCTGGGCAAAGACTCAACCACCCAGTCGGGGAAGAAGAGTATTCCAGGCAGAGAAAAAACAGCATGTGCAAAGGCCCTGGGCAGGGGCAATCCACAGCATTTCTAGGAACCAGAGGGAAAACTCTATGGGTTAGAAAATGACACAGCAGCCTTGGTACTTCCTGCTTAGTACAGGGCTGTGGGGGGCCATGAGGAGAAACAGGTTGCAGCTGCCAGGGTGCTGGGGGTGGATGTGGGTCCTGAGCTCCGGCCATGCTCACTCCGACAGAGACCCCAGAAAATAACTGTCAGCACCAGTGGTTCCCAGACTGACTCTGAATGAAGAGCAAAGGGCACCAGTAACCATTGCTAAATGGTTCAAACATTTTAATAAGCTTGTACCTGAAAATGTGATCTGGAGTATAGGAGCTTGCTAACTGTTCTTTACCCCGTGAGAGTCACATTGCTGCTCAAAAACAGAGACAGGAGAGAATATAGACACTGTATTCCTTCCAGGTAGAACTCCAAAATAAAAGAATTCTATAGCTATATTTTTAGCTCAAATTTTGGGATGAAAATAGAAAAGGGAAAAATAAAATCCACAGGAATGCCAGGTGAACGCTGCCTTTGCCACACAGGGTTGTCAAATCACATAATCTTCCAGTTCTATTGCAGAGAGCGTAAAACGTGTAGAATTAGATAGATGACATCCCACTAAGAGAAAGATGCTACTTCTTTTTCTCAACACAATAGAGAAAAGTGATAGAACTCTTCTAGACGATACAAACAGGCAAACAGCATTACTGACAAGAAGAATCAAAGCACTTTCCCCTTGGGCCTCAGTTTCCCCACCTAGAAAACAACTCAAGTGCTTCTTCTAGCTCCATGGCTGTGGCTCCTAAAGACCAGAAGTTGGGAGGCAGATTTGAATTTCCCACCTGTTTGGACCACATATTTGTATCCCCCTCCCCCCCACCCAGTTCATATGTTAAAACTCTGCCCTCACTGTGACTATATTGGGAGACAGGGTCTGTGAGGACGTGATAAAGGTTAAGTGAGATCATAAGGCCCTAATCCTATAGGGTTGGCATCCTCATAAGTAGAAGAAGAGACATCAAAGTTCTATCTCTCTGCCATGTGAGGACACAATACGAAGGTGGCCACGTGCAAGCTCTCCCAGGAACTCAATCAGCTGGCACCTTGATCTTGGACTTCCCAGCCTCCAAATCTAGTGAGAAAATACAATTCTGTTGTTTAAGCCACCAGTCTGTGGTATTTTGCTATGGCAGCCAGAGTGGACTAAGGCATCACCTCTTCCTCAAAATTGGGGGGGGGGGCGCTTTCTACAGTGATAGTTGCCTGGCATCACATCCTGAAAGCCCCCAGAACACATGTAGTCTTATCTCAAGGAGAGCAGCCACCAGAGGCATGAGCAGGAAAGGTTCTTTGGGAAGCTCCAAAACCTGCCCGGCCCTCAGTCCTTAGCCACTGCACTGCCAGGACCTGAGAGCTGAAAAAACTTCTGTCCATCCCTCTGGGAATCCATCCAGCCTTCTCCGTGCATTCCTGCTGCCTTCTCGGTGGGGAGAGAAAGCCCTACCTGGCAAACGGGCAGCCTTGGATGCAGGAAGCACAGCCCAGGCCTGAGTGGCCTAGGAGACCTGGCCGCTCCCGACTCCTGACGTGTTCCCCCAGCTTTCCTGCTGGGACGTGTGGAAAGTGCCAGACAGGCCCCCATGGAGTGCTGGGGACTGGATGGCCCCTCCTCCAACCAGGCTGCAAACACCCCCATTTACATAGAGGCTCCCCACTCTTCTCTTCCCTCATCTCAGTTGACCCTTTGCCTCCCCTGAGGCTCACAAAATGCCATTTCATTTCATTGTGTTTTCACTCAGTCAGGAAGACCACCCCGTTCATTAACAGGAGGACAGAGATAACAAAGCAGATCTTCAACCTTTGTTTGTTTTAAGAATGAAAGCGATTTCCTCAAAATCCAATTTTTAATGTCTTTTTTTTTTTTCAATGTCTCAGCTTCCCTCTATAGTTCTCTCTCTCTCTTAGGCCTACATCAAGTCTTGTGCCCTTCGGAGTTACCTCCTGGAGAGCTGTTAAAAAAAGAAAACCACAAAAGCCTTGCTCCTCCCCCCCCACCTTGGCCTCTAGGCTCCATGGCTTCTCTCCCTCCTCCCTCTCTGGCTGGTCCATCTCTGGTTCATCCCCCTCCTCCCAATTCTTAGTGCCCCACCCAGCTGACATCATTCCCTCCCTCCGGACACGTCTCCACAAGCCAAGCTCTCCTGGAAGCAGATCTGGTGCAGCCTGCGGACACCTCCACCCGGTGTCCCGTGGGTCTCCACTCCACAAACCAACCGCCCCTTCCCCAAACCAGTGCCTGCTCTCAGTCCCCATCCCTCTCAGGGACCTCACTTGTGCCCAGTCCCCCTGGCTCTCAAGCTGGGGCTCCCTCCTGCTCATCTTTCCCTGACCCAGAGCATCCCTGAGCCCCAGCACATCCACCTCCCCGATGTCTCTGACTTCTGCCCCCTCCTTGACACACCCAATCGTGCCCTCACTTCCTCTCATATGAACTCTTCCAATAACCTCCCAACTAATTACCAGCTGGGGAACTTAGGACAAATCACTCCACCTCCTTGAGTTTCCATTTTCCTCTCCTCAAATTTGGTGTAATGACACTCACTGTAGAGGGCTGTGGCGAGAACCAACTGTGGTCACAGGTATAAACATAAGTCACTTAGCACCGCGCTCAGCATGTGCCAAACAAATGTTAATCCATTTCTCCTTCCCCCACTTCTTCAGCCCTGCTCTCCAGCATGTGGTTTACCCTCTAGAGACAAATCCGATTTCTAGAGTGATAGTTTGCCAAACACACCCAGCAATTTTCTGCTTCCAATCACCCAGCTGCAAAAGTATTGAGTGTCTTTTTTTTTTTTCCGTCTGAAACCAAGTTGATATTGTATAAAATTATCTGGTTATTTTGATTTATCTCAAATATTCAGATCAGGAGGATACCTGAATTTTAAAAAATAATTACGCTTTTTTAAAGCTTGTCTCAGGAAGTTTTTATAAAACCAAGGAGAAAGAACTCATTCCCATTAGGCATTACCCTTCCTACCCACTCTGCTTTTGGAAGGATTTGCAATTCAAATTGAGGATAAACTGTATTTTCACTTAGAAAAACACATTCCCTCTAGCAATGAAATTCTCTTTTGAAGAAATGCCCCCAAAAAGAGCCATATCTTTATATGTGCAACAATTTAGCAAGAAAATGCTATTGATCTTTTCTCGTTCTTATTCTTTCCCATCATCTCTGTAAAGATGGACATTTAGAACTGCACACTCACACACACACACACACACACAATCTCCTGTGTCTTTCCAGATTTCTTCCAACAAATCCCCACAAATGACAGACCTCAGATTTAATTTAAAATTATTTTAGCTGACATCAGCTGAGGCCCAGATCCTCAGTGTCAAGACGGAACAGAAAACTGCATAAAACCCATAACTTGAGCTGAATTATCCTGACAATTGCCCAAATTTCTATACCCACTGAGAGAACTACTTTCAGACCGACATAGAAGAAAAAGCACATTGGTGTATTAGGTGATGGCTCTTGGAGCGTCCAGTGTGGGAATCAGGGGACCGACCTTCTGGCCCGGACCCCTGACTGTACCTCTTCCAGCTGAGGGACCATGGACGTGCTGATATCTCTGAGTTTCAGTTTTCTTATCTGGGGTTGTTGTGAAGATTACAGTAATTAACTCGTGTAACGCAGTAAGGACGAGGCCTGGCACATGCTAAGTGCACGGTGACAACAGGAGTTGTTATTATTCCAGATAAAATCAGTGTGGTTCCAAGTAGTACAAACCTGGAGGCAGTAGAATGTAATGACCAGAGACTTTTGCTTAGATATCCTGGGCTCAAACCCTGACTCCAGTACTCACTGGCTGTGTGACTCTGGGCAAGTTACATAGCCATCCTGTGCTTCAGCGACACCGTCTGTAGAAAAAAAAAAAAACAACAGTCATTTAAATTGTACCTGGAATCATGGAAATGTTGTGAAAATGAAATGAGACAATATGAAACACCTAGCACAGATGGTAAACGCCCGGTGAATTTTGTCTGTCATGTTTCCTTGCGTTCTACAAAAATAAAGTTAATTAACTGCTTCCGCAACTACGCGGAGGCTTCCAAAGTGGTAGATTTTCCACTTTGGTGGGTTAGTAGCCAAATTGCCTCACAGTACGCCTCCAGTTCAAGCGGCATCCCCACAGGTGAGCGGATGGCAAGGCCCCTCAGCCGGAAGGAGGTCAGACGTTCCCTCGCGCCGGCACGTGGGCACGTGACCTGCGCTCACCCAATCAGACGCTCACAACTGGCAAATCGGACATTGTTAAAGCAGGGGGGGGGGGGGGGGGGCTGGAGGTGGGAAGGCTGGCGTCTCGGGTTTTTCTCTCTCCTAAGGTTCATGATTGCAAAATCAACACATGCTCTTTACAACCAGGAGAAGTAGCCCTAGATACATTCAGAAAGTGTGATTAATCTCTTTGCAAAACATCCTCAATTCTCCTCGCCAGTTTGCTAAGTCCCTCTGCAGCTGGTTCTCCCTAAGGTCATAGCCATTGCTCAAGGTCAGCGGAAGTCTATTGTACTCACTCTGTTATGGCTCCGGACTTTTCCATAGTATAAATGCACCACTATTTTTTAAAAACACTCCTCTTTGGACAGGAACCTTTTGGATATCCATTGCAGTTTTCAATGTACATCCTCATTGACCAAGCAACTCCCGTTTCAGTAATCAATCCTACAGAAATAAAGCACTAGTTTTCACGTAAGGCTGCACATACAAGGCTACTTATGGCACATTGCTTGCAATATCAGAACCTGGAAATAACCTAAATGCCCAGCAATCTCCCCCAATCTGTGTTGTTTATGGCATTTGGTTTGAGGGGAGAAAACTCACTGTGAAAGGTGTTTAATGAAAACCACTACTCAAACCCAGGTGAGAATTGGGAATTTTAGATTCCTTCCAACAATGAAATTTGAGACACTTTTCATTCTTGGGGGTTAGGGGAGGCAGGAAGGAAAAATGAGATAGGTGTGTCAAGGTGGGAGCACCACAGCACAAGTGGGTCATTGTTAGGTCTATTTTACTGACGTGGACAGCAAATCTGAATCCTTAGACAACCCAAGTTCAGATTTTGCTTCCATCCAGAGAGTCTCAAACCACTTAATGCATGAAACTCACCTGGGACTCTTGGTAAACTGCGGGGTGATTCAGCAGGACTGAGGTGAGGTCTGAGTTGGCACACCTCTAGCAAGCAACGGGGTGATACAGATGCTGCTGGTCCGTGGACCACACCTTGACTGTAAGGATCTAATCGATTCACATCCGCTATCTGAACTGAATTTCCCTCATTTGTCAAATAATGTCGTTGATTAGGATGGTCATCCATGTGAGTTTTCCCAGGACTATCTCTGTTTTTGCACTAAAAGTCCTGAGTCCCAGGCAAACCAGGACAGTTGGATTAGGTCAGAGTCAGGCACCTCAGAAGCCTGAGAAGTCCTAAAAATGAATGAAGTAGGCTGGTTGGGGACTTTGGCAAACAGAAGAACTTAAATATCCACTCTCTCAAGCTCTACCCAAGATTTTCCAACTTGAAACCTTGGCCCAGATGATCCCTTAGAAATTCTGAGAAACTCTGTAATAGATTTTTTCTGATGGCAGCTATAAGTGTCCATAGGTAATGATGAAAATATTAGATGAAATGAAATATTACAATGAAAATTTTAGAAATCAATGACTGTCCAGAAACAAGATGAAAATAGTTTAAAGAGAGGGCAGAAAAGGAGGCTCCCCATCGATTCGAACACTTAGTATGGTAGCCAGCCCACAACGATTCTCAACTCCCAGTTTTCACATCCTTATGTGGGTCTCTTCTATCCTGAATAGGGCTAACCTGTCTAGTCCCTAGGATATTGTGATGACAACTGTACTTCAATAATAATTTTTTTGGAATAATTTTTTGTGGAAATGATGGGGCTTGACTTCCTAGGCCAGGTCATTGAGGCTTCTGTCTTACTGCTTTTTTAGATCACTTGCTCTAGGGGAAGCCAGCCGCCATGTTGCAGGGATACCCAAGCAGTCCTGTGGAGAGATTCATATAGCAAAGTACTGAGGCCTCCTGCCAACAGCCGTATGAAGGAGACATTTTGGAGGTGGAACCTCCAGCTTTAACCAAACCTTCAGAGGATATAGACCCAGCCAACATCTTAACTGCAACCTTAGGAGAGATTCTGAGATGGAACCACTCACCTAAGCCACTTTCTATCAAACTCCAAAAATTCCCAAGGACCCAAAAACCCAAGAAGTTGCAAACTGGAAGCCAGTAGGGCTGCAAACAAGTTGTATCTTGCCTGCATAAGTTTCTGTTAATGTGAATTAGTTACCAAATCTAAAAACCAGGATATTACCATGCACAACTGGATTTCCAGCACCTCCTGAAAAATTAGAAGCACTTTTATTCCGACAGATCAAGGACAGGCCAGAGCTGAGCAGCACCCGCCCCTCCAGAGGGGACTGGCCTGCCCTGTATCAGCACACACTGCCGCGCTTCTAACTTCTCAGGCGGTGCTGGAAATCCAGTTGTGCATTATCCTGGTTTTTAGTTTTGGTAACTAATTC